>NC_041403.2:88171055-88526055 GCF_900747795.2 Erpetoichthys calabaricus
GAACATCCATAACTGTACATTATTTTAATTATCAAAACTGCTAGGTGCATTATATGAATGTAACTTTGAATCCGTTGGTTGTCATGTAATGTACAAATTTCTGGGATAATTATTAAATGACTTTGGCCTCCTGGCTGTCACTGTGGATTGAAGTTATCCTGTAGAAGACATGGCCTGAACCCCTACTTTACAACTTCATCTGCTGCTGCATCAAAATGTAAGACAAACTGCTATGATATAACAAAATATGAAACCATATATCACAGTTATATATTTAACTGTTTCACTTGCACAAAGATAATTGAAACTCTTAATAGGTAGAAAATAGCCAACTAAATTGCTACATACAGTTTTAACTGTTATTATAGTTTACTGTGTTTTCTCCTGCTAAGTCCTTAAGGAGCACATGGAACCTCATAAATGCTGGATTGAGAACTGTAGGGAGCTTATCAGGAACTGAAGATGTACACCCGTAGAAGTCCAGAAAACTTAGCAGTGGAAGTTAGCCTCATTTAGGAGACAGGCCATACCTTTCAAGTACTCCTCTGCAGGGAGCTATAAAAGGCGATCAGGCAAACAGTTCTTCTTATTCCTGCCAAGGGGAAGAAACTCTTTTTGAAAATGTTTTCAAGGATCTGTAGTGGAGGAAAAGGATTTTGAATTGCAAGCCTCACCTGCTTGAGGACTGAGTTAATGTCAGTAGTTCGTGCAAGTCATCTAAAATACATTTTTTGGCATATGTAGAATTTGGCATGTCTTGTGGTTTGGCAGGCCAACAGCCCCCAGCAGTCACACACTGTTTAAACAGGATCAGTAATAACTATTCCAGCATTTGTAAGGTTTTGAGTTCAGGTTTTTATGTACAGAGTAGCAGAATATGTCTCATATCCCTTAACTTCTGTCTCATTGAAACATATTTGTTATACCTACTGAGAGTAAAATATGCATTTTTTAAAAATTTTTTCATTGTTAAGTATTTTCTTCTCCACCTGTCTTTTAGGATTTTTAATTTCTCTTTTATGTGTTCCTCTTAAACATTGATAAGCGTTACAGTTATCTTTGGTTTTATTCAAATTAAATGCATTATCACCTGCCTTCAGTAATGCATTTCTTAACATTACAGAATTACTCTACTAATGTTACATTTTCTTCTTTCACTTTTGGAAAGAAATATATCTTGCACTGTATTAACTAGGGTGGCATGGTGGCACAGTGGTAGCACTGCTGCCTTGCAGTAAGGAGACTTGGGTTCACTTCCCGGGTCCTCCCTGCATGGAGTTTGCATGGATTTCCACCCACAGTCCAAAGACATGCTGGTTAGGTGCATTGGCGATCCTAAATTGTCCCTGGTGTGTGTGTGCCCTGCGGTGGGCTGGCGCCCTGCCTGGGGTTTGTTCCTGCCTTGCGCCCTGTGTTGGCTGGGATTGGCTCCAGCAGGCCCCTATGACCCTGTGTTATGCTACAGCGGGTTGGATAATGACTGACTGTATTAACTATACTATTGAATGTACACTATTGTTCTTTAACTTGATCTGGAAAAATACCCCAGTCTATTTCTTTAAACCTACCATTTGTTAAATGTTTCCTCTAGTAAATGACATTGAATAATAATTTAACTTTTTTAATTATTTGTCAAAATATTGTGAAGCTTATTATAGTATTATATTCCTACATCATATCAGGGGTGTGTTTCCTGAAAATGATCTTAGTGAAAAACAAATAGGATAATAAACAATGCAGGTAAAGGTTTTGGGATTTACTGGCTGATGTATCCTTCTACATCAAGCCTATGCCATAGCTATGCACGTAGGCTACTCTGTCAAAAGCAGTTTATATCTCTGTGTCACTTCACACTGCAAGGACATGTCTAAACACTATTTGGTGATGTTTGTAACACACAAGACCAGGTATTGATCCATTAAAAGGTGGGCAGTTTTTTTCAGGATCACCACTCCTCTAGCTACACATTTTCTTTCATTGGCAAACACATCTGTCCCTTATATTTTTCAACTTTTTCATAAATTCGCTGACTTCCAAACCAGAAGATGAACAGAAAAGCATTTCTTGAAATACTTAGCTACCAAACTGGCAAATCAGAGTCATTGGAGTCTGCATAGCATTCACATCAACAAAATGCATGGTCACATTTTTGAGGAGGAGCACATCAGGCCTCACGGTAACTACACCATAGGCTATGTGGACTACACTGTAGCTACAGCATAGGCATGATGCAGAAGAATAACCTGGCTTTAACTCTGGAGTTAGCAGGTTAGTGAAGAGGATAGCCACTGCAACGGCATGAAAACCAGTTTTAGTGTCATAAAAGGTATTGTATTGTTATCATTATTTGCTTTTTGGTGTCACGCCTTTATCCAAGTGAACTTACATTTGAGATATAATTGGTTGTATATTTTTTGTATTTCCAGTTGCAGAACACGCAGTTGAAGTGATTCGCTAATGATCACATTGTGCAGTAGCAGGAATGGAAGCCCACAACCTCAGAATTTGTTATGTGCATGGCACTATAGTAATCTTGTCACTACATATACAGATTTGGACACAGCAGCCTCGCAGAGGCCATATGCATCACAAGTGCTCTGCAGGAATTCACCAGTGATATAGAAACAGAGAACTGTCAGAAGCTGCACAGTGGAACTCAGGGCAAAGTTCCAGTGTGTTCCTTTTTCCAATTATTTTCACACCAAACCAAGGAGAGTAATTATTTCACCCCTGGGCAGCTTGTATTTCTCTATTAGCTGATGATTACTGAGATGGTCCAAGGGGTGCATGTCCACTACCAAAACAGCATTTAAACCTGTGACTTCTTGGACAGCACTGTCTCAAACAGCATCTCCAGTGGAGTTGCACAATTCTCTGGATAGCCGCTATAGTATTGTCATTGCTGGTACTAAAGGGCGATAAACCTTCCAACTGACTGATTGCATAGCGAGTTTGATTAGGTAACTCATTATGTACTCAAATTGTTTACAGATGTTACGCTATAAAGATGCCCTTTTGTGCTAATCTATATCTTATATTTTAATTTTTATATTTATATTGCAACAGTGACCTATTATTATTATTATTATTGTTGTTGTTGTTGTTATTGTTGTTGTTGGCTATTATGTTGTCCAAATAAGATCATCAGTGTGTTTTGTTTGCTCTACTTTAGGCAACCGCTTTCTCTCTGCGACAATATCACAGGCAATACTCCAAATAAAGAACAAAGTTAAAAATAACGAGTGGGTTGGTTCACTCGTTAACTTCTGTACAAGATTAAGTACTACTTTAGTTACGAGGGATTACAAAGCTTTTGGGAAACACACTCCTGTTCAATAATCTCTAGATTCTGTCTCAATTATTATAAAATATTACATTTAGACAAGTTCTTACTCTTGCTAATGCTTTGTTATACAGCTAAAATGAATCATTAATTACTGTACCTCACTGTATTACACTTCCTCACTTCAGTAATTTGAGTAGGGCAAGAGAAGTCAACCATTTTTATAGTTGACCATTTTAAAGTTGTTTTTCTCATATTATTACTATTAATATGCTTGCTTTTTTGGTATTATTACAAAACTAATTACTAAAATATTCACACTGTGTTGGGGGGCCTATCACACATATATGTACTATTGAATGTTATGTTAAACAGAATTCCTAATACACTTTAAAATGGCAGTTTTGTCATTATTCTTTGAAATTAGAGCTTTTCATTGTTATGAATGCATCATAGTGAATAATTAAAAGGATCAAATATGTAAATAACTCTAATCATAATACTGAAATTTCTTAAGAGATAATAATTAGACCAATATAACCCTAATAATTAAGTAATATCAAAATACTTAAAGTAGGACCTAAAGTGAAACGTTATTCTTGCACATTAACTGTATCTGTATTAAATCATTGCTGGGTTTTAGCAGAAGAACGATAAAACAGGTAAGTTCTAAGCATTCACAGAAGCTACACTGTAACCTGTTATTTTAATTGTATCATCACTTTTCTTTTTAAAACAAACAGTATTTAACTGCCCCTGATAAGCATCACAATTCAGTAAAGGCATACCTTGATTTGAGGTGGCTTTAATACACAATTCTGCAAATGTGTGTGGATTGAAGATATTCTAGATTTCAAATCCATAAACATTTTTCATGAAAGAAGATGCAGAATTAATTTACTTTCCTATATATCAGTAACCTGATCGCTGAATAAACAAAACAGTGGAGCTTATGAAAATCATTTATTGAACAGCAAAACTAGAATAATATTTTAATTTATCAAAGAACTAACAAACAAAGGCCTTGCAAGACAACACCAGAATATAATGTAAAAATAGAGAAAATTTACATGTGATTTGCACATACTTTATACAATCATCATGGAAATGAAAACATAAGAATACAGTTAACCCATTTCTTGTCAGGTATTGTACAGAGAAGATTAGCAAAAAATAAGGATAAAAAACAAACATGACTGCAATATTGTTTGTAGTTAAAACTGTTAGAATTATTAGAAAATTAAGTCCATTTTGTACTAATGCAAACCATAACAGAGATTCTAGAAATGTTTAAATTGGGTAGCTGAAGACAGTAAAAGCTGCTGTCTTTTTATTTTATTCCCATACAAATCAACTAATTTTGTTTTTCAATGTTTTAATTCCTTTGTAAATCTCAGATCAGTATTTTGTATCTCTTTCATTTCATTGCATTAAGTTTAATTTATATTAAATTTATATTTGTCTTCTTTTATTTACATTCTTACACAAACTACTGTTAGTGCATTAAGAGCGCTCACCGTTTTCTAAAAAAATGTACTCTTAGTTTGGCAAGAGAGCCAAAAATGTTTAGTATTTAGAGAATAAAAAGTATGCAGATTTTAACAAATTACCTTAATAAAATTTATGTCAATGCTCTCAACACTTTTATGGGCATCACTTCAAAGCTACACTGTATGTTGTGAGATACTGTATATAAATCTGATAAATCTGCACATGGTAAGTGGATTATGGCAACTCACGTTAAGCTTTGTTTATATTTAATGCATGCCAGACATATCAAATAGATCAGAAAGTTAAAAAGTTCTCTAGCAAAAAACTAATGGTGATTTAAAAAAACCCCTCAAAACTCAAATACAATTAAACATATAAAAGCTACAACATGTTATGTTCTTGTATCTTAACCAAGAGTACTAGTGAAAGAAAACAGTATTGTGTTAACAAAGAATGATTGGGCAATGCATAGAAACATTATCTTAATATAACCAGCTTTTTTGCAGGAGTGTTTAAAATAATTTCTATATGAACACATTGTTTATTACATTCTTCATCAGCTAAGAGATGTTACCCTATAGCTAATTTGGTGTTTTATATTAAACGTTGATTTATTTAAAGTAAGCTATAACTGGTGAATACGTTTTTTATTATAGTCCACAACATTACTGATGATGTGACCAAATGCATCAGTTCAATAGAAAAAGTAATTCCTAGTGTCAAGTCAGCACATTTAGACTGAAAAAAAATGTTCAATATCCTTATAGTGCTTTATCTGTAAGGCAGACATTTTCAATCAAGGGCATGTCACAGCTAAACAATGCAAAGAAAATATAGCTGACTCCAAAAGAAGAAAAAATGACCCATGCAATGTCCTGAAATCAGTGCTGATAAGTGGCAGTTGTAATGGAGTGGCTGACAAAACTAGCACATAATAAAAAAAAATTCTGCTTTGTTGTGTTAACAAAAAACTTGTTGGAATCCAAGACCGACGAGTCATTTCTTCCCTAGACTCAATGTAAACCTGAAAAACAACCCAGTCTTATCTCTAAAATACCTTTTAAGTGTCCATTTAAACTGTGTGTTCTGTCAACACCTTCCTTCAATGTGAATATGGTTCAACAGATTTGACCTCAGCTGACTTTATACTACCAATTCTGAATGTACTTCTAAACATTTTCTCTTTAATATTCACACAGACATGTTAATTCCAAAAGATTCCATTTCAAAATTGGTTTTGAAAATTGTGCAAACAAACAGAAGTGCTTCTGATTATAACTTTGCCAGATATAAATTACTGTATTAAGAATGTCTGTGTGACAGCATGTGCCTATAGCTCTTTTCATTTTAAGAAGAACCTCATTTCTGTTGTTTTGGAGACACAGCCAAGCAGCTTAGATAGATAGATAGATAGATAGATAGATAGATAGATAGATAGATAGATAGATAGATAGATAGATAGATAGATAGATAGATAGATAGATAGATAGATAGATAGATAGATAGATAGATAGATAGATAGATAGATAGATAGATACTTTATTAATCCCCAAGGGGAAATTCACATACTCCAGCAGCAGCATACTGATAAAAAGAAATATATTAAATTAAATATTAAATTTAAGAGATAAAAATGCAGGTATAACAGACAGTAACTTTGTATAATGTTAACGTTTACTCCCCAGGGTGGAATTGAAGAGTCGCATAGTGTGGGGGAGGAACAATCTCCTCAGTCTGTCAGTGAAGCAGGACAGTGACAGCAGTCTGTCAGATGTCAGATGTCTGGAGATGATACTGTTCAGTGGATGCAGTGGATTCTCCATGATTGACAGGAGCCTGCTCAGCGCCCGTCGCTCTGCCACAGATGTCAAACTGTCCAGCTCCATGCCTACAATAGAGCCTGCCTTCCTCATCAGTTTGCCCAGGTGTGAGGCGTCCTTCTTCTTTATGCTGCCTCCCCAGAACACCACCGCGTTGAAGAGGGCGCTCGCCACAACCGTCTGATAGAACATCTGCAGCATCTTATTGCAGATGTTGAAGGACGCCAGCCTTCTAAGAAAGTATAGTCGGCTCTGTCCTTTCTTTCACAGAGCATCAGTATTGGCAGTCCAGTCCAATTTATCATCCAGCTGCACTCCCAGATATTTATAGGTCTGCACCCTCTGCACACAGTCACCTCTGATAATCACGGGGTCCATGAGGGGCCTGGGCCTCCTAAAATCCACCACTAGCTCCTTGGTTTTGCTGGTGTTCAGTTGTAGGTGGTTTGAGTCGCACCATTTAACAAAGTCTTTGATTAGGTTCCTATACTCCTCCTCCTGCCCACTCCTGATGCAGCCCATGATAGCAGTGTTGTCAGCGAACTTTTGCACGTGGCAGGACTCTGAGTTGTATTGGAAGTCCGATGTATATAGGCTGAACAGGACTGGAGAAAGTACAGTCCCCTGCGGCGCTCCTGTGTTGCTGACCACGATGTCAGACCTGCAGTTCCCGAGACACACATAATGAGGTCTGTCTGTAAGATAGCCAACAATCCATGCCACCAGGCTTGTTAAACTCCTCGCATTGATTGCATGGCATTGTAACTACTCATCTTCTGTTTAAATAGACCAGCAACTACTAATCAGTCACCTTATATGGTGGAAAGCAACCACATTATTGGAGTATCATAATGGTATGTCTTAAAGTCACAGAATCAACCAACTTTCCACTTTTTACTTTTGTGAATTTCAGGATAATTCTAATTTATATCAGGTGGTCAAGCACCCAGGAGTCGATTCAGTCTCCATTTTTTCTCTTCTTTTCCTTAAGTGCATTAACAAGTGCAATTTCAACTAACTATACTGTATTGTTCTAAATTTCATAATTGTGAATAAACGCCTACTGATATTAACTAGTTAAGTCAATCGATTTAACAAGGTGTTAAATTAACAGGAGCACTAACTTCATAGAGCCGGTGTGAGTGGAGGAGATAAAGAGAAGACAGACAGCCGGGATGGAAGTCCCTTGAGGGAGCGTGAGGATGGCACTCAGGGACTGATGGTCATTCTAGCTGAGCAACCTGGAAGTTGGAGTAACAGATGCACGCTGCTTGGTTGGAGTGACTTGTTGCAAAGAGGCAGTGAGGCTGCAGGGGATGGAGAGGTTCAGTGAGGTGTCCTGCATGGAGCCATGGACCACAGGGGCGCATGAGCCTGGTAGCAGGAGTCAGAGGTTTGGGGATGGTGCCCTGCTGGAAGTCTAAGACAGCTGTAAGGATCCGAGCCTAAGAGCAGCATTGAATGTGGACTGAACTGCTGGATTGGCACTTCCTTGGCTGCAAGGACCCATTTGGGTTAAGCTAAGAAGATGTCAGTTTTTTGAAGAATGCACCAGGGCTTGTGCTTTTAAAGACCGCTTCCTGCACTATTTTTAACTTTATTTTAATGGATTCATTTATTGTAGTTTACCCTCAGCATCACTTGTATTCTATTGGAGTATTTATATATTGACATTTTGAGCACTGCACTTTTTGGACACCTTGTTTTGTGGAATTGTTTTTAATAAAAGCACTTGAGCACTTTATACCTTCCCCTTTGTGTGAGTGTCCTCAATAACTGGCTCGTCCCTCGTAAACATTGTCAGTGGTGGAGCGGTTCAAGAGGCTCCCAAAATGGAAGAGGAAGCGTGGACCTGACAAACACCGTCACAGAACTGAAACAGACAATGACAAACCATGCATTGTACAACAATTAAGCAGACACAAACTACTACACAAAGCAATGAAAAAAAAATAGTAGTAAGTATATTCGCCTGCATTAAATATAACTAAATAAACATCCAATGTTTATATAATGGAGCACAAGTGGAACAAGACTGTTGTTGCAGTCAGAAGCCCAATTAATCACTTGAGCCATCAGAGTTAAAATAGTTGCTTTATGCACTCTGGACAGTTTGCAGAGTCAAGCTCATTTCTTTGTACCCCAGTGAGTACATGCTATAAAGGGACCACTGCCTGTGGAAGACAACTCAAAGTCCAGCTCTGTGTGGAGACCAAAAGAGAAATGAGAAAGATAGAAAGAGGAGGGTGGCTTGGCGAGGAAAGATTGTCGTTTGGCCCAGAATGAATGAGCTTACTGATAAGAAGAATAAACTTTTTTTTTATATTAATCCTTACTTGTTCCAGTTAAATACCATACAGAAGAAGTTACATAACATGACATTCAAACACACGTTTACAGTAAAATAAAATTACATGATTTTAAAAAGTCTGTTCAATCATAACTACAAGCACTCCTATATATCACAATTAAAATATGTAATCATAAACTGCATTAAAACCCCCATACTCACTCAGCACAGTCAGCAATTATTTAGTAGAATAAGGAAAAAAAGAGATAAGGGAGGTATGCTGTATTATACAGCCTCTTATTAATGAAAATAATAAGTGTTTAGAAGAGACAGATGTTAAAATAACAGTAATTATTAAATAACATTATTAAAATTTTGCCCAGTTCTAAAGAAGCTCTTCACAGTTCCATAAAAAGAAAATTTTATTTTTTTTTAGTTTTAGATAATATATTATCATCCCATTGAGTTATGGAGGGTGCATTAGGATTCTTCCAATTGAGAATTAGTCGACACACTAAGAGCGTAATGTAGGAGATAATGGTCAGTTAGTCTAAGCTTGTCTGGAATAAGTCCAACGACTTCAGTAACAGAATTTGCATTGACTGAAAATTCTACACTATCTAATATGTATTGAAATAGAACTTTCCCAAAAAGAAAGTCTGATTAGTCACTTGAGCCAAGAGTTTGATTTAAATGGCAATGACAGTTGCTTTTCTCACTGTGCAGTGGGAACACAAACCAAACTTCACGTTCTGAGAGCTCGGTGAGGATGCTCTATGAATGGAGTGCTACCTGACCAAAGAGAACCCAGTGACATAAACATACAATATGTACCAGACAGAACATGTATCAATCAAACAAGTAACTGAGTCACGGCCTGTGACATTGAATCAGTAGACTGACTGGTAATGCTGGTGCTAACATAACAGGGTTTTGGACATAGGTTAGTAGTTGATTCTACAGAGTTAACATATTTATGGGCCAACATATCCTGGGAAATCTGTTTTTGCATTTGATGCTATAGCATTGAATGCTATGATATCTCTTCCTGGACAAAAAAATGTGTGTTGCTGTGGTTTGTGGGGACTGAGCTGACTTTTTTTAAGACATCTCCATTCATTCATTTATTGTAGTGATAGGAATATGTCTCTAGTGATGAAATGGTCTATTTTAACCACCCACCGCATGACTTTGCACTCAGCTACAGTGCCTTTAATCAGACTTATGCAGTCAGCCAGTATTTGCTTTGCCTTGAATATTTACATTTTCTTGAATGAGTGACATGCAATGATACACGCTTCCTTAAAGTAACTATTCCAGATTGGAAGAGTTTGTTGACTACTGCAAATATCTGGGTAATGGAATTTGCTGTTTGTAAAAGTGGATTCAAAATTCATAGCAAAAAAATTCTTAAAAAATCTGGTAGACAGTAAATACTTTATTTTCATTAATGTAATTGCTAACTGAAGATTCAACCATTCACCCATTGATCATTGCCTGGTTAAAAAGGGCTCAATTTACTAACCTGCCCCAGATTTTTCATTCTTTTCCCTGCCTATCTTATGGTTGTCTTTTATTTTTTTTATCACCTGAGGTTTCTAACATTATTATTTATCATCTTTATTTTCTACTGGACAAAGTTTTCCCATTGCCTTTTATTGTAAGCACGACAAACTCAGTCCCTTGTACTATACTATTCTCTTTGTCAAGGCATTGAAATCTTTTTATTGTTATGCACATAAGGCTATCTGCCGAAAAAAGCACATATCCTTTAGTAACACAATTGTCCTTTCCTAACATGCAATCAGCAATTTTGTTTTGCACATTCTCTTTATCCATACTCACAATATCAATATCCGTTTCTTCCCATCAAAAGGACAGAACCAACAAAAAAGAAATCATGCTGTTTGAGGGCAGAGGGAAGCTAATACCATTTTTTACATTTCTGTTAGAAGCTGATTTAATATGTATCAAATTAAAAGCTCTGTTTTCAAGTCCAATTGTTTATCTGTGAATTCTTCATTGTGCACAAATCTACCAATTAAAAAAGCTTGTTTTCAGTAAAGTTTCACGTTTTTCTTACTTATTTCTTTAACAAGACTGAAATTATTGCATGCTACAGTCGGTGACAGTCAGAACACTTTGCACTTTGTGAACGTCCATTTGAAGAGATGTAGGTAAAAGACTAGCTTGTCTTGTGGGCTGTCAAAGCATACTCCAAAGAAGATCTTTTACTGTATTTTAGGTGATAGAATATGTGTGCTCACAGAACTGAAAGTAATTCTAAAAGCTGTCTTTAACTCTAGGATAACAGCAACAAAAAAAAAAAACAGTTCTAGTAAACCAATAAAATTTGTTTCTGCTTAAGGTGGCAGTTTACACTGTTCTTTAACTAAATTGTTAATAAGCATATACTATATAATGATACAAACTCTTTGTACTTTTCCTTATCATACAACATTATTAGTTTATCTGGTGTTTCCTACTATTTAAAAAATATTCTGTTAGATTTCAAAATGTCCTTTAAAAAAACTCTTAACAACTAAGTTTAAGTAATGGAAAATAGTCATTTGAAAAATTCAGCTAAGTCTTTAGACACCCTATTCTTATCTGAAATCAGTAGTGTGTGAACAAGGGACCAGATTTAAACAAAGACCTCAATACAACCTATAGATCTGCTTCTGATAAAGAAATGGCTCGCAATGAAATGTGTAGCCACTGGGGGTCCTGCAGAACCAACTTTGGGGAACCCTGCACAAAACAAATAAAGCAGAGTTGATTACAGCTGGTAAATTCTGTTTTATTTTTAATTTTTTTGTCAACTCTACCATTACATATAATTGACAAGGTTAACTGTTATCTTTAATTTGAAGAAACTTGTGAGGCATTATGATTCTCAGAAACAAACCAAAATAGCCCAATGTGAACTTACACTGAGCTCACGCAAGTTTCCAACTGTTATTGCGCTTAATTCTTATTAATCCAATGAAGATCAAATCACTGAACGGGTGCTAAAATGAAGTAACAAAGCACCTGAATAGAAGTACCCACATTTAAAGCAATAAGGTAATATTACATCTCAATTTTTGGCAATTTGCAACTGAATTGAAGATGCAGGAAGAAAGATTCAAAGAGGTTAACAATCCCCAAATTTTTGCCTAATTTCAAAACATTTACTTTAAATGTCTATGGAAGAAAGGAATGCTCATTTCTTCTTTTTGACTTTCAAAAGAATTGGAGAGTTTGGGAAAAAATGGGCTTGATATTATGTTAATTTATTTTACGTT
This sequence comes from Erpetoichthys calabaricus, assembly GCF_900747795.2. NCBI lineage: Eukaryota > Metazoa > Chordata > Cladistia > Polypteriformes > Polypteridae > Erpetoichthys > Erpetoichthys calabaricus. The sequence goes on from NC_041403.2 coordinate 88,183,227, forward strand.
AATCATTTTGGCCAAAGGCATACTTTGAAAAGTAATTTGGTTGGCAAGGATGTCTTAAAGAAGTGTAGACATGATTATTATTTCATCTCTTTGCTTCCCTTGAGCACTTCAACACAGAAACAGCCATTTCTTATACTACATAGTGATACCTATGTTTTTAAACAATGGCTGAAACATATTCAGTCTTTAAAAAAATATGTTTCACTTTGGAAAGAATTAAGCTTATGGGATACATTCTCACATAACATTACCACACCTATTACAAAATTAATTGTGAAATTGTTTACTACCGTAGATATTTAACTACTATTTCATTACCCTGTGCACTTTAAATTATTATATAAGCACAAAACATTTCATTACTTTTGAAAAAGTCTAAACATATATTTCCTGTCACTCTAACATAAATTTGATAACTTAATGTGATATGATTACTTAAGAGCTGACAGCAGAAGCATCATCATCAGTTTTGCGAAGCAGCAAGACATGTTCACAACTGCAGAACGGTCATGGTTAAGAATATTTCACACAATCAATTTATTCTGATTCACAGACTTAGTCCAGAGGCCAAGGAATAAGTACGGAGATGACAAATTTAAAATATTAGATTTTTTTTTTACAATTGAGCTGATAATAACTAGGTCCTGCGTTTCCATACACATGGCTTTAATGCTTATGCTACAAAATTTGCGAGCTCTCTCTTGCCTGTGATCAGAGGTATTTGCAGTTTTTCAGGAATTGTATGTGCTAGTACTATATATTTGATTAGAACACACTAAAGTACAGTAAATAAGATGTTGGTTTTTTTACAATCATGTGTTACACTCACATCCAATATCTCAACAGAAATAAAAAAACTTTAATACAAAAATATCCATCCATCCATCCATTTTCCAACCCGCTGAATCCGAACAAAGGGTCATGGGGTCTGCTGGAGCCAAAATACAAAAATATCCCCTTTACAAATGTAAAAATGTAAAGATGAAATTTATGATGATGATCAACTATAATTTTCCAGTTGCAAAAAATACATTACATACATTAAACCTATTCTCAGATGATGTTCTAATCAGAAGACGCGCTTAAAAGGCATACATAGATTTAGTTATATAAGGTAATACCAAAATATGAATTTGCAAATATAATTATTTATAGTATCAAAAAGTCTATATGCTTTATGAATTGACTATTTACAGAATGGAATTCAAGAAACATCAATTTAGTTAATAAAAAAAACAAAAAGTACTAATGTTGAAGCAATTAAGGCAACAGAACATGTGACCCGTTGACATAATAGAAAGCAACAGAAAACTCCAGCTAAAGACATTAATGAAGAAAGTGTAAAATACATTTTTGAAATGTAATAATATCAATGCTATATGAAATAGTGAAACTGATATTGTAACAAGAACCAGAGTGAGAAATATATCCAAACTATCATTTATACTGTACTTTGTTAAATTGTAAAGATGATGAAATGAATTACAAGAAATTAAAAGTATGCTATTAACAGTTTTCCACTTTTAATATTTAAAACAAATCATGAAGATATTTTGTTTATATTTTCATATTTTAGATATTTTGTTTACTAATTGTTCTCAATGTTTTATACACAATAATTAAAAATCATTATTTGTAGTTTCCAAAAACATAGATTCTTTGATTATGTGTTACAACAGCTGTAAATGATATTTTGAACTTTGAAACTGAGGTAAAAATGACCTTTTTAACTGTGCTAAAAAATTCCAAAGTCAAATGCATCATGCTACATTGATGAAGCAGAAGTGACAGTTAGGTGGCAGGTATTGGCTGCAATGAACTCATCACTAAATGTCGTGGTTTGCACATGTATCCAAACCCTGCCATTCTGTCAGATCTAAGTTAACAGAAAGCAGAAGCAGTATGTTGAACCTGACCTCAACCACTACAACAGATGGAGGATCATTACAAATTTGTCATCAATGAAACCTCAATCCTGCTGTGATAGGAATACCAGTGGGACAGAGTTCAACAAGGCCATTTTGCATTTATCCATACAAGTCCTCCACTTTGATTCTGTTTCTGTGTGGTTTTCTATCAAATGTCTTTGAATTAAATGTGGTAAACTTAAATCAACTGACTATTTTATTTGAATGATAATTTACATGTTCGCGCATTACGGAAACAATCTATATTGTAATGTGCGTTTCTAGTGTGTACTGCAGTATTAATGTTAGTTATATATTTTTGAATGAAGACACAAGAACAGGTGAGAATTGCTTTCTGCAGTTTAACTGCATTGAAAAACAAAAAAGTATTTATTTTAATTTTAAAATATAAGGGTTTCATAATTGTTCATCTGATACAAATTTATCACTCGTCAAAACAGGTCTTTTTGAGGTTTGCCTACTTTTGAGGCAAATATAAGAAATACAATGGCAGACAAGGACATTGTTTAGGGTTCAGCTTTATCCTAGGGAGGTGGGAAGGGCTTCTTGTTAAAAGTTATCAAGCGGCTAGGAGGATAAGGTTAAGAGAACACAGCAGGCGTGTAGACATCTCTGTATCTGTGGCTACTCGTGTATAACCAAATAAACTAAGCCATAGCTTGTTCAGACTCTCCTTAAAGGCTGGGAATAGCAATGCATCTGTCATGATCTTTAGGAATTTACAGAAGTGCCTTTTTCCCATATTTTGTCTAACAATAGTATGGAAAGACTGTCATCTCAATGTCATGCTGCATGGTAGGGTCCCTTTGCTTTGCAACAAAGCAGCAGAGCATAATGCTTTATTTCAACTGCTTTCTTAACAGTGCAGTTTCTGAGGTTCAGAACTCTCTGTCCTTGGTATCAATTATACTTTGCCCACTGCAGTTCATTGGCAACATCAAGAAGTGAAACAGGATTTTTTTTTTTTTTTTGGTATGACTTTTTGAGTACTTTACAGAACTGATTAATTCTGTTGTCACATTGCCTTAAAATATTAGTCATTTTGCAGAACAAAGTTTGGTAAAAATGATCACGGTTTAAATGTCAGCTTTTCCTTCCTTTCAGGATATTAATTTACTGTGTGCAATTGCACTTTAATGCATTTCATTTCCATTGTTAATGACTTTTTTATTGGGAAGGCACAGATACAAAAATTAAAGCAAACAAACTGTCATCATGTTGTTACAAATTAATTATTCTAAAGTGTCTAATGAAAATAATGTTTTCTGTAAATACTGCATTTTAATTTTCTTTGATTTGACTTTTGCATTATTTTCATACTTTCTTTTTCAAGTATAGAAAAAAAGCCAACATATTTGTCATTCCGATTATGAATGAGAACATCTCAGTTAACAATTCATATGATCAGATTGTAAGGTGCACAGTATTTTAGATATATATTTGTGAAGCGTAGCTGTTTTGCATATGATCAACTTTGTCTAATGTATGTGCACTTTATGAAGGGCAACTGGCACCAAAAACATCATTTTTATTGTACATACAATATAGAACACGTTTTAGCTTTCTGATCAGCGTCTCAAAATGGCATTTTTCACAAAAATGGCTATTTAATCAGTGACATAGGTCAAGAATTGTATAGATTGTATATTGAGACATGGGCTACTCCATGTCTAGTTCTCACCAGTTTTAATAATTTGCCTTTTTTTACTATTCTACATTAAACAAATAATTAAAACAAATTAAATATATTTAGAAAATGAGAATCCATGTAAAAAATAAAGCTTCATTCAAAAGTAAAGGTACTAAAAAGTAGGAGAAAAATACTTCCTTTGAATGGCTGTGCAATATTTTCTTTACAAAAAATCAGAGATTATATGCAAAGGGAACAATGAAGAATCCATCTTTTTCACATATTTTTATATTAAAATTTAGGGCTAATTTCGTTGATTGGAGCATTGAAAAAGCTAATTATAAATATAATGTCATTATTAATTTACTGTAACTTTGAACATGGCAGTACATTACCTAAACAGGTTAATATTTAATAAAATAAGATGAAATAATTCACATTGCTAAAAATAAAGCACTGCATTGAGTGCAGGTATTACTTGTTACATTCTGTCATTTCTATGTTGTTTCACAGCAATTATGTCAATACAACGGTAATGTTAAGACAAATGCATATCACAATTCTTGCCTACTCCATGTACTGTACTAAATCTTCAGTCGAAATATTCTAACTTTTTGTTTTTCCTTTCTTGTTCTTTGCTATGAAAATTTTCAAAAACAACCAATAGTTTAAAAATGTCTGAGGTAAGAGTAAACCACTGAATTAGTGTAGGCTCACCAAAGTCCATGTTGATCCTTCCCTGGAGGCAGAATGACCACACAAACTAAGATAGATCAATCCCTCCACCTGTTTTTGTGGTGGGGGAAAAAAGCTTAGGGAGCCCCCCAACTACTGGATTAACCCTCCTCCAGAGTGGCTATGAATTCTCTGTATAAAATGAAATGATGAAGATGTGTACCTTTACTAAAATCTGTTGCTTGTGTCAAGCATGTGAATTTAGCTAAAAATGAATCGATAATGAAATGTGTTTTGGAGAAAGTCTTTAAGAATTGTTTTTAAGTATGTCCTTAAAATAGCCAAAGTGCCTAGGCATATGTGAAGTGCAGTAAATAAAACAAATGAACAGTGAAAGAAAATGTATATCAGACTACTACTGATCCTGAAATGTGAATTCTTAAAAGGGTCTTAATTTGTCTTTGAACTTCTAAGGATAATTTACATGTCTATCATATTTCTTCATTAACATAAAGATGCTGAGACCAACAGAAACACTACAGACACCACTTGTAGAAATCCCAGGAGGTGTGTGTGTGTTCTTTTTGTGGTTTTTTTGTATCAAAATAGTTGAAACTTAACAGATGTCTTTAACTACTCACCTCCTAACCTCCAGACTCCAGAGACTGCTCAAACATGAAGAGTGAAAAATTACTAATAAAAGCGCACAACAGTTCTAAACTCATACATTTTTAACATATTCTTTTGGTCAATAATGCATTCAAGCAACAATAGGTCCTTAATTTTAATATTCCCAGTAATTCAAATCTAATAAAACTTTGTAATATTTCATAAACCATTCTCCATCTGTTTACCTGCACTGTATTTTTCACATGACATTATATTTGCACAACTTACTGATCAACTGCCCTTTTCCTTTGTCCAGTCCTGTTTAGGATGTGCTTAAACATTGAGAAAATATCACAAGGGAAGGATAGATTCAGAAATAGTTGTACAAAAGAGCTGCTTCTCTTTTGGATACATCAAATCCTTTAGTCAAAGTTGAGGTAGATATGATATTCAATGAATTACATTTTGATAAAATAATATTCAGTAATTCTGTTATCCTAAGGGAACTTCTAGTATTATTTTACAGTTATATCAACAAGCATGGGGAGTTCTGCCAATATATTTGAGAAATGACATTTAAAAATACAGACTCAAAACAGGGGTATGAGAGGAAGAGTTTAATTGACTTAAATAATTGGATCAGCTTGTTATTTGGTTAATCCCCTGTAGCACATATTGTAAATATTAAAAATATTTTTAAATTCTTAAAAAATCTTCTAAATTTGTATAGCAACTAAATGCAAGTTTTTAATTTGAAAATAGTATTTATATAAAACTTCTGTTTAAACTGTCTTTTGCAGGTGCACACACTATTCTGTTACTTCTGTAAATCTGTTTTCTATGTTTCATAATATTATCATGTTTAAATATTTGCTCTTATTTATGTGGGACATAACTTCTGTTTCTATTTCCAAATATGGTTATAAGGTTCTGTGGTTTATTGTAAAATATAAGTGGGAAATAAAACATTGAATGTAAAAATTAAGAAATAAGATACATAATTAAGCCACAGAAATATATTATTTTAGACAGGATGTATTTGTATATTTTCCGGTATAGAGATGGAATTCTGATTAAGCTTTTGGCAAAATAACATAAGTATAATTTGTTCTACTAAACGCCTTTTGGTTATTTTTTATAACCTTGTTATTTTATCACATATAAAATACATGAAATTCCTGTGATTTAGATAATATAAATGTTCTTATATTTACATTAATGCAGTTATTTTCTATATCATGTGTTTCAGATTAATATTGAAATGAATCAAATCTAATAGTTTCAATGTTTATTTTGTAAACTAACCAGTTAATTGCAATGACGCATTTCTGATTTTTGCAACAGACCACTATACATTTTTAGAAAAAAAAAAAAGTTTTCAAATTGAACTCCAAAATATTAAAGTAAATAAATCCGCATAGAAAGACAAAAACAGCATACAGTCTTCCATGGATGGAATCACTTGCGTAAATGAAAAATGAAGAAAATTCTTGGGGGTGGCAACATTTATTAGTAACAAGTTAAAAATATTACAATGATCTCATTCATGAGCATAGCATATTTAAGCTAATTCTTATAAGATATATATATATATATATATATATATATATATATATATATATATATATATATATATATATGAATATAGCTGAATAAAATTCTTAGTTGACCTAAACTAATATATTTAATACATTTATTTTTGAAAAAACAATTTGTAAACAAAAAAACACAGTTAACAAAAGCAAACTTCTGGGATGCTTTCCCACCTTTTGCAGGTCAGAGATCAAGATGTAATTAGGCAAGAAAAAGTGGTGATTGACATGTCTAAAGGATAAATGGCAGAAAAATGACAGGTCAAAATGTCAAAAGGAGGCTGTGAGCAAGGCTGAAAAATAGCAACAAATGTCTGTATCATATTTCGCAGAGACCACAGCATTTTCAGGCCAAAATCACAAAGCCTACTTGCCACTGGAAAAAGAAAAGAATGTCAGAATCATGTTACTTTAAACCTTTTGACAGTGCTTTTACTTCTAAGGGCTTAAGTTTTTTTAAAGGCTGACTTGTCTTTAACTAAAATCAGTTCTACCACAGAGAAGGGACAATGTTAGGTGTGATTAGAACAAAAATGTTTGTTTTTTTTTAAATACAGGTGAAATAGATACTTTGTTAAATGTATTGTTGTATATAAATGATTTTTGGTATTGACTGCCTTCTTGTAATCATGTCGTAAATTTCAAACTAAATTATTTGTTTAATGGATGTGGTGTATTCTTCATTACTTTTTTGAATGTAGAGTAAAATGTAATTGTATATCTGAGTACATTCATCCATTGGAGCCATGCTTTGCCTGAATTACAGAAAATGACAATTTAGCAGGCAACCAATGCATATTGATCTTCTAAAATAAATCACTTTGTTTGATTTACTTCAGCCTGAATTACTCTTAAAACATTTTTTCATAATACAAAATGGCCAGCTTTGCTACATAAAAGCACTTACCTTAAATGAAATTTTAAAGGCTTCCTCTAAGAATATCATGAAAAGAGGCGGCTCAGTATTGAAACCTGTAGCAGTGTGCTGCCTTTTGTTGTGCAAACATTGAATTATTTACAAGTCACCAGTTAAATGACAATGTGATTCACACAGACAGAGGACAAACGTTTGTCCTGTTCAAGCACACTGTTCAAATTTATCAACTGATATTTAAGATAAAAGTCATATATGTTACCAGTTAAATTAATATTAATGGCATACAAATATACATATAATGGCCAAGGAAATTTATATATGATTATAGGTTAAAATAAATAACATACTGCCCAAATATTGTTACACGTTCATTCTATACAGTGTTACACTTTTATCATTTTACATAATTTCAACTTGAGTTAAACTTGATGCATGCCTGACAACACTGAGGTATGCTCCTAATGAGATGACGGATGGTGTCCTAGGGGATTTCCTCCCAGATCTGGACCAGGGCATCACTGAGCCCCTGGACAGTCTGAGGTGCAACCTGGCGACTACAGATGGACCAAAACATAATGTCCCAGAGGTGTTCTATTGGATTTAGGTCAGGCGAGCATGGGAGCCAGTCAATGGTATCAATTCCTTCATCCTCCAGGAACTACCTGCATACTCTCGCCACATAAGGCCGGGCATTGTCGTGCACCAGAAGGAACCCAGGACCCACTGCACCAGCATAGGGTCTGACAATGGGTCCAAGGATTTCAGTCAAGATGCTGTTGTCTGGCCTGTAGAGGTCTGCACAGCCCTCCATGGATATGCCTCCTCAGACCATCACTGACCCACCACCAAACTTGTCATGCTAAATGATATTACAGGCAATATAATGCTCCAGACCCTTTCACGTCTGTCACATGTGCTCAGGGTGAACCTGCTCTCATTTGTGAAATGCACAGTGCGGCAGTGGTGGACCCGCCAATTCTGGTATTGTATGGCAAATGCCAATCAAGCTCCACAGTGCTGGGCAGTGTGCACAGGGCCCACTAGAGGTTGTCGGGACCTCAGGCCACCCTCATGAAGTCAATTTCTGATTTTTTAGTCAGAGACATTCACACCAGTGGCCTGCTGGATGTCATTTTAGAGGGATCTGGCAGTACTCATCCTATTCCACCTTGCCCAAAGAAGAAGATACTGGTCCTGCTGATGGGTTAAGGACCTTCTACGGTCCTGTCCAGCTCTCTTAGAGAACTGTCTGTCTCCTGGAATCTCCTCCATGCCCTTGAGACTGTGCTGGGAGACACAGCAAACCTTCTGGCAATAGCACGTATTAATGTGCCATCCTGGAGAAGTTGGACTACCTGTGCAACCTCTGTGGAGTCCAGTATCGCCTCATGCTACCAGTAGTGACACTGACCGTAGCCAAATGCAAAGCAAGTGAAAAAACAGTCAGAAAAGATGAGGGCAAAATGTCATTGGCCTCCACCTGTTAAACCATTCCTGTTTCGGGGGTTGCCTCATTGTTGCCCCTCTAGTGCAATATCCCAGAAGTTTCATTGACTTGATGCTATAGGCCTAGTCTGATTAAAAAGTGTTCCTTTAATTTTTTGAGCAGTATATATAAAGATTAGGGTTCAAGTCTGTAAGTACACTTTAGCCATGAAAAGGAGCACCAGAGGATAGGTCCTAAGCATCTCCAAAATTAGTCCAGACCCTGGAAGAAATTTCCAGGATATATGTCGCTGTATATGGACTGTGACTTAAAGTCTCTCCAGACAGGTGATGGAAGTAAAGTTGGTGGATAAGAGGCTAGTGTAATGTTAGGATATGGAAGGTGAGGAAGGTAAGTGATATCGCTGTGTTTGTAAGTGTGCAAGAGTACAAGGCGCTAGTCTATTGTAGGGCCAATAGACACTAGGGCCAATTTAGTGCCAACAATTCACCTAATCTTCATGTCATTGGACTGAAAATTTCATGCAGGTAGGACCTGGGAATTGAACCATGTTCTCCTTAGTGCAAGGCAATGCTGTTCTTGTTCACAACAATATGACTTTAATCTCAGGTTTACCCTGAATTAGATCACAATAAAAACTTGATGAGTTAATATCTTATCACTATTTATTTGATCATTGTTTGAAGACAAGGAATTAATAAGGGTTTGTTTTTTACTACTCTCGAACATATGCTGATGATAAATACTGTTACTGTCCTGGGACCACAAGGGTCTGGAGCAATGTTTGTATGTGAAGGCTGAATTGCACCTTTGCAATTTGACTGTGCAGAGAGAGGTGACAACGTACAGTAGTCATACTTAAGGTGACTAAGATTAATGTCTAGAAATGTGAAGGATGTCTCATTAGCAAGGTAAAGGGTTTCAGCTCACAGAAATATTTAAGCCCTAAACCATCTCAGTTTGGCCATGGGGTCCATTTAGTTTGATACATGCAAATTGTTTTATTGTTGTCTATAAGCTGCTTTCTAAGCGACCTGAGGTTTTTCTAAGGATCACCTGTCATATGTAGAGCTGTTGCAGTCCTGCAGATGGGAAAGAACATGTGCCATCACCACCAACAACGGCACACAATTTTTGTTGAGAAGGAACATGAACTAACAATTTATTTTAAAGGGTATGTTAAATATGATGTTAAGAGAAAGGCTTTGGTCATTTATATGTATGTGAGTCTCCCTGCTTACAAGAGAGAATGCAAAATAAGGCTTATTTTTATTTGTTCCACAACAGCCATACTTTCTTGTATTTTTATCTTTCTATGATATGTCATATCATAAACATTATGAGCAGAACTACAGAGAAAAATACCCCATTGAGGCACCTAATAAATCACCCATCAAAGGATACTTATTCTTAAAATACAGGGGTTTAAGGTTTTCACGCCTTACTTTTAAGAGGATACAATTTAAAATAAAAGTCACAAGCAAAAAATGCATTCATTTTATTTTAGATTACCTGTTTTGATACTAGTCAAACCATTCAATTATTTTCAAAACTGGCTTTACTCAATTAGAACTATGGGAAAAGCTGAACTCAAAATTGAATGAGACTTCAGTACATCACAGATCAAAACCATAAAGGATTCATGCAAAATTTTGAGATGCCAATCAAAATAAAGTCATTTTTATTGCAGTTCCAAGAACAAACCACATAAATATGGTGGCAATAAGCAAACCTTATGCAGAATAGCATTCTAGCTGAATCTAAACTTGATGATCCAGCAACTCTATCTGGTATGTCATTGTGTATGAAGCAAAATATGAGTTTATTTATTTATTATTGTAATATTTTTATTTATAGGGAGCATGCTTCATAGCTCCAGAATCCTGGGTTTGAATTCTAGCCTGGCCAATGTCAGTGTGGATTTTACATTTTGTCTCTGTATCTGAGTGGCTTTTTTGTCTGAGTAATTAAAGATGTGCAAGTTAGACTAATTGGTCATAGTAAATTGGTTTGGTGAGATTGTACTTAACAATGGAATGACGCAATGGTCAGGCTCGGTTTCCACCTTGCATATTATACTCCCCAGCCATGAACTGAATAAATGGGTATGGAAAAGAATGGCTGGATATATTTTTTATTTGCCAATCTCATTCTTTATCCAGGTATTTAGCAGGAGGAAAAAATGTCACTTCAGAGATAACAACCTAGGCATGTTAGGGTTTGTTTCTTTGAAATTGTCAGCTCTGGGGTTTATATTATAGCTCGAGAAGTCGGAATGCTTGACTTTTTAACCCTACTATGTTCATTGATCCAGAACATCAAAAGGGCATGGCTTCCAGCACTGTACATTCCTGTAAACCATCTATTAGCTTGACATCAACCTGTATGAACTTACAGTAAGTCTCACTCATGGTTTGCATGGGGTGTGACATAAAGTATCATTGAGCCATTTACATTTTCTGTCTTTTTATGGCTTTGTATGGGTACTGCAAAGTAATGAAATAAAGCTGATTTATATGTGTAACACTGAAGTAGATATGAATAGGTTGTAAATATAAAGTGTTTTTATCATCAAGAAGTAACATGAACAACAATTACATTTGTCTATCTTGAAGAATTTGTTCTATAATACTGAAATGACTGCCACTTTGTCTTCCCTTTCAAAAAGTAATGCACCAAAAAAATTTAAATTAATTTAAGTAACTCTCTACTTACACTGTATCTTACATGTCTTGAAATCAACCACAGATTGCCTTAATTCATTATTTTGAATTTATGGAAAATCTTATCTTGCTTTTGTAAACAAACTGACTTTTCAGATTGTACTGAAACTTCAAAAAGCTAAAATAATATGAAACGTGGGTTACTAAATATTTACATTATTCTGCCTCACCTATTATGAAGTTATTTGTAGAGGCTTAATTCAAATGTTTTTCAGGCAGTAGTTTTATTTTTCGTTCTTAGCAATGTATTACTTACTCGTTCATTTATTTTCCTTTTCCAAAATAGTCTGTAATTACTTGAAGATGAATATTTTTCAGTATGAAAGGTAATATAAGAAATGAAATTCACATGCAATTTTCATTCTACAGGAATGAAAGACATTGTTTGTATGCAAATACCATGTTATATAACTGTTGGCATAAAAACGTAATAGGTACAATGAGCAGTAGTTCTCTATAATATTCATAAATTTAGCTGACAAAATTAAATAAACAACTTCCTACATTGTCTAAATAGGACAATGGTCCAAAGTATGCAGCCAAAACACCATTCTAGCATGTACAATAAGATCATTTCAATGATGGTGGTGGAAAATACTAACCTAGACTCCACTGTAGAATTTCTGTCAATTTCTCTTTGTGTTATGATCTGGTAACTGAGATGGACATGGTAAACTGCTCATATAGCTGTTTTACTCTCCACGCCATTGATTGACTGGTTTTGCTTTGGGAACATCTTCCATTTACATCCTGAAAGATTCACCATTGTGATAGAATTGCCTCATCCTAGGAAGAAACGGATTACTTCAGATTACTTTACATGTGTTAGGATCAGTGAGCCTATGGCAGAAAAATACACAACACTCCATACCAGAACCACTAAAACCCTTTGCTGTGAGAAACAAGCCTTTCTTCTGTTGTGGACCAGCCACAATTATCTGCTTGATGATAGCAAAGTGAAGAAAGATATGACAGATAGATGTTGTATTATAAGGTAATGACAGTATGGCATTTTCTCATTGTAAAATAGGCCACTGCTTATGTTCTTTGCTTCTTTTCCAACAAAAGTAAATTTAATGGGGGAGTGAAGGTTTTATGGTATTCAAGTATATGAAGTTTTCAAATGAATTTCTTGACTTAATTAATGGTTCCTATCTTATGTTCCTGAATTCCTTGTCTCTGTTTTGCTTGCATCTTAAATCAAGTTTTGAGCATGACAGTTTTCATAAAGTGATTCACATTACCAAACTTTTCTCACTTTTGATTTTCTTCTGTCTGAATACCCACATCACCTTGGCTATTATTCCCTGTGAAATAGCAGCAAATTGGGCAGTTCATTTTTCTGAAAGTTCAACAATAAGAAAAAAAAGTCTTACAAAGTCAATGATATTTCCTTCCTGAGCCATAGTAGCCCACTTAATAATTAACTGGGCCTGCCCGGCATTTTTATGCATGATCTAATACATAATGGGATATTAATTGGTCAATTAATTTACTGATCATGACTGAGAAAGCATCTGCTTTCAATATCATTCTTGCCCTTTGTTACACGGGTGTTTGTATTAGATACTATTTCAATATATTATGTTTAATAACCATACTCCCTCATACAACAACCCAACAAACACTTTCTTGGAAAGCAGTAATCTTAAAAATGATTGAATAAATCAGCATATTATATTTGGTAGAAAAACCAAACACAGGTAAATTTAGGACATACCTGAAGTTTAAGGTCATTGGGGCCGTGACCAGAAGAGACATCATCAGGCCCGGTACCGGAAGTGACATCATCAGGGCCAGACAGAATTTCCCATAACTGGTCTGCAGAGGAAAGAGACAAAGAGTTAGTGCACTGTGCCATCCCCTGGTCTGGCACGGAATTATCCTCATTAGAGCCCTATAGCCACCTCCCATGTGCATGTGTGTGACACCCTATATATCCCAAAAGACAAGCACATTAGATGAACGGGTGTGAGTATGGATATGTGTGTAAGAGGACTTTGCAGTAGACTTGGACCCTCTCCAGGTCTGAATTTCACCCATGCCCACATTTCCCCACAACCCTGAATTTCATTAATTAGGCCTATGAATGCTTTATTATACTTGTTTATATATACAGTATATAAATGCTACTTATACTGTATTAATCTGTAATTCTGCACTATATAAGCCAACTGAAGGAAGCACATTCAGCAAATAGGCAAACTTAGGGCATCACTTGTGAACTTATTTAATTTCCTTATTTACTTGATTTTTAAAATTTGGCTATTTTGAATTTGATCAGCTATAAAAATACAGTAATTTCCTGGCATAGTAGCTTATGCTACACTAGTTGTGAAGACGTATCATACCTACAGAACTGGAATAGTTATGTTTTTTTAAGTATTCACTGAAGCTCAGATCTCTTTGCAAGGATTTTTTTTTCTCCAATTTATTCAAGGTCATTGTGCCCTTCTGTCAAGTATGGATTAATATTTAGTCTCTGAAAGACCTGTTCTACCCTTGTAGCTAAAGACATGCAATTTATTTGTTTCCACCCTTATTATCCACAATATGTCTTCAAGGTTGCTTTATTGTGTTTTTTTATAAATGAATACATTTTGAATCCACACTCTTCTGAGAGTAATATGTTTTTGCAGATGTTTAATGAAATATTTGAGTACATTTGGCACTAGGTACTGGGAACAGAATAATGCTAATGATCAAATATACCAAACCAAACTTATCACATAAAATGTCTGTTTTAGATGTCTGAGTTTATACAGTAATTGAACACAGCTCATAAAATACTTTCAGGACAAAATAATGAATTTGCATATATTATTTCAAGAGCATTTCCTTTCAAATGGCTCACATTACAGTTGCGATTGCCTTTATTTATAGGTAAACATCAGTGTTAAATGTAATTAAGAGCCAGTTGTTTAAAAGTTCATGTACAGTCTCTATTTAGGAAGCCTTTTCTTCAATTACGGAAATATTGTTAAGCATGTTTTTTTTTTAAACAGCTGCTGCTTATCTATTACCTACCAGTACTAATGATGCTTTCAAATATCACTCATAGACCTTTTAATTGTGCAATTAATGTAAATGATTAGCTTTTTGGCACAATTTTGTTAGATTATTCACAGATATCTTAACCTGATGTACATATATCATTATGATATAATGAAACACTTACACTTAGAACAACATGAACTGCACTTAGTTATATAGTGTACAGTACATGATTTCAGCTTAAATATAAAAAAGCATCAAGAAAATAAGATGAATTGTGTACTCATTGTTCCTTATTAGAAAATATTGCAATTTTGTATTTGAAAATCTGTATTTTTTTAGCTTTTAAAGTGAAAAATATAGATAATATTGCTGCAAATAATTTATCTTTTTAAAATAAGCCACAAAGCCCATTTAAAATGTACATGAAATTTTTATAAAAACTAAATGAAATTACATTGTGATTATTTTCTTTGATTTTCATCATGCAATTATCTTATCATTTATTAAGACATGTAAGAACTTTGAAGTTGATAGTTAATAATAAAATAAAATAAAACATTCAAATAAAACAGTAACAAAATAAGACATCCATTTCTCTTCTTCACTGTTTTAGTGGATGTAAAATATTTAGGTTTACAGTGCTGGCAAATGTTTACACTCTTAGTGAGGTTGGTAAAATGTATGTGCCTAACGGAAATATATTTAGTACTGTTTATTTCATTAGATACGTTCAGATGAATGAATGAAAAGTTGACACTGTAAACAGATGTCTATAAAAAAAGCAATATATTTTATATGGGCATATGACTGCTGTTAAACTGAGTGTAAGAGAATTTGTGAGTCCTGTGTTTTAGATGCAGCTATCAATCTCTCAGCTCATAGACAAGTGTAGCCTACATTTTTAGTAAATGTCTAAAACATAAATTATTTTATATTTAACAATTTTTTTTTCAATCATTCAGTACCTACTATCAGGTCAGAATTAATATCAATCTGTTTAAAATGGAGAAGCCATACTTAAGTTATTGACATTTCCTTGTGTATATTGAAAGAGACTTCAAGGAATGAAAACTCTGAGGGATTTTTTTTAAGAATGAATATAATCATGATTCAGTACTCCTATCCTATAGCTACATAATAAACTAGGGGAAAATAAATAATAAAACATTGTAAAGAGTGGCTTATAAAAGTACAACAAACCACTACAAATTAATTCTAACTACTCGTTTGCCCCATTTATTCTGTTAAAAACATTAACTACTATATATAATACTAATCTAATTTCTTGTTATTTAAAAGGAAAACATATAGAATTCCCCTTTTTAAAGAGTATTGATCTGTAAGGAATTTTGTATTAAAGCAGAATAAAAAATAATAATAAATAAATATATATATGATAAGAACAGATTTTAAATATTTATATATTTAAAGTAGAATTTCTTTACTAAAGCCTTAAGTAATTTATAAAAATTTTTTTTTTACTATAATGCGGTTAAGGAAAAACAAATCTGAACATTTTAAATTAAATAACAAATAATGAAAATGTATTACATTGTTGAGTATTAAGCAAAATAAAATATGACTTGCTGTAACTGCAGTTGTGAGTCTGTGGAAGAAAAAAAAAATCTAATGGCACAGATGCCTGATCTTCCTGGTTTCCAATTACATTTTATGCATTTCTAGCCTAGGGTTCTAATTATTTTTTTGAAAACCGTAACAAAAGGTGGCACAATTGGTCCATTTGAATTCATAACAGGATTTTGTTTGGTGCTAAATACAGCTGTTCTTCCTTTAGAAAACTCTCCATGAGATTGAGTATTGCACTAAAGGGAACTCAGCATTTGGACATCCCTGGCTGAAAGAACTATAAAGAGATGTATAGCTGCAAAGTCTGAAAGTTTACGGATGTACTTGGGGATCTCTTTAGTACCCTGGTGAGAACACTGGTAATAGCACAATGCTCTTTCATTCCATACATTTGCCTGATATTAGGTATACAATGGCGTATTAGAAATACTGCTTCTCTGGAGAAAAATTTGCAAGAATGTGTTGCGTTATGTCAATGCAATTAATCTAAATATGTCATTGGTAGGAGCATCTGATAAGTATTGGCACTGTGAATTTGTTATGTTTTTTACTCTATGACTTCATCCATTTTAAAGCTGCTTAATTTGTTTTGTCAGTTTTCCCCCACTGCTTAGCCACACACACACTTATTTCATCAGTGTGTCACAAGCTGTCTACCCACACACTGTATGTCTTTTATACAGTGCACAATATCCTATCCAGCTCTAAATCTCTATTTCTAACATAGGTTAAGTTCATCAGTTATTATTATGGGGTGACAGGAGACCAAACTAAAGAAATGGTGGCAACAAACCCAAAACCAGAGAGAAGCATTAGAAAAATGAAGAATTAGGGATAAAGATTATTGGCACAACATATACCCACAGATATCCAGCTCCCTACCAAACTCACAACAGACTAGATAAAGACAAAAATGAAACAAAGAGGATTTCCAGAGGTTAGCAGATTGACAGTCAGGAGATTTCCAGTGAGTAATTAAGATTAATTTTGCAGAGATGATACCTAGACAGAATATCCTGGATAAAAGTCAGGGTGAGAGTAGAGAGGTGAAGGTGAAGAAATACAGTATATGATAAAAAAGAGGAATATTAACAGAAAGAATAGAGGCAGGCAATTAGAAACATCATTCCAGAAACTGAAGTACAGTCCCAAAACATATGAAGAAAAGTACCAGAGATATTTAAGGAAAACATACATGATACATGGGATCACGGCTTGCTGATTCCAAAAGGTAGAAAGAACCATAGGAGGCAAACCATTAGGTCCAAGTGATTTTCCAGAACTCAGGGCCTCTAAAGCTTCCTCATTAATTAATTGGGGAATCCAAAGCAGTGTCATCATCTGCAGAAAGCCTGGAAAGGGAGAAGATACCTAAAAAGTATTAATTTTGAAGAAGAGTTAGAGCTTCCATTAAGTAATTTGTAATGGAACTCTACAAAGTGGCTATTTATATCCAGAGGGTTGTTATTGAGGGATCACAATTGATTTGTTACATATAAAACAGTCACAGAAACCTCAAATTTCCATAATCTTAATGCCAGTCACTTGGTGGATTTATCTCTAGACACAAAATGTTGAGCTCGAGTGCAGTGAATTACAAATTCAGCTTTCAGCAGCAGCAAAGAGTTTAATTCAGAACATGTACCTGAGATCAAAAGCTCATACTCTGAACTCGACATATCATCATGCAAGCTTGCACCAAAGATGAAAGACCAGATTTAAGCTCAAGGATTTTTTACCTGTTTGCACAAACCAAGTTACTAGCACATCCAATTCTAAAGTCACAAATAAAAAAAAATTTTTTCGGCCATCTACAAATACGGAGAGTCATCAACAGAGCCAGGGTATAGAGGTAAGCATATCACAATTTTTTTATTGCATGGCAAAAATGTGTTAAACCTCCAACTGATGGCACAAAATGATGGCACTAGGAGGTCAGTTTCCATCATTACTCAAATGATGATCTGGGAGACTGGCTATTTCAAGGGACTCATTAACAGCAAGGGAAGCAAGTGATATACACTCACCAGCCACTTTATTAAGTACACCTTGCTAGTACCAGGTTTCACCCACTTTTGCCTTCAGTAGTGTCACAATTCTTTGTGGTATTGATGCAACAAGGTGCCGGAAACATTCCTCAGGGATATTACTCCATACTGACATGATAGCATCACGCAGTTGCAGCAGATTTTTTGGGTGCACATCCATAATACGAATCTCCTGTTCCACCACATCCCAAAGGTACACTATTGCATTGAGATCTGGTGACTGTGAACGCCATTTGAGGACAGTGAACTCATTGTCATGTTCATGAAACCAGTTTGAGATGATCTGAGCTTTGTGACGTGGAATGTTATTCTGATGGAAGTAGCCATCAGAAGACGGGTACACTTAAGTCATAAAGGGATGGACATGGTCAGCAACAACACTCAGGTAGTTTGTGGCATTTAAACAATGCTCAGCTTGTACTAAGGGGCCCAAAGTGTGCCAAGAATATATCCCCTCACACTATTAAACCACCACCAGCACCAGCCTGAACCATTGATACAAGGCAGGATGGATGCTTTCATGTCGTTGATGACAAATTCTCACCCTACCATCCAAATGTCACAGCAGAAATCAAGACTCAGTCAATATTTCTCCAATCTTCTATTGTCCAATTTTGGTGAGACAGTGAGAATTGTAGCCTCTGTTGCCTGTTCTTAGTTGACAGGAGTGGCACCTGGTGTGATCTCATGCTGTTCTAGTCCATCAGCTTCAAGGTTCAACATGTTGTGTTTTCAGAGATGCTCTTTTGCATATTTTGGTTGTAACAAGTGGTTATTTGAGTTACTGTTGCCTTTCTATCAGCTCGAACCAGTCTGGCCATTCTCCTCTGACCTCTGGCATCAACAAGGCATTTTTGTCCAGAGAACTTTCACTCACTGGATATTCTCCCTTTTTCAGACTACACAGAGATGGTTGTATATGATCCCAGTAGGTCAGAAGTTTCTGAAATACACAGACCAGCCAGCCTGGCACCAACAAACATGCAATGTACAAAGTCACTTAAATCACGTTTCTTCCTCATTCTGATGCCCGGGTTGAACCTCAACAGGACATCTTGAAATTTTCTACATGCCTAAATGCATCAACTTACTACCATGTGATTGGCTGATTAGATATTTGCATTAACAAGCAGTCTAACAGGTGTACCTAATAAAATGGGCAGTGAGTGTATATACAGTACATTAAATGTAGTGTAACCTCGACTTAGGGGAAAACTGCAAATGTTTTAGAAGAGGGATTTAACAATGGAAAATAATCAACCAAGTTTAAACCAGAGAGTTTGCATAGCAAGTCAAATGAGTAATACTGTATGTTGACATAGAGGACACCAAGGATGTCAACATGTTTAGCACCTGCACCAAGTCCTCATACATTCCAAGAGGACACTGAAAGATAAGCCATAAGCACAGAAAAAAAGAAAAACCAAGCAATGTAACAGAAAAACAATTAGTAAGAAAGTACAAGAACATTTCTGCATCCATACAGTTTCTTCCCCAAGGGAAACGCAAGCATCCAAAATCACTCAAAGCATTCCCATCTAAAACTCTAACCCTGTCCAGCCCACTAACCCTTCATATCTCCAAATCCACCCCTTACCTCTCCCATCACCACAAAATATCCTAGTTTTGCAATGCCTGACTCTGGGGAGCAGCTCCATTGGTCAAGGCAGCACCAAAGTGGCCCCCATAATTCCCACCAGACCAAAGAAACAAAATCTAATAACTCATCCCCCAACAATATCATATGCATGATAAGAACAGTCAAATAGCAAGTCCATAATGATTAAGTCTCATCAGGTTCATAACAAGTAACCTTACAAGAATAAAAAAATATAAAATAGCATCCATTAAAATGGAAAAATGGTCTTAGCTTGAAGCTTGAACGTCATCAATGGCTTCAGAGGCATCAAACATTACAAAATCTGAGGCATGTGAAATCTTGAGATGGGCTGTGCAGAACAGAAAAGAATGCAAGCCCAATCCTCATGCACATTTCATCACTGGAGCCATAGCCCTTCTGAGCTTTGCCAAACTGAAGTTGAGAAAAAAGAAAATGTGCTGGCCTTCACAAGATACATTAGGTGTCTTCCTAGGCTACTTCAAAATAAACGTGCACTCATTATAAATTAAGTACATTAATATTAATTGCTTTGGATGAGGTGAATTATGGTAAGAAGTATAAATCCTATGACACCTCTCCACAACAGATACACATTTCAGAGGGCTGGGAACAACGTTGACCAAAGCTTATTTAGAAATTCAAAGACATTTCCATTTCAGCACTCATTTTCATTTCCAGGATCAATTGTTTGTATGATGTGTATCTTCCACTTCAGTGGCCTTAGCTCTTAAGGATGCCACTCAGTTTACCAGTGAGGTAATCTGCTTATCATTGTGTTGAACAGTTTTCAGCAATATTTTATACTCTGAAGATATCTTCTTTTTCTCAGTTTTAATTCTGTGTATGTTAACTTTGAGTACTGAGATTAGCCTGAAACCTCTGCTGTAGGGATTCACATGTCACTGGTCAACCACAATCTGTTTCAAATTATTAAAGACAGACTTCCTGTTTGATATGTGGCCTGGTCAGGCTCTGCATGCAGAGACGTCTTCACAGGGATGGAGACCTCAGACCTTCTGATTCGACTAAGGAATTTTTTATATAAAAATGCAATTTGAAAGGGATAATAATTATCTAAATTAGGAAAAAGTCCTTAAAGTATGTTCTTCAGCCACCAAAGTTTTCCTTTTTAAGCTTCATCATCTGTGTTGTGAGTTTGAAGAGAAAACATTATGAAGACAATGCCACTTGTGAAACTGGCTTTTTCTAAAAAGACTGAAATCAAACATAGCTCTGAAGTG
Organism: Erpetoichthys calabaricus; assembly: GCF_900747795.2. NCBI lineage: Eukaryota > Metazoa > Chordata > Cladistia > Polypteriformes > Polypteridae > Erpetoichthys > Erpetoichthys calabaricus. The sequence goes on from NC_041403.2 coordinate 88,204,202, forward strand.
CTGCTCAATGTGTGCCATGAACTTGACCGGTGGACTTTGATGATTTGGTCAGCTTTGACATCTAATTACAGAAGTAGTGTCTCTCTAGTGATTGGTTAGTGATATACAGTAGAAATCAAAGAGGCTGTTATGTTCTCTGGTTGAAAATAAACATAATGAATTTCAAATGTTGGAATGTTACTAGGCAATTGTGGATGGAGTTTAAAACTCATAACTTAGGGTACTATGTAAATGTAATCCTTTAGGTGACAACCAAACCTTCTCTGAAAACCACAGAGTATCTCTGCATCACTATAACTGAACCTAACGAACCTCTTAGAGTGGCCCAACTACTTGTAGACAAAAAAAACACAAAATAGAAGCCCCTTTCTCTCTGTTAGTGACCCTTTGCAAAACTTAACTTTCTGGTATGGGCTAAATGTTCTCCTGGTGAGCCTGTTTCACCTAAGCTGGAATGTACAGCTTCTCTACCAAATCCAGTGTCTGTTTAACACTACCTAGGCTTATGATAGGTCTTCTTCCTTCTCATCTGCATGAGAAATTGACCACCTGTGTCCTCGGCCCATCTTGGATCCCTCAGCTCTTGGTATGTCTCTCACAATTGCAAAGATTTGTCAAAGTCTTCAGCCTAATGCCATCACCTGAGATTGCTTACCCAAACTCACACCAGCACAAAAGCTAACATCAAATACTCTTAAAAGTACAAAATGAACTAATAATTGTATACAGTGTATTTTAGTAACCAGCAATGTCAGTAATGTTATCAATAAGTAAAATAAAGTCAACAAAAAGTTTGAAGGGTGCCACTGTGATGCAGTGATTAGACCTGCCGCTTCATGGATCAAATGTTGAACCCAGTTACTTTCAATGTGGATCTTACACATTTTCTCAAAGTTAAAGTCAAAGTCAAAGTAAGCTTTATTGTCATCTCAACCATATACAAGTATACAGATAGACGAAATTGTGAAGCTCAGGGTCCACAGTGTAACAACATGACGTGCAATAAATAAATTAAAAATAGAATTAAAATTTAAAATTTAAAAATTTAAAAATTAAAAGTTAAAACACAAACAAGACAAGACATTGTGCAAAGATAGGACAAAGAAGCAGCAGCAATATTGATGTGTAAGATATGTAATATAATAAAAAATAAATAATTTCTGTATTATCTATATCTATTATCAGTGTACACTAATAGTTGTTTAAGACATGTGTAAACAATGACAGGTCAGAATGTTTCACAGCAGAAGGATATCAAGAGTGTCAAATCACTACGAGATTTTCAGTTCTTTTCTACATGCACACTCGTCTTTGCAGGAAAGTGGCTCGCATGTATAAAAGTTCTGTTTTTAGCAGTGGTTGAGGCCGTGTGGAAGGTCCCAGGGGGCAGCCTGGTGTTAAGGAGTCTAACAGCTTGGGGGTAAAAACAGGCCTTGCGGACACTATGTTTGTAAAATATGTCCTGTAGTGAAGGTAGAGACACCCCAATAATATTCTCTGCTGTCTTCACTATCCTTTGCAGGCGCTTGCGGTCGGATATGTTGTAGTTGCCATACCAGACAGTGATGCAGCTGGTCAGAACACTCTCAATGGTGCCTCTGTAGAACATGGTGAGGATGGAAGGGGGAAGACTTGCTCACTTCAGCCGCCACAGGAAGTGTAGTCTCTGCTGGGCTTTCTTGATTAGTGATGAGTTGTTATGTGTCCACGTAAGTTCCTCAGTTATGTGCACACCGAGGAACTTGGTACTCCTAACAGTCTCCACATCTAAACCGTTGATGCTAAGTGGGATGTGGGCAGGATGTGATTTTCTGAAGTCCACGATTATCTCTTTTGTCTTGTCGACATTGAGAGATAGATTGTTGTCTTCACACCATGCAGACAGCCATTCCACCTCATCTCTGTATGCTGTTTCATCATCCCTACTTATCAGTTCCAGCACTGTCGTATCATCCACAAACTTGATGATGTGGTTGGTGCTGTGCGTGGCTGTGCAGTCGTGAATCAGCAGGGTGAACAGCAGTGGACTAAGCACACAGCCCTGTGGTGCTCCAGTGCTCAGTGTGATGATGCTGGAAGTGTTGCAGCCCATCCAAACTAACTGGGGCCTCTCTGTCAAGAAGTCCAGGATCCAATTGCAGAGGGTGGTGTTCAGGCCCAACCTGCTCAGTTTTACAACCAGCTTTGGTGGGATGATTGTGTTGAAGGCAGAGCTAAAGTCTATGAATAGCATCCTGACATATTTGTTTTTTTTATCTAGACGTGTCAGGGAGAGGTGAAGGGCAGAGCATATGGCATCCTCAGTTGACCTGTTTGAGCGGTATGCAAACTGAAGAGGGTCAAGGGAGGCAGAGAGATTAGTCTTTATGTGTGACATGACTAACCTTTCAAAGCACTTCATTATGATTGACGTGAGTGCAAGTGGTCGGTAGTCATTCAGGCATGTCACTGATGACTTCTTCAGCACTGGTATGATGGTGGTCGACTTGAAGCATGCTGGGACTGACGACTGGCTCAGAGATGTGTTGAAGATGCCTGTGAGGACACCAGCCAGTTGACTGGCACAATCTTTGAGCACACGACCAGGAATGTTGTCAGGTCCTGCAGCCTTGCTTGGATTGACTCTGGATAGAGTCCTCCTCACATCAGTTATGGACAGACAGAGTACCTGGTCAGTGGAGGGAGGTGTTGCTTTTCTCGTATTCTCTTTGTTCTGCACCTCAAACCGTGCGAAGAAGTTGTTCAGCACATCCGGAAGGGAGGCATCACCATCGCTGCTGTATGGGTTGAGCTTGTAGTTTGTAATTGTCTGAACGCCCTGCCACATACGACGTGTGTCTCTGGTGCTGCTGAAATGTTTGTTGATCCTCTGCGCATATGCCCACTTAGCTCTCCTTATAGCGCGAGACATGCTTAACTAAGTTTAGGTGTCAAGTGTTAGCTTATTACACTGTACATAAAATATATTAAAGTAGAGGTTGGTGCAGTGTATCTTTTTCTTCCTTTCCTTGGGGTAATATGTGTTTGTGCTGCACTGCTTAGGTAAACAATTAGGGTGATCACTGGTTGTTCATAACATATAATAAGTATTTATTGTGTGTATTGTACTTTACATGCATCTTAAGATGTTTTTCTGAATAATGGACAGGGCAGACTATAGTTAAGCTATTTTTAAAATGTTTAGAGTCATAAACTAAGTCTAGATAATGTGCAGTATGAGTATAGTAACTATGTTGTATTTATTTGCTTGACAGACTTAGTCTGTTTAAATCAATTATGCTATGATTTCCAGGTGAGTTGATCAGCCATGCTAGCAGCAATATAATTACAGTATGAACCACTCTAATGAAAATATTAGTCAATCAATAATAATATAAAAGATAAGAAAAAGTGAGAAATCTGGAGAATATAGAAACAAACCTTCAACAGAAAAATCTGGACATCTAAACACATCCAATCAAATTTCTATAAAATAGATCCTGCAATTGGTGTTAATTACACCTGCTTCCAAATCATATCTTGAAATTTAACAACCAAAAAAAAGTGACCTATTTTTTATCAGCTTTTAAAACCTACTGCTTTTAATTTAGCATCACAAGTTTCCAGCCTCTAATCTAAAAACATCAGGTGAAAGGCAGGAACTATCGCAATTCTTCATCAGGCACGCTTATCAATTAAACTTACCTGATTGTCAGTGGGAAGTGAAAGAAATTTGAAAAATACACAAAGAAAATGCTTATGAACACAGGAGACATAGTTGGGTCCCTGGAGTAGCCAAACTAACACTTGTACCACCTTAGTACACAAAAGGCAAATTATACTTTATGAAATATTACTGTTAATAAATACTTTATGGATCATTTATTTACACCAGCACAAAAACCTATATGCATTTGTTATTGTTATTGTGAATTTCCCCTTGGGATTAATAAAGTATCTATCTACAGTATCTATCTATTACCTAAGTTTGTGATGTCTGGCACGTGTGCTTGGGAGGTAGCTTATGAGCTCTGGTGATGGTAATTACTTGCCAAATCAGGAATTGGCACTGTGTTCTATTGCCTTTTATTTTTCTTCCTCTGCAGGTTGGGAGGCCAGTTAACCGCTGATATTACTTCTATTTACCAACCCTTTCGCTGGACCTGTCCCTTTCTGTCTGGAATCCATATGCCCAGAAGTTCTTCCATTTTAAATCAGTTCTGAATTGGACTCCCATCTGAAAAGACGTCATTTTCACCTTTGTAAAAATAATCATTTTGTGTTTGTTTATTTCCATTATATGAGATCATGGATGTGCCAAAAACCTTTTCATTTCTTTGCTTGTTTTCTTACACTGTAAATATGGTAATGTCAGCAAATTATTTAGACATCACATAATACATAGGCTGCGGTGGGTTGGCACCCTGCCCGGGATTGGTTCCCTGCCTTGTGCCCTGTGTTGGCTGGGATTGGCTCCAGCAGACCCCCGTGACCCTGTGTTCGGATTCAGCGGGTTGGAAAATGGATGGATGGATGGATAATACATAGGAAAATACATTAATTTCTTTAATAAATGGTGGACGATTAAAAATTAAATAATAATATATTTTTGAAAACAAAACACTTGAAAAGCTATAAAGGTTTTGATGACAGTTGAAAAATAAGCTTAAAATTATTATTTTTTAATTAATTGTGGGGTTCAGGCTGGTAAGTTCCAGTGCCTCACTGCTCCATTGTCTTGAATTTAAACATTGGAGACTTGCACATCCTTCCTGTGTCAGTGTGTATATTATTCACAAATGGCAAGCATATGCTTTGGACGAAGAAAGAAAAAACAATAAGGAACTACTTAAGTACAATTATGTTAGGTGGAATGCCCAGCAGGAGCTGGGGGCGTCTTTTGGCCTTGGAACCCCAGCAGATTTAGTTTTTTTTATTTCTTCTCCAGTTTCGCGCCCCTGGAGTTTTTAAAAATGTGTTTCTTAGTGACACAGCTTTACTGTAGTATATATGTACAGTATTATATATTCATTTAAGCATCTTGAGTGGTTTTAAGAAATAAGAAATGGATTATTTTTTTTTCCACAAGGAAAACATATTTTTTGACATTTTACATAGAAGAATACAGTATGTTAAAGACTTGATCTGACAGCTATCTTGCAATATTAGCAAAATAACAAATTTTCACCTCTGAAGCAAAAAGTTCAAAACCTGGCAGTGACTTTTGTGTGTGTACATCAGAATGAGTTATGGGAAGAGGGCTTCCTGACATGTAAAATAAAGGAGCAATTCTTGCATAGGTTAACTACTGTAAATATAATTAATAACATTTATTTAAGTTTTACTATATACCTTGATTCTGATTTTAATTTACAATGACTTATCTATAAAACTGACTTTATGTATTATGGCACTAATCAGTAATTACAAGATATTAATTTATAGCATATGAAAAAATGCAACTGAGGCAATGAATCTATAAGTGTCTAATATGGGGACCTGATAGTTTGTTGCTGTTTGTTGATGACAATTCGACAAGGCTGTGGACTTCAAGTCTGATGTCAAGCTCTTCCTCTTGAAAAAAAGTATCTTGAAAAAAAGTAGTTTGCATGGTATTTTTAGTTAATATATAATAATCTTTTACAATTTATTACAAGTGTGTATATAGACTAGTGTGTGTGTGTGTGTGTGTGCGTGCGTGTGTGTGTGTGTGTGTATGGAACAGTTTTCTCTGCTCATGTTCAACCACAGCCACTTGTGACTTGCACTTGGTGAGATGGCGCTTGCATGCACCTCACTTCTCATCCAACCCAAGCAGACAAACTCAGCTTTGTGGCACATGTACGTTGTATGTTCACAGGTTCCAGCCTGTCCTGATCAATTTGTTCCACTGCTGCACTCGACTACACATCCATCTCAGACAAAATATAACTTGTTCAGACCCACTTAAGTGACGCCTCTGCAGGTTCACCAATGTAGTAAAACTGGTAGGGAGTCTTCAGGTTGTTTTTTTTCCAAAGACCATGTATATATATATTGTCACAAACTCCATAAAGAGCCATAGCAAGGTTTGGGGCAGCCACCCATATATTAATTTTCTGGCTGCAAAAGTTGCAAAAATAAATGACAGCACTGATGTGCACAAACTGGAGTCCAAAACAGAACTGAGGGAATAGGGGAAAGATGGAGGCTTTTAAAGGTCAGGATAGGAAGTGACGTCAAAGGGGCCAGGATCGGAAGGGTCTTCAGCCATAGGCTCGAGCCTGGACATGACATCAAGTGGGCCGGAGCTGGCAAGGTCTTCCTGTATAGATCTGGAGCTGGAAGTCACGTTAACAGGGCCAGGTGGAACTTCCCATGAATGGTCTGTAGGAAAGTGAGAAAAAGAGTCAGTGCACTCTGCCACATCCCAGTTGGATTCGGAATTGCCCTTACTCAAGCCCTTTAGCTGCCTCCCATGCGGACGTGTGTGACAATATATATACATATATATAGTTAGGTCCATAAATATTTGGACAGAAACACCTTTTTTCTAATTTTGGTTCTGTACATTACCACAATGAATTTTAAATGAAACAACTCAGATGCAGTTGAAGTGCAGACTTTCAGTTTTAATTCAGTGGGGTGAACAAAACGATTGCATAAAAATGTGAGGCAACTAAAGCATTTTATTAACACAATCCCTTCATTTCAGGGGCTCAAAAGTAATTGGACAATTGACTCAAAGGCTATTTCATGGGCAGGTGTGGGCAAGTCCGTCGTTATGTCATCATCAGTTAAGCAGATAAAAGGCCTGGAGTTGTTTCTGACGGCACTTCTTCTGGTGGGGTTTTGTGCTGGTTTTTCTTCATAGGTTTGAGGAACATTGTGATGGGAAGTTACTGTTGTTGTTTCTTCATGGTGGCAAGGAGGGTTTTATATGTCTGAATGGCAGCATCGATGCCATTATTAACTTTGAGAACCAGAACCATATAGGGGTCCCATACTTAGGTTTATTGCCAGAAGCCTTAGAAGGTGCAGGGTGTTTGGGCGGCATCTTATGGCTTTAAGAAGAACAAAATGAAAAACACGAGAACACTCAACGAAACACTTGATATAGCTACATGTGGTAAACTGTTATGATGTGGGAATGCTGGACTGAATCTGCTGGAGATGTGTAACAGGGCAGCAGCCAGTCAGCAGCAAGGAGAAATGAATAGCGCTCTCGGATTGGCTATTTTCAAACCTCCTGCTGTTGAGTACAGGAGTACAGTATTTCACCATCCCAAGCCACATTTTCCTCCACGGTTGCTTTGTGTTCTCTCATCAGTAGTAAAAAATTTATACAGTATTATATTTTATATGGAAATTTAGTTGAATTTATGTTAATATTTATGTTACAAAATTAGTAAATGATATTGTTCTTAATAATTTAGCGTTACAACGTATGAAAAATTATATATTGTCACCGAAAAAGCCATAAAAAAATTGCAGAGGATATTTGTGATTTCTGCAAACAATTATTAGTTAGGTTCTAAGGAAAAATCCGTGAACGACTGAGGCTGCAAAGTCTGAACCGCGACTTGGCGGTGGTCGACTGTATATAATATGTTATGAAGTCATAACAGAATAACTTATTAAACACAAGGAAAAAGACTGAATGTAACTCAAGGGTTACCTAAATTTAACTTAAAGCTGAAAGCACAAGAGGTCTCTGCCTCATTTTAGAGAAGCTACCAACATACTTTTCCAAGGTTAGAATGAGGTAGATGAGTAATCAAAACCCTCCAGAAAGTGGGTATAAACCTATGATGTGTGCCAAGACCAATAGGACGGTCTTTAAAACACCCCTCTTAATGAAGCAGTGTTCAGAATAATGGGAGAATCGACATGAGTCAGAAATTAGTGGTGGCATAAATTGATTGGAGGACGTAATAAAGCTCTGCATGTTAAGAATTAGATGATGTGATGTACAGTAATCCCTCCTCGATCGTGGGCCTTGCATTCCAGAAACCCACGCGAAAGGTGAAAAAAAGGTGAAGTAGAAGCTATATGTTTATATGGTTATTTTTATATTGTCATGCTTGGGTCACAGATTTGCACAGAAACACAGGAGGTTGTACAGAGACAGGAACTTTATTCAAACACTGCAAACAAACATTTGTCTCTTTTTCAAAAGTTTAAACGTGCTCCATGACAAGACAGAGATGACAGTGCCGTCTCACAATTAAAAGAATGCAAACATATCTTCCTCTTCAAAGGAGTGCGCGTCAGGAGCAGAGAATGTCAGAAAGAGAGAGAGAGAGAGAAAAGCAAACAATCAAAAATCAATAGGTGCTGTTTGATCTTTTAAGAATGCGAAGCACCGTGCGGGAAGCATATCGTTTGACAAAGCAGCCACAAGTAAGCCCAGCAAGGATGGGAGCAATGTGAAGGTAGTCTTTCAGCATTTTTTGAGGAGCGGCCGTATCCTCTAGGGGTGCGAACAGCCCCCGTGCTCACAATATATTTGAGGAGTTTTATTTAATATGTAACACATGCTCTGATTGGGTAGCTTCTCAGCCATCTGCCAATAGTATCCCTTGTATGAAATCAACTGGGCAAACCAACTGAGGAAGCATGTACCAGAAATTAAAAGATCCATTGTCCACTGAACCAGCAAAAAATCTGTGATATACATTTAAATATGCTTATATATAAAATCCGCGAAAGAATGAAGCCGCGAAAGTCGAAGCGCGATATAACGAGGGATTACTGTATTAGATGAGATAATGCCAGTTAGAAAAAGTATAAAAGCAGATGAATTGGTTAATTGATTGCTCACTCCATGGACTGAGACATTTCTGTGTAACTCTTTGCAAATAAAGCCCATTCTCATCTGGGCCCCATGACTGCCTCCTTTGAAGTTAGAGACAAGTTTTTTTCCATGACATTTGCTTTTTAGAGGCAAGTGGATTGTAGTGCCCCAAGGGGAAAAGTTGAAGGACCTAGAGGCTTTCTTCACAAGTGAGGATAGAGGCAATCATGAAATACAGTACACTAGAGTGTCAATGCAGCAATGACAGTAACATGGCTATTGTTCCAGATGTTTGTGATCAACCAGGAGCAAATTCCTTGGGAGAAAAATGTCAATGTAACAGTCAGCATGCATCTTCAAGTTCACATGTGGTCAAGTATATTACTGAAAGTAAGAAATGAAAAAAATATTGTAGCTGGTACAAGTGTACATAGTGGGTTTCATATGAATGGCCTTTGAGTTGAGCAACTGTTTGTTTGGATCAAAAGGAGTCAAGTGAAGGGCCGATCATCTCCTGGGAATGTACCTGGGAGAATTCAGTTCCTCTGCTGGAATACCAGGCATGGCTAACAATGTACCAGATGGAGACCCAGAAAATGCTGGTGGGATTTTCTTTTTTTAGTTTTTTCAGGAAGCATCTGGGAATTTTCATGAAAAAGGTGGGGGTGTTTTTCTGGGGGACAGAATACCAAAGCTTATTTTAAAGTGATGGCTAACTTTCACTACGCCAGTTCCTCTGTAATTTTTAAAGTTCAATGTATCCTATTAGTCTCTGTTTTAAAAGTTACCTCAGGTCAGAACAACACATATCTAGCAATAAGTAAGATAGTTGGGACCTAAGCTTAAAAGCAGAGCAGAATGAAGTGCATCTGTACTGCATCTGGGATGTAGGCAAGTAGGATAGCCACCATAAGTGTAGGTCAGGGAGCAGATCTATATAAAAGGTCAAAATGAACAGTAGGGTTTCCTTTATTGTTTATTTTCTGCTACTTTGTCTTCCATGTTTATCTCTATGTTTATTTCTTTTGTGCAGTTTATTTTTGTTTAATACATGCTTATTTTGTCAGATGTTCAGCTGAGATTTTTTAAACCACTTTCCCATTTTTTCAGGTGCTTCCTATCTCAAATTATATACTACATTATTCAAATTGACAATATGCATTTACATATATTAAATGTAAAGTTCATTAAAATAACACTTTATTCTCTGCTTTGTATAATATATTATTAGCAAAACTCAGAACTGAGTACTTGGTGCCTCCTGCTCAGTTTAAATATGTTTATTCAACTGAATTCAAAGCAATAGGCTTTTTCTAGACATCTCTAAGGTATGTTAACTAGTGAACCAGAGAGTTCAAAAACTCCCAAATGCAAAGTTGTCAGCTATATAATGGAATTCTAATAAGATATCTGCCTAGCTCAGCTGAAACATATGCTTACATGTATGCACGGTAACAAGCTAACAGCTAATGTCCTGGTGGCTGATGTCAGCTGGACTCAAAGAGCATAGGCTCATCAAAAATAAATCCTATTCATTCACTAATCAAAAGCTTTTGCTTTCAGATATCAGAAGGCAGAGTAGTACAGAGTGCTGTCCACAGGCTCAGATTTGAAAGAACAATGGCGGTTTTCTAAAAAATGAAATGCTTTGTATACTGTAAGGCAGATTTATATAAATTGCTTTTTGAACAAAGGCAGTAGTGAATTCTTTTTTAAAACAAAAGCCACATCTCTACTCTATACAAAGTGTCCATACAGTATTCTCTTTACTCTTATGGTATGATTGTAGTAGAGGAATTTAAAACTGTCTTAGCTAACCAAGTTCTTCCAAAAATTCACTCTTTCCTAAGGTTTGTGCAACTGAGGTCTTATTTCTCAAGTTCATACATTTCTGTATGATCTTTTCGTTTAAAAATTGGAAAGTAGTGGGCTTTGAGTAAACACACAATGTATTTTATAGTACCTTTCTAAAGTGAATACCATTCAGAGTATGAGGCAGTATGAGGTATTGCCCATTTATCTTCATTAACGAACAAGTTTAATGTCTGTGGTAATAACTACAGACCAAGCGCACTTTTTTCATACCAGTTCCATCACTGGGATTATACTGCAAACTACTTAAAGGGGACTGGAAGTTAACACGCCATAAAAGTGCGAGACAAAAGCACAGAGAAAAATCTGCACTAACAAAACTATGCAACGACAAATGCACGCAGCTAGTAAATCTTTCCTTCTTCTACTACACACTGTCTCAAATTCTTTAATTTAATAAGCAGGTCTAAAACTCTACCTTGACATTTCAGTTTTTTTGTGGTTAACACATTTATAAATCAAACACACATTATGATCAAATTTTTAATAGATAAACAAGACTTTTTTTAAGAGTGTAGTGTTTTTTTTTCATATTCAGACCTGAAACAAATATTATTGGTGGGCTCACAGGGTCTTCACACAACACCACAAACAGGAGTTTCACTGTTCCCCTTTGTTTCAGTCTATACTACAAAACAGAGACAGAGGATGAGCGCTGCTAACTACATAACTCCACCTTGACCACAGGAAAATGAATATCCACTACAAAGACAACCTGAAAGTTACCTCCTCAGGCTTCTATTTTCTCTCTATGTCCAAAAGTGACTTACAATAGCACCAAATACAACAATGTGCACATGCAACACTTCATACCACTACATTTGCGCATCTCACCCTGTGCTGCACCAGCAACCTGGTCACTTTCATCTCAACTATGCCAACCTCTTTCTCACAGTGGTGCCTTCTTGTATTCCTGGCTTGCTGCTGCTCAAAGAGATATACTGACATGATGGAATTAGTCTACTTGCATGTTCTTTCCCATGTGGCTCTGAGCCCTTCCTGCACAACACAACACTATCCCACCCCCCGCACACTATTGCCAAGGGGTAAAGCTCAGTAAGTAACCATGCTTTCAGACATGTCCTTTATGTCCATCCAGTAAAATACCTTGCAGGAGAATGTTAAAACAAAACAAAGTACTGCGGTACTTCCTCACATATCCTCACATACTGCTGCTCTCCATGCTACCCTGTCCCATCTGGAGCACCAGGGCAGCTATGCACGTTTCCTCTTTATTGATTTTAGCTCTGCTTTTAACACCTTTATCCCTCACAGATTGGTGGGCAAGCTGCTAGCCCTGGGACTCCCATATTCCACCTGTATATGGATTAAAGACAAAGGGTTAGGGTGGGCCCTCACAACTCCTCGGCCATCAGCATCAGCACTGGCTCTCCTCAGGGGTGTGTGTTTAGCCCCCTGCTCTTCACACTGTACACATATGATTGTGCCCCCGCCCACCACAGCAACACCATTGTCAAATTTGCAGACGACACCGCTGTGGTGGGGCTCATCTCTGGGGAGGATGAATCTGCCTACAGGGACGAAGTGGAGCGGCTGACAGCATGGTGCACTGACAACAACCTGCTCCTGAACACAAGTAAGACCCAGGAGCTCGTTGTGGACTTCAGGAAAAAAAAAACGGACATCAAACCACTCTACATCGGAGGGGACTGTGTGGAGAGAGCGTCAGACTTCCGCTTCCTGGGAGTCCACATCATGGAAGACCTGTCCTGGGGTGTGAACACAGCTGAGCTGGCGAAGAAGGCTCAGCAGAGACTTTATTTCCTGAGAGTCCTCAGGAAAAATAACATCCCCCAAAAACTGCTGGTGTCCTTCTATTGCTGCTCTATCAAGTGTATCCTGTGCTACTGCCTCTGCGTATGGTTTTCCAGCTGGACACCAGCGCAGAGGAAAACACTTCAGTGGATTGTAAAGACTGCCCAGCAGATCATCGGTTGTTCTTTACCCTCTCTGGATGAACTGCACAGCTCTCGCTGGGTCAGGAAGGCAGAAAATATCTTAAAAGTCTCCTCACACCCCGCTCATGACATGTTCCAATTGTTGCCATCAGGCAAAAGATATAGGAGCATCAAAACAAAGACTAATAGACTGAATAACAGTTTCTACCCTGTTGTTATTAGGGCACTGAATGCTACCTAATCACCTCCAATGCAGCAGTGCAATAGATGACATCTTGTGCAATAGTGTTCATGTGCAATTAAGGTCTTATGTAGAATGTTTGTGTTCTACCTTATTCCTTCTTATCCATCCATCCATTTTCCAACCCGCTGAATCCGAACACAGGGTCACGGGGGTCTGCTGGAGCCAATCCCAGCCAACACAGGGCACAAGGCAGGAACCAATCCTGGGCAGGGTGCCAACCCACCGCAGTATTCCTTCTTATCCCTTTTTTAAATATACTATATTTATATTTTGACACCGCAGGGACTGCACCTAATTTCGTTGTATTTGTTACAATGACAATAAAGATATTCTGATTGTGATTCATATTACATTGTGATTTATGTTTCTCTGAATCAATAATTGCCAAACAATCACATTAATAATGCCTCATATAAAATCTCCAGCTTGAAAGATGGCTGGCATCTCTGTCAGAGTCAAACTTTTTAAGCTTTCTAGAGTCAGAATGTTTTTTCAATGACTGTACGGCTTTGACTAGGCAGTATACATGTAAATTAATTTACTTCAAAGAATTTTCGTTTATAAAAATATTATAAATAACAAAGAAAAGTGTAGCAAAAAACAAAGCATAAAGTGAGGACAAATACTAAATGTAGAAAAATCAGAAAACCACATAAATAAAACCGTAGCTGTACTGTGCTATTTACAGTGCCACATTATGCACAATCCCTCAGAAAAACTCAAAATGTGTGCACGTTGATATATTGTGTCAACCAAGGGAATACACTTGTCATGGAGAAAGTGTTGGGTCATCAACTGGGTTTGACCTTTTAATATTTACACAGTTCTTGAACAGAAACAGCTGCAATGGGGTGTGTCAAAAAAGCAAAATGAAAAGGCAAGTAAGCTAGAAATGAAACGAGTCTTCTTCGGTCTTCTCTTTGATGCCTCAATTTCAGGTAGGAGCTCCAGTCATTGGTCTCTCCTGAATGAGACGTGACATGCCAGGAGTGTCTCACTTTTCTAGTGTAGGGAGTGTGGGGGGGGGGGGGGGGGTGGAGTCAGTTTCCCACTGTGGGTGGTTTCTCAGGGCTGTGGGAGAAAAGGGAGATGATACCATCAGCGACTATACCCACTTGAGTCCCATAGTGGTACTGCATACCTCAGATAAGCCTGAAGAGCAAACTTCAAATGTGCATTCGTGACAATTGGTATTTCCAGTTGCAGGCTGCGATTAGGCTGAACATACTGTCTGTTAACTTGGATGCTGCTAGCTTGTGATGTGGTGTAGTCAGTACACCAGGGTGGAATACTCTGTGTAAAATATCTGTGCCTTGAAATCTATGTTAAGACAGGGTCATTTTCTCCCAGGCTATATCTGATAGGAATGTTTTTATTCAAGATAAGGTGACATTCTGTAAACTAAAACTACATTTAAAGATGCTTTGTGGACTGATAAAGGACTACGGTTTTGAAATTATAAACAGCTAAACAGCCCTAGAAACTAGTCACTCTTCACAAAATAAAAGTTGTGAATTCCTTAACACTCCATTCACAATGTGAAACCCCCATAGTAGTTATAGTATTGTTAAAAGAAGTTAAGGCTCCTTTTCTGATGCTGCCCAGAATTAAAAATATGATAAGAAAACCCCTCCTCAAAAGCACATATGTGTGTAATGCAGACCTAATGGCACACACTGAACTTTTGAGGTAACTCTCAATTTGTGTTAAGAAATAAACTATGAATGTAAATGATGTTCTTTTGATTGCACCTTCTCCTAACAGCGCTGAAATAAAACATCTCAACTACACAAGCGAGAAGAAGTTTAACAAACCTGATTAAAAGGATCATCTGATTACTTGTTTTCTATGGAAGTACAATACATTGAAAAAGGTAAAAGTACTCAAGAAGTGTATCAACAGCACTCTCACTTTTGGACCTGGATTCTCAAAATGGAGGAGCAATTTGAGATGCTAAATAAAACTTGACAATGATCATTGTTGAACCCATGTTTGAATCAGGGTGCCTAAATAGCAGAACCTACAGAATAAGCATTCTGCAAATATATTAATTAATACTGTTTAATCAATGGAAAAAAAACTTCTTTACAGAATCCACTTACTTCTGGAATTGACAGAGAGAATAGTGTCTGAGAAGTAATTCTGGTGCGATTTTAAACCGAGGTTGACTGTTGTCATGTTTGTGCGCATGGGAGGCAGCTTGACACATTTGACTGCTGAACCATTTATTACCAGGACGCTACATTTTGGGTCTATGCATATATGATAAATAAGGAACTCTATAAATATTTGTAAAAAAATCAATATATATGAAAGCAACGGTTTTATTATTAACAGTAACTCTGTCAAAAACGTAAAGAAGCTATTACTTTATTTTGACCAGCAACACAACTAAAAGTCTCCATTTGAATGAGAGTCCTTGAAAAATGGCACCATGTAAAGTGCAGGTTTAGAAGCTAACATGCCACAAATATAAAACATTTCTTTGCACTGTCATTGCCTGTTTGCAGTCAGAGGGCAACAGAATGTCTATGTAGTACTGTTCTGACAGTTGTGACAAGTCGGACGCCCAATGATGAAAAAACGCCTTCAGTGCAGCTATCCACATCTGCGCCAGACCATACAGGTTTCACATCATCCAATTGATTGTCGCCATCTCGATTACTGTCATTATCATCAAAATACATGGTGAGTCAAAATTATGTTAACATTAATGGTACTGCTATGTATATACAATTTTTGTGGACAATTTATGTGCCATTTATGGTACATGTGTTGAACATTATGGCGAACAGGTTGAGGCATTCCTGTAAATCATCTTGCACATATGAAGTATGTTTTGTGAATAAATTGTTTCCGCCATTCAATTGTTAACATAATTTTGACTCACCCTGTATTCATCGTAAAACAAATCAGCAGCTTTATATACCCTTTTGGTGACAACATACTCAGGAATGCTGAGTCTATTTATAGCAATATTTTCCACATATAATAGATAACTGAGACACGGCAGTAAAATTCACCGACAAGCTGGTTGTGTTATAGTGGCTGTATACTGACATAGGAGTTATATCACATACCGTGCCTTGACAGGCTCAATGAGATTCGACTTAACTTGTACCTTGCATTCAAAGTGTTAAGGGCTCTTGTGATGGTAATTACCCACCGAGTAAGAGATTGGTGCTGCCAAATAATGCCTTCTCTCTTCCTCTAATGTCTTCTTCCTCAAAATGGAAGACTGACCCACTCCACCGCTGATATCACTTTTGTTTTCCAACCTCCAGGACCCACCCCTTCTTGCCGAGTCACCTCATGTTGGCTTCAATTATATTTTGAGCTCTCATATGAAAGGAAGCATCTGCAACTTGTTGTGTGTTAATTTGTGTTTTCTTTTCTTACAGTTATACAGGGTCGCTGCAACTCTCTAACGTTGTTGTGTCACCTCTTCACACTCTTTAACATCCTGTCTGATTCAAGGTCATGGAAAGTTAGTAAGTTCCTACTTTCTCTTGGTACCCAAAGGCCCTCTGTTATACTTAGTAGTTTAGCAAAGATGAATGAATGGAAGTAGAACAGGTGCTTTTATAATCAGTGTCTGCTGTTTCATTTATGATCAGTCTTTCATTTATGCCTTTTAAAATATGGTCTCCAAATATTTGTGCGATTCAGTTTCAAATCTAGATCAGAATGATTACTTCTGAGATATAGAATTTGAAGTCTTAAATATAAACTAAATATACTAAATACAGTAGTAAACTGTATTGCTCTTTGTTTTTTGATAAACGTTAATAAACCCATTATTTAACTGTATTTATAATCAGAGATTATAACTGTCTCAGTACTATGTATAATTCAGCTCAAGTTCACAAATTGCAGCACTTTACTCTCAAAACAGTAAAATATACAGTAGTATCCATTGTTGCTGGTAGATGCTTCACCTCATTGTTAACCCCAACCCACACATCCCACCAACACCAACAGTGTAAAATGTTCTTCAGTTGCTCTCAGAACAACTTGAATTAGTTTCAGCATGAACGTAACAAGTTGTTTAAAGAATTTCTGACCATTTTCAACTTTCAATGTGTTACTTGGAGTTCTTTACTTAACTACTCAAAAGATTTTCCTTTCCTTTTATCTCACAGATTTTTGTGTGGATTGAGATATGATGACAAGGGAGGCTACTGCTAAATTCAGTGTTGGTTCCAGCAACTGTTAAAGGGGTTTTCATGACGAGATGGATCCATGGACTCCATTTATTTTTCAAAATCTTGATCTTGTAATGAGCATTAGCTATCAGAGACCACAGTCCATTATATTTTGCACTAGTAAGACCAAATATAAAGTACTGTGTGCAGTTCTGTTCACTGCCTTACAAAAATATAACAGCATTAGAAACTGTGCAGAGGAAAATAACCAAGTGCATATCAAGACTAAACATCATGAAAATTCTGACCGAAAAATTTGGTGCAGCAGAATCTTTTGACCACTTACTCAAAGACATTGAAGAAAATTAAAGGTAAGTATACATATGACTGAAGTCAGCAAGTACTTCTTCACACAAATGTGAAAATCTGGAACAAACTACCAAGTTATATAGTTGAAGCAGAAACCCCGAAAACTTTTAAAAAGTATTTGGATGAGATATTGGACGAACTATGGTAACCAAATGAGGTTTGTTGGACTGAATATTCCTGTCGCATTTATTAAACTTTTTGTATTCTTTTAAATTCCTAGTTTAACTGTAATTAAACATTCTTGATGAAATGGATAAGTATAATGTATTATTACATTGTTTTCATTACATTCCTTTTAAATAT
This sequence comes from Erpetoichthys calabaricus, assembly GCF_900747795.2. Taxonomy (NCBI): domain Eukaryota; kingdom Metazoa; phylum Chordata; class Cladistia; order Polypteriformes; family Polypteridae; genus Erpetoichthys; species Erpetoichthys calabaricus. The sequence goes on from NC_041403.2 coordinate 88,221,809, forward strand.
TTTCATTTAGACTCTACCGCTGATTAGAAATAATTCATGAAGTACTACAGTATGTCTAAGTCAATTGCAAATGAGATGTTAAATTAGAATCAATTCAAACATATAAAAAAAGTTTGCTTCTTTACTTAAGGAATATTTTAATAAAAAAATTTGAAAACTACTATATTATATATCAGTCTGATGAAGTGCTTGGAATTACTGTCAAGAAAATCTTGAAACATGACTTGGAGTCTGCATAAGGCACCTATCTATGTGGAATCTGCATATCCTTCTAGTCCTTGTGTTGCCATCCTCTGGGCACTTCATTACTCTTCTTTATTTCAAAGATATGCTCCATGACCAGGACGTGTGTTTATGTGCAGAAAATAATTGCCTAGCTTTAAGTCAAAGTCTGGCTCTAGCCTTGCATTTGCTGATACTTGGTTAGTTCTGCACAACCCAAAATTTCATTATATAGGTTACTGAACTGATAATTCTCTAGCATCTTCAACACCATCCAACCTCTGCTCCTTAGGACAAGCTGACAGAGATGGAAGTAGATTCATACCTAGTGGCATGGATCGTGGACTATCTTACAGACAGACCTCAGTACGTGCGTCTCGGGAACTGCAGGTCTGACATTGTGGTCAGCAACACAGGAGCGCCGCAGGGGACTGTACTTTCTCTGGTCCTGTTCAGCCTATATACATTGGACTTCCAATGCAACTCAGAGTACTGCCACGTGCAAAAGTTCGCTAACGACACTGCTATCGTGGGCTGCATCAGGAGTGGGCAGGAGGAGGAGTATAGGAACCTCATTAAGGACTTTGTTAAATGGTGCGACTCAAATCACCTACACCTGAACACCAGCAAAACCAAGGAGCTGGTGGTGGATTTTAGGAGACCCAGGCCCCTCCTGGACCCCGAGATCATCAGAGGTGACTGTGTGCAGAGGGTACAGACCTATAAATACCTAGGAGTGCAGCTGGATGATAAATTGGACTGGACTGCCAATACTGATGCTCTGTGCAAGAGAGGACAGAGCCGGCTATACTTCCTTAGAAGACTGGCGTCCTTCAACATCTGCAATAAGATGCTGCAGATGTTTTATCAGACGGTTGTGGTGAGTGCCCTCTTCTACGCGGTGGTGTGCTGGGGAGGCAGCATAAAGAAGAAGGATGCTTCACGCCTGGACAAACTGGTGAGGAAGACAGGCTCTATTGTAGGCACAGTTTGACATCCATGGCAGAGCGACGGGCGCTCAGCAGGCTCCTATCAATTATGGAGAATCCATTGCATCCACTGAACAGTATCATCTCCAGACAGAGGAGCAGCTTCAGCAACAGACTGCTGTCACTGTCCTGCTCCACTGACAGACTGAGGAGATCGTTCCTCCCCCAAACTATGCGACTCTTCAATTCCACCCGGGGGGTAAACGTTAACATTATTCAAAGTTGTTGTCTGTTTTTACCTACATTTTTATTACTCTTTAATATTGTTTTTTTTGTATCAGTATGCTGCTGCTGGAGTATGTGAATTTCCCCTTGGGATTAATAAAGTATCTATCTATCTATCTATCTATCTATCTATCTATCTATCTATCTATCTATCTATCTATCTATCTATCTATCTATCTATCTATCTATCTATCTATCTATCTATCTATCTATCTATCTATCTATCTATCTAATTCACTTCGAACATTAGCCTGTCAGTAGCATTTATGCAATATTTTACATAAAACGATAATAGGAAATATAGTTTTTTATTTTATAGATTTACTCCTTTTCTGAGCAACTGTTGTGTTTAATTTCCTAGAAATTATAGCTTCATTTTAAATGCATGCATATGGTATTACTACATTGAGCATCTATAATATTTATGAAAAAACAAGATGATTGTACAATGAACATTAGCCTTGAGCAGATTATGAACACATTTATTTCAGTCATATCTGCTTTGAACTAATTTTCTGGTGATACCAAAAGTGTTCCTGGCATTAATTTCCTGTCAAATCAGCAGTATTCCAGTGAATATTTTATGATTTTGCATTAGCTGTATTTGTCTAGAGTTGTGACATGATCAAGTCATTTTCTGAGAGAAACACATTAATAATTAAACTCTGTCCAACACAGAGCGCTAAAGATGACAGCATAATTGTACATTTTCAGAGACCATTTCACGTGGCAGAAAATGAGATTGCCCTGCCACCATTTAAATGTCAATTTGAAATTCCGTTCTAAAATTAAACAGTTCTGAAGAATAAGAAGGTTGATGGCAATTATTTTTTCCTTTGCATTTTCTTTTCTTTAAAACCACATGAATGCATTTTTCTCTGTGCTTAATTACACCTTTTTACTTAACAGCCACTGAAACTAAAATGTGACAAAAAAATAAGTTTTTACTAATGACATAAAACATACAGACATGTGGAACTACAAGTTTTACTCAGCTTTCATTTTTAGTTGTAAAAACTAATATCTTCAAAGTTAAGCATTAACACAATTTGAAAATGTGTTTCTGACTATGAATGGCCTTGCATTACAAAGCATATGATCATGTTTATGGCTATATATACTATGAAACAAACACTAGCCATTATCATTCTTTGTATAATATTCTACCTGTAAGCAACTATACCTAGAATTATAAGTTAGAATATGGTAACTTGAACACATTGAAAGTTGCTTTTGATAATATGCTTTAAACACATTTCATATTAATTAAACACGTACATATATTCTTTAGATATTTTATTTTTACTCATATTCTTGTAAGCCTTATAAATGTAAAAAGCTAACATATTATGATAAAAAGTAAACATCTAATATAGTCTATCCTGGCTTGAATGGAAACACTGAAGAACTAGAAGTCTCTAGCCTCTTTGGAAATAGGGTTAACAGGCAGCTGTATACAGAGTACACACAGCCGGGAATGAAATCTTTACACAATGGCTATAAAGCAGCAGTAGCATCCCTGAGTACGCCTCTATTCCACCATGTATATGGAATACATATGAAAATATTTCATGCTACTTGGACCTTTACACATTTTTCTATCCTGTCATATATTTTCTGAACCCAACAAATCTAATTTTAGTCTTGGGAAGGTAAATTTGGGGCTACTAAAACGGATGAGTAATTTTCAGTTCTTCACTTTCTCTTCTGTATAGCCTATTTGTAATAGACTCTGATACACCCTACTCTTTCAAAAATTAATATAATTAATAGTTAATCTGTTTGACTAACACTCTTCATGTTTGGGTACTGCCTTGTGTTTAATGCACCCAGGATAGGCTCCATGCCAGTGGCTTTAAGCAGGTTTGACAATGTTAAGTCCATGTTTATCCACAAAAGTGTGTTTCAAGTGAGTATGTTGAAGGTCTTCATAGTTCTTAACAAAACTGCTTCAAGTAGACAAAGGGATATTCAGATGGAATGGGGAAGAAAAAGGTTGTGCTTGCTTTCATTATTACTAATCTCTAGAATACTTTCCAAGATGTGCTCACATAAACAGATTAAATGTTAAACTGTAAAGTGCCATTAAGAGGTATTCACCTCTTTTTACTTCTTGTAATATTACAGATTTATGATGCTTAATGTTTTAAAGATTTTCAAACAAAATTCAATTTTAGATGAAGGACACCTAAATAACTGAATAAGACATGTCTCTTCTTATGTCATTTGTTGTGTGAATAACATTACCCAACTCCAACTGTCACTTTGTGAAATAGTCATTGCTCCCCTTAAATTTAATAACTGGTTGTGCCACCTTCAAATGCAATAACTGTAACCAAACACTTCCTGTAATTTAAAATCACTATGGAGGAATTTTGGCCCACTCTTCCTAGCAGAACTGCTTTAATTTTGAAGGTTTTCAAGCATGAACCTTTCATTTAAGGTAATCCCACAGCATCTCTATTGTGTTTAGGTGTGGATTTTGACTTGGGCAGTACAGAATGTTAATTTTGCTTCTTTTCTGACAATATGATATAGACTTCCTTTTGTGTTCAAAAGGAATTCATTGTTTTGCTGCAAGACATACCCGCTGTTTAGCTGCAGCTAAAGCACTGACAAGTAACCAATCACCTTAACAATTTTCTAATTCAGAGCAGAATTCATGCAATAATGGTAATCTATCCAGGTCCTGAGGCAACAAAGCATCCACAAACCATCACATTACCTGCACCATGTTTGACTTTTGTTATGATGCTCTTAGTATGAAATGCTGTGTTTACATTGGACATAGTGTTTCCTATTTCTTCCAAAAAGTACATTTTTTTCTCATCTGTTCATGGAACATTCCCCCTGAAGGCTTGGGAATCATCCACTTCCTTCAAGGCAAATGAGAAATAAGAATTTATGTTCTTCTTGTACTACCTTAGGTAGATGTCTTGGGGTAGATTGCTAGAAATCGGGATGAATCAGAAGCTGAAATTTAACCAGTAAACAAGCCAAGAGCCAAAATCAAAAATCGAGATCGTTCATCTAAGCCAATGCGTGAAACAAAAGTCAATGCCAAAAACTAATGAGTCTAAGTTTGTTTCCAGGAAATCAAACTAAACGCTGTCAAGAAAGGCTTTGAGAATACCCATAATCTTGAATGGTTATTTACCTTAGAGTGCTGTTTAAATATTGTTACATAGTGCGACATTTTGGATGCCCTAGTAGTCTTTGCCATGCCTTAACAACCACATCACAAATTTCTGGCAGCATCTTCATAATTTTCAAAAATAAACAACAAAATAAAATAACAAGTCCCAAAGCACATTCTAAATATGAAAGAAAATTGAATATGAATTCTCCATGTTAAAAAAAATCATAGAACATAAGGAAACCTCCTGAAAAAAAAATGTATGGACCAGAAAACGAAAATTAAACAGACTTACACACCTTGGTTAAAAATGGTTTCCATATTTCTACTCTCAATTGAAGCTCATTTTTGCCTATTGTCTTTTGTCACGCATGTATGTCAGAGGATCGCTCTTTGAGTTCCTACCAGATATGCAATTCTACCCCAGGTCGATAAGGGGTACTGCCACTAACTATGTTGCCTTTCTTCTCTTCCACAGTACTGAGATTCAATCCAGTGAGGGCAACTGACTCTTCCCCTTCTGGGTCTTGGGCCATAAAAATACAACCGCCCAGAAGGAGGCATCACTTTGTGACAATGCAACTGAAGAGACGTAGCTCCTCTAATATCTAAACTGAAGAGACTTAGCACCTCATATATCTAAGCTGGAGAGACTTAGCTCCTCTAATATCTAAACTGAAGAGACCTAGCTCCTCTAATCATCTATATGCTACATCGATCCCTCTCCCACTTGGACAAAGGCAGTGGCGCTGTAAGAATTATGTTTCTAGACTTCTCTAGCGCCTTCAACACCATCCAACCTCTGCTCCTTAGGGACAAGCTGACAGAGATGGGAGTAGATTCATACCTGGTGGCATGGATCGTGGACTATCTTACAAACAGACCTCAGTATGTGCGTCTCGGGAATTGCAGATCTGACATTGTGGTCAGCAACACAGGAGCGCCACAGGGGACTGTACTTTCTCCGGTCCTATTCAGCCTATATACATCGGACTTCCAATATAACTCGGAGTCCTGCCACGTGCAAAAGTTTGCTGACGACACTGCTATCGTGGGCTGCATCAGGAGTGGGCAGGAGGAGGAGTATAGAAACCTCATCAAGGACTTTGTTAAATGGTGCGACTTAAACCACCTACAACTGAACACCAGCAAAACCAAGGAACTGGTGGTGGATTTTAGGAGACCCAGGCCTCTCATGGACCCCGTGATCATCAGAGGTGACTGTGTGCAGAGAGTGCAGACCTATAAATACCTGGGAGTGCAGATGGACGATAAATTGGACTGGACTGCCAATACTGATTCTCTGTGCAAGAAAGGACAGAGCCGCCTGTACTTTCTTAGAAGACTGGCATCCTTCAACATCTGCAGTAAGATGCTGCAGATGTTCTATCAGATGGTTGTGGCGAGTGCCCTCTTCTACGCAGTGGTGTGCTGGGGAGGCAGCATTAAGAAGAAGGATGCCTCACGCCTGGACAAACTGGTGAGGAAGGCAGGCTCTATTGTTGGCATAGAGCTGGACGGTTTGACATCCGTAGCAGAGCAACGGGCACTCAGCAGGCTCCTATCAATTATGGAGAATCCACTACATCCATTAAACAGTGTCATCTCCAGACAGAGGAGCAGTTTCAGCGACAGACTGCTGTCACTGTCCTGCTCCACTGACAGACTGAGAAGATCATTCCTCCCCCAAACTATGCGACTCTTCAATTCCACCAGAGGGGGTAAACGTTGAACATTATTCAAGTTATTGTCTGTTTTTTACCTGCATTTTTTATTACTCTTTAATTTAATATTTTTTTGCTGCTGGAGTATGTGAATTTCCCCCTGGGATTAATAAAGTATCTATCTATCTATCTATCTATCTATCTATCTATCTATCTATCTATCTATCTATCTATCTATCTATCTATCTATCTATCTATCTATCTATCTATCTATCTATCTATCTATCTAATATCTAACAGCAAGATTACTTTGCCCGCAAACTTACAAGAGGCTATCATTTGTTGTGATTCTGATGCCATTGTGTGTTTGTTTTCTTTAATTTTGTTTGAAGTAAACAGGGATGGCTAGGTTGCCACCCCAACATTTATCTTGTCGAGACCTGTCATTGCCTTGGATGTCCACACTTTCTGGTTGTCAAGTTATGAACACTGACCTTTGCCGAGACTACAGAAACATGCCATTCTTTGGTTGTTTTTAGGATACTTGTGATTTCCTGGATGATTTTATCCTATGCCCTTGCAATCACTTTGGCAGACCAGCCACTTCTGTGAGGAATCACTACTGTTCCGAATGTGTCCCATTTTGAGATTATGGATACACTATGGTTCAGTGTGAGATACTAAGTCTTAGCAATTGCTTTGCAGCCCCCTTATTGACAGAATTCAACAACTTTCCTTTGATAGTGGCATTATATGCCCTTTGAATTTTTGTGGTAGCACCTTGATTTTCTGGGAAAGTTTCCAAATAGGTGACGTTTATATTGTGCAAAGTTCACTGTAATCAAACCTGCCTGTGTTCAATTGAGTGTCTTTTATTAATCCTGTGACTTGGTTAATTTAACTAGGAGTTTAATTTCATGCCAGTTGGCATCAGTGCACTTCTTCATTAAATAAATGGAATAAGTTAAAAAAAAAAAATTATTTATTTTCTCAGATTATAGTCGATAGTATCCAATAACATTAGACTTCGGCCACAGGCCAAAAATGCATGGAACAGTCCTGCATATCTGCTGAAAATACTTTTGTTTTTTTTATCACAATGGCTTTGAAAAACAATTGCCCAGCAATAACTGAGGGTATGAACATACATATCATTGCAATTAAATAAAAAGTACTGTCAATGTAATGTAAGCAGGTTCCTTAAAACTTGTGCTCTTTATGACACATCTGTGTTTTACTATGGCTCACCACCTATCTTCCTGCTTTTTAAGCTTATAAGCTACAGTAAAACTATAAAATGCGTTTCCAGCGTAACAAACAACTAGATGCTTTGTCACAACTGAATGTAGTATGTTCTAAGATTTTACTGTCTTAATGGGCATGCAGAGTCATTCTTTTCAAATATGAAATAGTATGTGGACAGATGTGTGCCTACAAGGAGGATCTGTTTAACACATAATTTATAATATCTATCCTTGCTTTTCTAAACCCAGCCAATTTTATTTAGGGTTGCAGGAGCCTTGGTCTGTCTTGGTAGCACCAGGTACAAGGAAGGAACCAACCTGCATGTGGCTGCCAGTTAATTCAATAACAATAGCTTAATAATGATATCTCCATCAAAATTAAGTTCAGGATTGCAGTTTATTACAAAATACTGTAGGAAACTGTACAACAATCTAGGCAGGTCCTTAAGAATCCCAGCAAATAAAGAAAAATATATAGAAGTATATATTGGAAACATACAGTATATTGAGGGCTTTGATGTACAATGCATGTGGCAGGGCCTGCCAGCCATCTCCAACTATAAAGTGAATGCCAGTGAAACTCCCATCCTTTCCAGGTCAGTTGAATAAAGATAACACTTTTCAGGCTCCATACGCATAACCTTCCATCAAGACTTTCGATGTACTATGTGCACTACAGTGATTGTGTCATGTGAATGACCTTTAAAAGTAAAAATTAGAAAGCTATCTGGATCAAAAGCTGCAAGAGAAAGTATCAAGTAACTTTTGTTTTCACAGATGTTTTTACTGCCCTTACCTGTTGCCCCAGCATACTTTAATGCAATCCCATGAATAACCTTTGCCCAGTTACAGATATCTTCTTGAACATGAAATGCTTAGAAAGGCAAATATTTGCTCACACTAAACAAGTTTATTTAAAGCAGCATTGACCTTATTCTAGATTAGAAATCATATTGACAAGTCAGTAGGCAGTGCCATCTTTGTTTTTATGTTCATTGACACAGAACATCTTTCCCCTTGCTAGGTCAACTGCCTATTTTAATAAATTCTTTGTTGATTATACCTCTGAGTTCACAGCAATCATGTACTCTAAACTGGTCCTGCAATTTAAAATATAGCCCTGTGTAACGCCATTTGTAACTAGATACTGTATTTCCTACTAAGTAAGTAGTAAAGATAAGCATCAGAGCATTCATACAAAGTTGAAAAAGCAGAGTCCCTCCAAGCTGCTGCCCCAGGCTATACACATTCTTCACTTGTGACTGTATACTAATATCAGATTAGCTCACGATAACAGAGTTATTGGGATGCTCAGCCACAATGAGGCCATATACAGTTTGGAAAAATACAAACCTAGTTGTGAATGTCACCAAGAAAAAAAAATAATTTTAGCAAACTAAGACCATACTGAAAGTTGCACGAGTATGCATCAACTTTTTGAGGCATCAAAGGAAATGTTGAAAGTTAAGGGAAATCTCTTCATTAAAAATGCTCTAATAGCATCATTGTGTGTTAAACACATTCACTTAGAAAGGCCATCCAAAGTACTCTGACATTTACACAAGTAAGGATATACAGTAGCTTTCCAATTGTACAGCTCCACAACAAGGTTTAATAAAATAAAGCCTAGATCATTATAAACATTTCCAGTCACGGTGGGCAAAAACTGTTGTTATATTTACGTTTAAGCAAATAGTGCCATAGCTTAAATCATTTCAACTTGGTTTAATTAAAGGAAACATACTATTAAATTAGATTGTGTAAAAGGAGGACAAATAAATTATAGCTCCTCCAAACAGCAAGTTTGAACATTGCTACATGATATAAAATTATTCTTTATAGATAGATAGATAGATAGATAGATAGATAGATAGATAGATAGATAGATAGATAGATAGATAGATAGATAGATAGATAGATACTTTATTACCTGACCTGCTTGTTGTACTGTTATAGATTAATAATTAAAAACAGGAATATCAAATTGTGTACTAGTGTACTTAAAATTTGTCAAATGGGGAACTGCCACAAAAATCCTTAGAGCCAATAAGAGAATTGATTTTATGAACTTTCTACATGATAAAATACAGTACAAGACTTCAAATATACATGTCATCTCAAAATGTTAGTATTGCAGTGACAAACCCTACAGTCTTTGTTAGAACTGTCTTAGTAATTTCAGCTTAATAAGAGAACAGGGACTTTGATTTCTGAAAATGAATGTCAATCTGTTTGTCTCTTTGAGGAACCAGTTGTTAACATTATCAATAGCTCTCCATGTACAGGTGCAATTTGTTATGCAACAAAAGTGACCATTCAGACCATTATTGAAAAAAATCAGATCTAGACAATGATTACTAACAATACTTCAAATTGATATACTGGCAATAGGAAGGTTGCCGGTTCGAATCCCATAATGCCAATAGGGACTCTGCTCTGTTGGGTCCTTGAGCAAGACCCTTAACCTGCAATTGCTGAGCGCTTTGAGTAGTGAAAAAAGCGCTATATAAATGCAAAGAATTATTATTAAAGTACCTGAGAAATAAGATTGTCCTAGTCTTACTTTGTTCACTACACTGTAGCTGAAAAGTTTCAGGTGGACCATTGTTCAAATACCAGTGCAAAAAGAGCATTAACTCATATGGTCAATGGCATCAGGGTCTTCTGATGGAGTGAATGGCGCGGTTATTATGTTGTAAAACTGAAATACAGCTTCTGGTACTGTTGATCAAGCTATTCTATTACACAAGCCTCAAAATTATGTTGAACCCCTGGGCACTGTTCTTGTGTGATTTAGTATGTACACATGACATTACTGCTGCTACAGCTAGTTCATACTTTTTAAATTGATTTTAGTACAGTATATACTGAAATGTCATAGATAGTATTATATTATTACATTATGAAGTTAGATATGGTGTTCATCAAGGCTGAGTAATAAGGCCATTACTGTTCTCATTGTAAATGCTACTGCTAGAACATCCATCTAGCCATTTTCCAAACTCACATCTCTCCATCCATTTTCCAACCCTCTTGAAGACATAATATTCACTTCATATAAATGCAGGTGATATTCAGCTATTTCCTCACTTCAGACCTAATGACATTTCTTCTATTGTTTCTTCAAATGTTTTACTGAGTTTATACAACAACAACATTTATTTATATAGCAAATTTTCATACACACAATATTACTCAGAGTGCTTTGCAAGACGTCAAAGAGAAAGTTACATAAAAAGAAAAACACATAAGATTAAGTAATAATGTTAAAAAATAAGTAACAAAAGAAAAAAAAAGGTAAGTTCAGATGACATGTCCAGTTAGGCTGGAGAAAAAAAACCAAAATCTGTAAGGGTTCCAAGGCCAAAAAGCTCACCCAGCCCCAACTGGGCATTCTACCTAACATACATTTTCATAACTCTGTCCTCTTAGTTTTCATGCTTCACATAACAGGATTTGATGATGTTGCTCTTGTGGACAGCTGGGACACCCACCTTCATTCCATCAACACAGTGGTCTGCATGGTGTGTTGATCAGGTTGTGGTGGTGCAGATCAGCACCACGGAAGAAATGGAAAAGACAGCAGAGAATAGTAGAGATTAGTACAGATTACGAATCCCTGAAGAATATGATATTTCAATGCCCATATAGTCTATCAGGAATATAACTAAAATGTAGTAACAAAAAAAACAAAACATTAAAATAATGGGTTTTTAGTAGAATTTTGGTTTAGTGAATATTACATTTAAATCAGAAAAAAGTGTTCTTTAATTTTGTGATAATGCTAAGCTTGAAAGTTTGCAAGCATGAAACTTGCACATTATCTTACAAACCAGTTTATCTTTTAGCATGCAAACACATATCTGCAGTATCCAAAATCTATTTTTCTGACCTAAAAATATACAAACAGTTAAGGTGTTTTATCAATATGCAACTTATGGTGAAGTTAATTTATACAATTGTTTCAACCAGGTTTGATTACTGCAACAATTTATTTGGAGTGGATAAATAAATGGAAAGAATTCTGTTATCTGCTCATATTACTCTTCAAATATTAGTAGCTTTCACTGAATTCAAATGAAGCTACAAAGAACTGTATGAATCATAGCCATATATCTCTAATTGTTAAGTCTCTACACTGGCCTTCAGTGAAGTTTAAGACTGATCTAAAATTTTTCATCTAACGAACTGTAAAGGGAGTCAATGGAGATTGCAGCAACCCATTCAGGTGGATTGCTGGTACCCTTGTCAAACAGAAATCTGGAATAAGGAAAAGATGGGGGAAGAACACTAATAATGGTAATAAGTCCTCCCCAGATGCAATACGGTTGCATTTTTTTTTGCCTGCTGCAGTCTAAATTCATGTGGAGTTGGGAATTGTATTTTGAATAGGAAGTCTTGTCGGGGTATCTGAGGAATTTTTGTAGCCTTATTAATTTATAGTTACCTTGTTTCACCCAGAGGTGCTTCCAGGCTCTGCGGTGGGTTGGCACCCTGTCCAGGATTGGTTCCTGCCTTGTGCCCTGTGTTGGCTGGGATTGGCTCCAGCAGACCCCCGTGACCCTGTGTTCGGATTCAGCGGGTTGGAAAATGGATGGATGGATGCTTCCAGGCTATACTCTTGGTGTTCGGGGTGATGTGCACTAGCCATGAGTCTGGAGTCTGGAAAACTAGCCTAAAGGTGAGGTGGCAAATATGTTTCTGTATTCTATATTACTTTTCTAAACTCTTTGAACATACTATTTACTTATATCCTCCTCCTAATTTACATTTGTCATGTATTGTTACTAAGAAAATGAACACAAAGGAAATTAAGATAGTTATCATAAAAAAATGAACCTACATTAATGAAAAACTGAACATTAAGGAAAAAAGGATTTTTGTCAGTGAAATCACCAAGAAATTTATGGCAGCTCTAAAATATTAATTTTTTTTTTATAGCCGACATGAAAAATATTGTATATACAATAATGGAGCTGACAACGTGTGAAACACTGTTAACAAAAATACTCTGTGACAGTGTGGGCTGGTTCCACACTCTCTGTTGCATTCAGGAGCCCCTTGAACCCAACACCGTCAATAGTCATGACCGGGATGAGCTTGGCAGAAGAAGACAAACACACACAAAGCAAGGGGATGGTAAAAATGTGCTCTAGTGCTTTTATTAAAACAGTCAAACAAAACAGTGTTCAAAAAGTGCAGAGTGAAGTCTTCATTAAATAAATAATCCAATAAAATAATGTGTTCTGTGGAGTTTAAAATCCAATAAATATAAAAGACATTAAAACAAGGTTAAAAAACATCAGGGAACTTTCTTTTACGGACCAAGAAGACAGCTTTCCGACAGGCACTGCCATCCTTCTACGGATCCGGATTCCTGCCACTCCATGGCTACAACAGGGCACTCAAATCCAGACCCAAGGCTTTGGCCCCCATAGGCCATGGCACTCACATTGGGTCTCCCAGTCTAAGCCTCATTGACTCCCGCTGCCTTCCTGGACTTCTGCAGCGAGCTGCCTGCGCCATCTGGTCACTCCAGCTCCATAAGTTGCTCAGCTGGAGCGATCTTCCATGACAGCCCCTGAGCGGTGGCCACCTACTCCCTGGAGGGGCTCTCCTCACAGCTGCCTGCCTCCTCATTTGCTGACTCTCCCTCTAGGTCACACCTGCACTGGCTTTCTCTTCCATCTTCCAGTCTTTTTTCTTTCTTTCTTCTCTCAGCCTCTGCTCTGTTCTCATCTTTCTGTCCTCTCTTATTTTTTCTCTTCCTTGTGTTGGCTCATTCTTATAGGCCTCTGTGAGGCTAATGAAGTGATTGAGAAAGACTGCATCCTTACGTAAAGGTGCGTCTTGCTCCAATCACTCCACCAACTCCATACAGCTGTGAGAGCATATACACCCATGGAGAGTGAGCCGGCCAATTAATTATTTATTTATTACAGAGCCCTCTTTTTCTAAGCCATGGACCTGTTATACCACAAACTCATACCAAACCTTGATTACAGTTTGACAAATGGTGCTTTGGAAAATATAATAAACGGCTAAAGAAAATTTGGTTGTCTGATAAGATCTTTTGAAAACATGCATAGAGCTATTTTCAGTGCAAGCTTAACACCATACATTATCCTGAGACCGCCATTCCTACCAGTAAGCATGGTGGTAACAGGGTTTTCAACTGTTTAAAAGATACAAAGCAAGATTAAAAACATATGAACATAGTTAAACTCAGTCTGCATAAAACCTTAACCAAAAAAATTCTGGAGTAACCAAGATTAATCTTGAATACTTATGAAGTATGTCAGGCAGCAAACCAACTGAGTTCCACTATTGTAAGCCAGTAAATACAGATAATCAAACAAACAGATAGATAGATAGATAGATAGATAGATAGATAGATAGATAGATAGATAGATAGATAGATAGATAGATAGATAGATAGATAGATACTTTATTAATCCCAAGGGGAAATTCACATACTCCAGCAGCAGCATACTGATACAAAAAAACAATATTAAAGAGTAATAAAAATGCCGGTAAAAACAAACAATAACTTTGTATAATGTTAATGTTTACCCCCCAGGTGAAATTGAAGAGTCGCATAGTGTGGGGGAGGAACGATCTCCTCAGTCTGTCAGTGGAGCAGGACAGTGACAGCAGTCTGTCGCTGAAGCTGCTCCTCTGTCTGGAGATGACACTGTTTAGTGGATGCAGTGGATTCTCCATAATTGATAGGAGCCTGCTGAGTGCCTGTCGCTCCGCCACAGATGTCAAACTGTCCAGCTCCATGCCAACAATAGAGCCTGCTTTCCTCATCAGTTTGTCCAGGCGTGAGGCGTCCTTCTTCTTAATGCTGCCTCTCCAGCACACCACCGGGTAGAAGAGGACACTCACCACAGCCATTTGATAGAATATCTGCAGCATCTTATTGCAGATGTTGAAGGACACCAGTCTTCTAAGGAAGTACAGCCAGCTCTGTCCTCTCTTGCACAGAGAATCAGTATTGGCAGTCCAGTCCAATTTATCATCCAGCTGCACTCCCAGGTATTTATAGGTCAGAACCCTCTGCACACAGTCACCTCTGACGATCACGGGGTCCAGGAGGGGTCTGGGCCTCCTAAAATCCACCACCAGCTCCTTGATTTTGCTGGTGTTCAGGTGTAGGTGGTTTGAGTCGCACCATTTAACAAAGTCCTTGATTAGGTCCCTATACTCCTCCTGCCCACTCCTGATGCAACCCACGATAGCAGTGTCGTCAGTGAACTTTTGCACGTGGCAGTACTCCGAGTTGTATTGGAAGTCCGATGTATATAGGCTGAACAGGACCGGAGAAAGTACAGTCCCCTGCAGCGCAAAAAAAAGGCATAAAAGCAGCAGTTTCTCTGGTTAAAGAACAAAAACACTTAACATTAAAGTATTAGAAAAATACACCCTGGTATGATTAATATTGTATAAAGGATGAAGCTATAGAAAAATTCCTGACTGTATGAATCCATACTGCCACATGTCAACAAGACAGCTGGTGAAGTCAAGGTAATGGTGTGTAGTTTGTTTTGTTTCAACTAAACTGTAAAAATTAAGGAACTCATTGCAGCTGATCTGGGGCAACACTTTCAGCATCTGACTGAAGCCATGACCAGACAAATTAAGGATGCTATTAGAGCAAAGAGGGGAAACTCGACAGTGTAATCTTTTTTTGTTAACTCCAATCAATTCTGTTTGAGCGACTCTTTTAAGCTTGTCAGATCATTCAAGCCAACAGTACTCGATTACAGTCTTAAACAGAAATGTGGCCACTGAAGTATTTTTTCTTTGTTAATAATGAAATCTGGTATTTTTGGAACAATGGATGTCAGACTGTTTTTATTATTAATGCGTTGGCTAGTTTTGTTTGCACAAATAATAATAATAATTAGGCCCAGGAAAGTTAAAATGTTAATTAATGTGGCCAGCTTAATACGATACAAATAATTGTTGCATCCAGGGCAGGCAACGAGGCAATAGCTTCATACTGGTGTTCATTTTCTTGATTTATACATACCGACATAAATGCAGGAGAGAGGGAGGAAAGAGGGGGCTGGGGAGGACACGAAGAAGAGGTAATCATATTAAGTGCCCAGAATGTTGACTCATGGAAAACAGCTTCACTGCATGGAATATTACAATGAGTATCTTGAACTAATTATTCAGTCTGGAATAAATTCTAAAGCATTTCATAGCATCACTACTGTATGTCCCAGAATCCAATACCAATTAAACCAATGGAAGCAAAGAAATGAAAGGTCCAAGCCAGTGCTGGGAAGATAATCTGTATAATTTCTCATATGTTGGGGGCACAGTCCATATTGATTACATGGCTCAATACATTATTTTATGCAGTGAATATTACACTCATTTACTTTGGCATAGAACAGCACAGTGGTAGCGCTGCTGCCTTGCAGTAAGGAGACCTGGGTTCGCTTCCTGGGTCCTCCCTATGTGGACTTTGCATGTTCTCCCCGTGTCTGCGTGGGTTTCCTGTGGGTGCTCCGGTTTCCTCCCACAGTCCAAAGACATGCAGGTTAGGTGCATTGGTGATCATAAATTGTCCCTAGTGTGTGCTTGGTGTGTGGGGGTGTGTGTGTGTGTCCTGTGGTGGGCTGGCGCCCTGCCCGGGGTTTGTTCCTGCCTTGCATCCTGTGTTGGCTGGGATTGGCTCCAGCAGACCCCCGTGACCCTGTGTTGGGATATAGCAGGTTGGATAATGACTGACTGACTTTGGCATTATAGCAAACAGGAAAAATACAGAGGAAATCTGTCGGCCATCCACTGTGTGCATATGACTGTAAACATATTCAAAACATGAATTTTATTGTTTGCATGCTGCATATTCAAAAAAAATTCTGTTTCACTGAAGCAGAATTTTTATTTCTGGATCAGAAGAGGAAACAGGAACAAAACAAAGTCAAAACCATTGAGACAAACTGATCTTTCACCAAGCCAGAACATGAAAAAAGTCAAAACACCGAAAATGAAATGAAAATACAGAGAAGCACACATTATGTCTTTAGTTTTATCTAAACATGAATACGAAAACAGCATATAATATGACCCTTTATAGGTTAGGCAGTTGCCTCGTCATTGACCAACACGAAAATCAATTAAATCTAAGTCTGGAACCAAGATAGGACAAAATATATGTTTGATGTGTATTTCTCGACCTTAGAAACCCTATAATAGACACCAAAAAGTCCCAAATAATTCCACAGGAAAGTGCAAACAAATTACTAAATAGCACCAGTCACAATTACTTTCAGAAGACTTTAGGCTCTTTCTAAATTACAGTCAAATTGCTGTCTTCTAAGAGTATTCTCAATAGTTATGTCATTCTATATAGTTATTGCAGCATCCCCCATGCTAGAGGATGCTTATTCTAGGAAAGAGCAACATAGTCCCATGGACAGAAAGCTTTTAGTATTTGTTTCCTGGTTGAAGAATTACTTGAGGCAGCACTGCAGAATGCTTTTCATTTGAGTGTTTCCACATTTTGCAAAACAACAATGCAAATATCCCTGAACATCATGTAATATAATTAATGGGTCACAGATGTAGGTGATTGGTATCCTGGATTTTTAAATAATGTGACAGAAGATATAGGCTGTAATAACAGTGGATCCTCAGGGATGCACTATTACGTGAAAGTGCTATTTTTACTACTTTGATATTAAAGATTAGAATACTACTGTTCTCTTCAGACAAGAAACTCAGAATGTGGAGGTAATGTTTTACTAGTAAGGAGTTGATGAATAAGCAGGGCAGCAACACCTTCCACCCATAGTCCCTTGGATGTCTATTTTCTCTCCTTCACATCTTTTGCTAATAGCTTGCTCCATCAGCAAATAATACAACAACAGATGTAACAGATAAACAGTGTGAGAGAGATACAGTAAAATCAGGACAGTACATTAAGCAGGTGTGACCAGTAAGGGGCCAGCCCTCATCTCAGAATGAATGGCAGTGAGGCCAAGCAAAATATAAAAAAAAGTGTTTTATCCAAGAAAATAATAACAACAGCAAGGGAATGGATAAAGGGGGAAATCAAATAGCCAAATCATAGGAAAAATAAATCCAAGTGATGTCAAAAAGCTTAACTAACACAGAATATGTACTCTTGTATGCCATGTGGTGTGCCTATTGCACTTTCCACCAAATATCACTACCAGTCCTAACCTCTGTTCCGTTTTGCATAATGCTCTGACCCCATTTCCACCCGTCATTCAAAACTACCCCCCTTCGTCTTGACCCCAAGTTCAAATACCCTTTGACCAGAAATGGCTTTTGGGGCCCTGGCCCAGAACTTAGACTTTCCCAGAAATTACATCTACTATTACTAATAGTCTTCAACATTTCGTCTTTTAAGATATTTGTATCAGTTTGACTACAAGACATCACCCAGGCAAGCAGCTACCGTTAGTAACTGAGCATTTGATGTATGAGTTCCATCCTGATTCATGCACCAACACTTACAATCATGGCTGTGACTGGGTTTCCTTACACACAGGCAACATGCAATAAGTCTATTAGTTCAGCGCTTGACTTACTCTAGTACTGATATTTCTTTGATGTTATACAGGGACCTAAACGACACACAACATTCCAGAAGTGTCACAATTGAGACATACTGATTTATTCAATTCAATTTAACTTTATTGTCATTGCACTCTGTTTGAGCACTTGTACAACAAAATGTTTGTGCTAAAAGAAAACCAACAAGACACTACCAAACAACAAAAATTAATAACATAATTTATAAAAGAGAATATGTGCAAACACTGGGAAGGTAGTCAATAGACAGTTCTGATTTCCAGAGTAGCTGTTGTTGAGAATTTAACAATGTCACAATCCTGGTGAAGAAGCTATTTCTGAGTCTAGAGGATCAGGCCTGGAAACACCTGTAGTGTCTTAATGAAGGAAGAAGTGAGAACAGTTCATATTTGGTGTGAGCAGGATCACAGGATATAAGCATTGCTCTATGTAAGCAACAATATGTTCTGCAGTTTTAACAATCATCAGCTCAGTGACTGTGCAATTGTCAATACACACAATTTTGCAAATGGTTAGGATTAGGATTGTGAATAATTAAAACTTGACAAGCCGTTGAGAGGACAGATGGACCTTTCCAACCTACTTAGTAAATGAAGGCAATGTTGAGCCTTCCTTACCCAGGAGAAGGTATTAGTTGTCTATGTTAGATCATTTGTGATGTAAGTGCCAAGGAACTTTAGCTAGACGCCTGTTCTACTTCAGCTCCATTGATGCAGAGAGGGATGGGTATGCATTATTTGGACTTCCTGAAGTTCTTTGGTCTTAGGGATGTGTATAGGTGGATTATTACTTATGCTCCCTACCACTAGCTGCTGAACCTCTTCTCTGTAAGCCATCTCATTGTTATTCGAAAAATGTCATCTTTCAATTTCATGATCAAGTTAGATTTGTGAACAGGTACTCAGTCGTGGGTGAAGAATGAACACAGGAGGAGGTGCAGCACACAGCCCTGCAGTGCACATGTACTCAAGAACAAGATTGAAGACATGTGTTTACCCACTCTAACATTCTAGGGCTTGTTGGGGCAGTGTCGAATTGCATATGGGAGTATTTAGATCTAAGGAGGGGAGTTTGTTGAACACCTTGGGTCATAACAGCCTTCCTTGATTTCTGCCTAATATTGTGTGCTATGTAAACTAACATCCTATCAGCCTTCTTAATCTCCCTGTCTATTGTTTGGACATGGGAAGTGACAAATCCAATATAACAATTCATTTCTCATCATAAGATAGACTTTACATGTCATACCCCCAAATTACACCTGTAATAATTTTGATGACTCTATGTTATCTGTCCTTTCTACCTAGTTTGTGCTAAAAAGGTAGTACACATCAGCAGCCACTGTAGAGTAGAAGCAGGTCAATTTATGCTAACTCAAAAATCTGTGCATATAACCCAGAAATATTCAGTTAAGGACATGAATTTGAATCAATAACTAATGGGAGAGTGTATATGGAAATTAACTTTTTAGGCATAACGACACTGGGCTGTTGTGTTTATAGCCTGGTCATATACACCTGTGCCAAGATCCCCACAGGCAAAGAAAAAATCAACATAAACACACAGTTTTTTCCTAAGTCCCTGATGGATTGCTTATGGTATTTTTTTTAAGGAGCACAGGCTAATTATCTATGCAGTAGACAGAATTATGGAAGTTAAAATAAGGAAGAATCATTGCAAGGAAATCTTTCAATAGCCATATTCAATAAGAATTGTGTGACAGTGAAGGAAGGGTCAAAATCAAGAATTCACAAATGTACAGAAAGTCTTAATCAAACCTGATTCAATCAAGGAGTATTCAGAGTCAGACACAAGAAAACATTTTTACTTAACAAGGCAGCCACCACATTGCACATGTGGGATGTAAAAACTGACAAGTTACTGCAGTGAGTGAGGAAGCAGGTAGCCAGAATGTCAGCTTAATCTTAGAGGGATAGGTCAATTAAATTGTTATTGGAACAGGATGTTGCAGCTGTTATTTAACCATAGTAAAGTAGACAGTACAGACAAGATGAAGAGAATGAGAAGCAGATAAGTAGAAAAGAGTCAGTAGTACTCCATACAGTTAGCTCAGGAAGTCTAGACTGCTATGGTTCATAGACACTGCACTGCTCTAGAAACTCAAAATATGCAGTAGAATGTGTCATCATTTTGAGGGTTTGCATTGTGCAGAATTAACTTCTAGTCTCTTTCTTCATTTTATTATTATTTTTGACATTGCTGATAACATTTAGTATTATATTGTTGACATAATTACATCTCCATTTTGTGTTCGAAGTTTTGGACAATTGCCACCATTTTGTGTTTTTCCTGCATGTTATTGTTGATAATGGATTGCTGTTGGCACATCACTGAAATTTAAGATGGTGGGACACTATCCCTAATATCCAGATCTTTGCATAGAAATAGTGATTAGGGTTGATCATTTTTAATTGGTTTCTGTCTCTTTGTAATACTTATATCTCCCAATCCTGTTTAATTCTGCCTTTGGACATGCCTTTTCCTATCCTCAGGCATAACAAAATATCCCACATCTGATGAAAGTTAAACTGTCAACATAAACTGTCTATAACTTTCTTTTTAATTTTTCAAGATGGAAATAACATTTATTTTCAATTCTGTTCACAATGTACATGGTTTAAGAAAACAAAAAGCAAATATATATAGTTATGTAGAACCATAACCATCCATAACAGTGTCAACAGTTTGCATAAGTTTTGATATTTGTGTTAAATTTAAAATTATTCATGTTTGTCAATTTATAATTTAAATTATTCACTTTGTTATATGATTACTCACGTTTGTTTTATTTGTTTAAATAAGATGTTTTCTTTTATATACAATGAGTTATGATTTATTGCATGAGTTTTTCCCTTTAAGTGGTATTTTTATTTAATTGATGGGTCAATTGTTGATTTCTCCAAGATGAAGTTCGTTTTGGACAGTAAATAACAGCTGATCAGGAATGGAGACCAGAAGACCAGGCTGTATGAGTGGGATGTTTACAAAAAGAGAAGTGCTGCTGGGGTGTGTTTTTTTTTTTTTTGGTAATACTACTTATACTTTTGATTTTAATGTTGTAATCATTAAGATTTTATATTTTGTTCAATTTGAAAACTATACAATCTTGGGGAAATAAATTGAAGTTTTATTTTTTTTTTCTTTAAATGGAGAAAAGGACTCTGGCTGGCTAAGTGAACTGCAAGGGGTGGACCCTTGTGTATTAGAAATTCCAGAGGCTTGGAGTCTTTCGGCTACGGCAATGAGAAACGTTGTGGAGAAAATTGAAGTGAAACCTGGCTGGCAGTTTCTACATTACGCTAAGTGCTTTGTGAAATAGGAACCTGACCACGGATAGTGGTGGAGGGTCCCATTGGTATGGTGAGCTCTTTAGAGTCCCTAAATGAGTTGTTTTCTCACAAATTGGTGGGCCTGGTGCCAGCTTTGAAGAAGTGGGAGTAACTGTAGCACCTTCCGCCCCAAATCTCCGTTTATTTATTTCTAGAGCACTTTTCAAGTGATATGCACAAAGTGCTTTAAAATGACAAAACAAAAAGGCATAAAAAAGAATAATAAAAGTAATATACAAAATTACTATATTTCATATAAAATTGGATCAACAAAAAAAATAGCAAACTAACATAGCTTAAAACAAATAAACAATTAAAATACATAATAGAACAATCTAAAAACAACCTAACAAGAAAGAAATGCCTCTCTGAAATAATGGTTTTATTCCAGTTTTTTAGGTGTAATTACAGAATTAGATGCTCTGATGTTAAGGGGGAGACAATTACAGAATTTAGGAGCTTTAACAGAGATGTCTCTATCCTCTTTTGTTTTTAATCTAGTGCATGGGATAAAAGGTAAGCACTGGTCAGATGATTTAAGAGGTCTACCTATATGATAAAAATTCAGTCTGTCTTTAACATATACTAGAGCCAGAACATTCAGAGGTTAGGTTAAAAGTAGGACCTTAAACTGGATCCTATAACTAACTGATTTGCAATGTAATGAGACTAGAACAGGGGTGATACGAGCAGAGGACCTAGACCTGGTGAGGAGTCTTGCAGCATCATTTTCACCAGTTGTATCCAATATAGATTGGCTTTGCCAAGATTTGTGAGCAAGGACTTACAAGTATCCAGCCATGAAGTAATAAAAGTATGAATTCATTTGTCAGTGTCCCCAATGCCCAGTATGGGTCTGACTTTAGCAATAATCCTTAAATGATTAAAAACAAGACTTAACCAGTTTTTGACATGAAACTCAATGTTTAACCTGGAGTCGAAAAGAACACATTAGTTTCTGGCCACTGTTTTAACGTTAAAAGCTAAGTTTCCCATGGAATCTTTAACCAGATTAGCATTTTGTCAATTACCCATATTTAGCACTTCTGTTTTATCTAAATTTAGTTGAAGAAAAGACATCCAGTTCTTAATGCCAGTAATACAGTCGTGAAGCATGGCAAAACCACTTGAATTATTATGATCCAAAGTTAAGTAAAGTTGTAGATCATCAGCATAGCAATGGAACTAAATGTCATCCTTTATAATAATTAAGTCTAAGGGTAGCATATAGACAGAAAATACAGGTTTTACACCATTAGTGTATGTAGACATCAGTTCTTTTAATTGTTAAAGGACACAATTCTGCCAGTCTCATTTTTATATTTTAATATTTTGTTGTCTTTATAAGATTACTAGGGGGGCAAGCCCCCCTGGCGCCTTTGGCACCCAACCCCCAGTTGTGGACAGAATATTAGTAAAATCTGTAAAGGTACAAAAGAAAAATTATTATTTATTGGAGTCAAAATCATGAAATTCTATAAATATGTAAAAAAAAAAATTATTTAACGGAGTAAAAATCATGAAATGAGAATAAAATATTTACTCTCTTACTGATTGCAGTATTCCTGTTAAACTGAGGTCCACTATGCTCGATGAGTATTTATAAGAGACTAAATAAACAATTCATTCATTTTAACTGACAAAAACCAAGAGTTTGTTGATATTTTAGTTTATAATTTAAAAACGGAAAAAGAACTTCTAAAATCTAAAGAAAATCTAAAAGCATCACATTAAAATTCAATAAACTCTGAAAAGAATAATACCAAACATATATATGCAGGTTTTAAAATAAGCTTGATTTAAAGCGTGACAAAAAAAGTGACATAAAAACGTGACATAAAATCATTGCACAAAATCGACCAAATAATGTGTATGGCCATGTGAAAAAACTCGACATGATAAGTAAATAATAATAATAATAATACATTTTATTTATATAGCACCTTGCCCATGCTCAGTGCGCTTACAAAAAAATGTCTAGTTTTCTGAGTGGGAGAGATTGGGGAGATGGCACACATGCTTGTGTCTACATACAGTATCTTCTTCTTGTTCTTTTGGCTGCTCCCGTTAGGGGTCACCACAGCGGATCATCTTTTTCTATATCTTTCTGTCCTCTGCATCTTGTTCTGTTACACCCATCACCGTGCATGTCCTCTCTCACCACATCCATAAACCTCCTCTTAGGCCTTCCTCTTTTCGTCTTACATATGTGCTCATTAATTTCAGAATATTTTGTAGATTATGTGCAAGATGAAATGTAAAGTTTCATTCGTGAGCCGAACATAACTTATATTTATGTATATCTGAAATAATACCCAACTTAGCAGTCCATGTTTGAATGTACTGTATTATATATGAGTGGAGCAATGGTAGCACTAGCATTGCTCCTGCCTTGCACCCAACGCTTGCTGGGATAGGCTCCAACTTCCTCACAACCCTTATCTGAATAATTGGGTCTAGAAAATAAACAGATGGAAGTTTTACTTTCATCAAACTAAATCTTTTTAAGAATCTCCCTAATCTGGGATCCTGAGGTGGTTCGTTGTGTGGTGGGTGCTGTATCAGTGCATTTCCCACACACTCTCTCTCACTCTTTCTATAATACAGTATATCAATCTAGAGGCAATGCTACAATTGTTCTGGTAAAATAAAATCCTGACCAAAACACCTATAGTAGATACATGTGCTTACAGCTTTCCTGCTGTTATGTCAGTAAATAAGCAGATCACTCAACATTAACTTTAAGATGAAAATTTTAAAGTTATCATTTTTGAGGGATTTTAACCTGCTACACCATATCATAATTTGCAAAACAGAAATCAGAGATTAATTTAAAAGAACTGGGCTACTAATTTAGCATAAAGGTGTTAGATTTGTCATTGTGGTGTAAAAACCTGACATGGAATGCATAGATGTTTAGTGTCCACACTGAAAACTGGAGGCTGATAAGCAGATGCATTAGTTATTTGAAAGACTACGCAAAACAAAAAACAGAGACTATGCATAGCATCTTCATCTGCAGTCTTTATGCATCCTTCTAGCTATTCAGACACCCTGTTTGAATACATTATTTGTACATGCACAATAATATGTGCAATGCAGCTGCTCAAGGTGCTGTAATCTAATCTAATTTATTCAGATGGCATTCTCATGAGAAGCCATAAGTCATGATTTACAGACTTTCCCTCAGATACATGCTCATGCATTTGTCTACAGAAAATCTGAAAGTACTACACCCTTAACCTCCATTACAGGCTCTTGTCTGACACCAAAAGAGTGTGACCATAGTCCAAAGGAATTCAGACTGTTTGTCTTTTTCTCTTGCATTATCCTTTAAAATGACTACAAATGCATTTCCAACAAAATTATTCTTACTTTTTTTTTGTATTTCTCTGTCTCTCACCATATAATTTAGGTTCACTGAGTGCTCTTTGGTTCTTTTATCAACATCAAGTAAAGTGACCCTGCTTCCTGTCACAAATCAGCTGGTATAGATCTAAAAAAATACATTTTCAAACTGGAGGCGTAAGTATATGCAATGTTAGCAGTAATGTTAAGACAAAAAAAAAGGCACATGATTCCAAGACATCTAAATGGTCTAACGTAGAGTACGTTATAAAATTTATTTCTCTGTCTCTAGTAACTAACTCTAGTAGCTAGCTGCCTAAAGTAAACAGCCCCAATAAATTTATTGTAATGCTAATAAATAGGGAAAAAAATAAAGCACCAAAAACTGTTTTAATTTCAGAAAATAAAGAGAAAAATTAAAGCATCACAGACTGTTGTAATTTGTGGAGTTTCCCCACCTGTAAAACCCTAGATGCATTATTTCTGTCATTTAATTACTATTTATACTGTCAAATTTTTTTAATCATTCTATCACTGCATGTTATTGTGCTCTATTTTAACACATTTCTTCAACCTTTTCATTGTTGTTGGCAACAACGCTCATTGATGATCCTGTCTTTGATAATTATGCCGCATATATTATTGTGATTGGTGATTTTATTTAAGTTGACATTGTGATGACCCAGAGAGAGCATTGCACCCTTTTCCGGCTGAGAACCATGGCCTCGGATTTAGAAGTGTTGACTCTCATCCCCGCTGCTTCACACTCGGCTGTTAACCGCTCCAGTGAGAGCTGGAGGATCACTGTCTGATGAAGCCAACAGAACCACGTCATCCGCAAATAGAAGAACACATTTGGGAACACATTACTGCTTCAAGTGGAGGAGTTCAAGTATCTCAGGGTCTTGTTCACAAGTGAGGGAAGAATGGAGCGGGAGGTTGACAGACGAAATGGTGCGGCATCCGCAGTAATGCGTGCTCTGCAACGGTCCATCGTGGTGAAGAGAGAGCTGAGCCAAAAGGCGAGGCTGTCGATTTACCAGTCGATCTACGTTCCTACCCTCACCTATGACCACGAGCTTTGGGTAGTGACCGAAAGAGCAAGATCGTGGATACAAGCGGCCGAAATGAGTTTTCTCCGCAGGGTGGCTGGACTTTCCCTTAGCGATACGGTGAGGAGATCAGTTATCCGGGAGAGACTCGGAGTAGAGTCGCTGCTCCTCCGCATTGAGAGGAGGATGCCCCCTGGACGCCTCCCTGGGGGGGTGTTCCGGGCATGTCCCACTGGGAGAAGGCCACGGGGCAGACCCAGGACATGCTGGAGGGAGTATATCTCCTGGCTGGCCTGGGAATGCCTCAGGGTCCTCCCAGAAGAGCTGGAGGAGGTGGCTGGGGAGAGGGAGGTCTGGGCTTCCCTGCTTAGGCTGCTGCCCCCACGACCCGACCTTGGATAAGCGGTGGACAATGGATGGATGGATGGATGGATGGTATTGTGATGATGTTTGTGTTCAAGAAAATCAACTTTTCTTTAGTTATTTTAGATAGTGAAGACTATAATTTTTTTTGACCTACAAATTTCATTTTGCACATTAGGCATTCAATTTTTTACCATTTTCTGATAATTCGTTTGCCTAGCCCAGGGGTGGGCAATTTCAGTCCCGGGGAGCCGCAGTGGCTGCAGGTTTTTGTTTCAACCCAAATACTTAATTAGAAACCAACCCTTACCAGTCTCAAACCTTATTTAATTTTATGTCTTGTTAGTCTGCAATGTAAGGTTCTTATATCGTAGATTCTTTCCTTTACAAGGATATTGTCCAAATGATTTGAAGCCTAAAAGGTGTAATTTTCAGTCTGCCACATTTTTCTATTAAGTTTTTTATTAAATCAAACAGTGCATGATGAACACACACAGATGTAAATGGAAACAAGCAAGATGGAGAACTGCTGGCTGCTTTGTCATTTACATCTTATTGCTAATAAGGAGCCATTAAAACCCTGAATGCAAATGTTTAAGACTGAAATAAGCAATTAAGGGTGGGGAACCTTAAAAAGCAAGACCACTAAAATGAAGCATCAAAATGTCAATTAAGCAATAAGTGCTCCAAAGCAATAATTGACTTCTCATTAAGAAACTGGGTTGGAACAAAAACCTCCAGCCACTGTGGCTCTCCAGGACCGACATTGCCCACCCCTGGCCTAGCCTATAGCAGCGTAATCTCAAGTTCACTTAGTCAGGCAGCTAACCTTGCTAGTCGTATTTCTATATTAATTTACAACACAAACAAATGAAGCAAAATGTTGAATTCATTGAGTGTCTATAACGTTCAAATGGTGGAATCTTTCTTTTCTAGCAAAGATTAGAAAAGTGGACAATTTTAGCTGTGTCCCTAGGCTTTTTTTGAAGGAAAAATAGCTGCTGTGATATTATGCTGCAATTACATGGCAGACAAACAAATTAAACAAATAAACAGAAAACAGGCATGAAGGCTCATAAATATTTAAGAAAATATAAAAATGATAACCCAAAAGTAAAAGTAAAAAATAAATAAATAAAAATTGTCTAGAATGACATATTTACCTGGTTTTGTACTGTATGATCTAAACCAACTTAACATACTACCTGAGAGGCCAAACCACTGTTGAACGTGGTTAATGAGAATGCTGTGTTCTAATGGTACAAAGACTGAAATGTTACTTACAACAGCATTAAGTCGCAAGTCATTTACTAATCTGAGAAATGCGATTTCAGTGCTAAATCCTGACTGTAGTCCAGCGAATTTTCACCTCATGGCACACATAATTACTACAATTCTGCGTCACAGCAAAAAATATATTTTTTACCAATCTGACAAAAAAAGGTAAAATTTTGATTGAATTACAAAAAAAAAAAATAGTAATTACCTACCCTTTTTGCTCCAAAGTGGCTTTTTAAAAAATCTTTTTGAAGCTATTTATTTATGATACTTTATAACAAAAAATAATACTGAGAATTATCAGTTGCCTTTACTTGTATTCTGAGCAGGTGGTACAGTGGTAGCGCTGCAGCCTTGCAGTAAGGCAATCATGGGTTTGTGTCCCGGGTCCTCCCTGTGTGCTTTTTGCAAAGCGCTTTGAGTAGTGAGAAAAGCACTGCATAAATGTAAAGAATTATTATTATATGTGTGTATGCGTGATCGAATTCAGCCATGGCATAGTGGGGGATAAATAGGGACACTAGATGTGCTTGACAATAAGACGCATTCATTGGAATAATTACACAGCACGGTGCACATGCAATATAATGTGTATATTATTAAAGGAAATGTTCATATAAATTGATTATATGAAATAATTTTTAGTATACAAATTTTTAACAAGTTGAGACATGTAAACTGGTTATAAATGCATGGAATTATATATTTACTGCTTTATATTTCACATATAGTATATGTATGTTATTGAAATAATATGTAAATCATATAAAACAGTATAACATTTGTGCATCATAAACTTATTTTGTGTTGTATTTCTTTAAAGAAGTTTTTAATTAATTTGTTTAAAAAAAATCTTGCAACAAACCTATGGACCTCTTGTGACACACTGGTTGAAAATCACTGCTGTAATCCTAAACCTGATTGGTAACTATTTAGAGTAGAATTTTTATTGAAGTAATCATTTAATTCTTAAAACACTTTTGCTCTAGTGTTTTACTTATAAAATGAAGATTGGTCTAAAATTATCCAAAAAAATAAATGAAGTTATTTTTTTCAACAGAGGTTTTAGATTAGATTAGATAAACTTTATTAATCCCATGAGGAAATTCAGATGCATACAGTAGCAGAAACATGAAAAAACAAGTATACAGACTCACATGACAGATAATACAGCCAATCAATGAATAAGTCAAATAAATAAATAAAAGTAAACTTAACAAGTACATTGGGTGGAAGCATTGAACTGCCTGATAGCAGTGGGCAGAAAAGACCCCCAGAGGCACCTATTAGCAGTACGTGGCTGAATGAGCCTGGGGCTAAATGTGCTCCAAAACAGCGCATCCTGCAGGAGATAGATGGGATTTTTTGTGATATTTTGAATCATAATATATGAATTTTGTCAACATCCTCTTTTTCACAACAGCTTCCAGTGTGTCCAGGATTTGCCCTGCGATGGAGCAGGCTTTTCTGATAAGTTTATTCAGGCATTTTGCTTCTTTTGTGCTCAGGTTGCTTCCCCTGGAGACTGTAGCATAGAACACCACACTGGCTACTGTGGACTGGTAGAACATTTCCACCAGCTTGCTGTGTACATCAAATGACCAGAGTCTCCTTAGTAAGTCCAGTCTGCTCTGGTCCGTCTTGTACAGAGCAACTGTGTTGTCAGACCACTCCAGTTTGTTGTTTATATGAACTCCCAGGTACTTATATATGTATAATTTTATAACTGCAGTTATTAAAGAATAAGGAACAATGCCAGAATCTGTTGCACAGTTAACAAAGTCAAGTACTGTACACTGTTCAGGAAGCTGTTTAAGACTTCCTTGAAAAACCCAGTAGGGGCTGGATGAAGGTCACCGGTGGATGATTTCAGTGGAGAAATGATTCTGTGAACTTACCTTTCTAAAGAAGTTAAAGTAGTTGTGCTGAATATTGGAGGTTAAAATAACTCATTTCTAGAGGTCTTTATTATATAAGATCTAATGTTATTTAATTTTTTTAAATTGCTGCTAATGCTTTACAATAAATCACCAACATTTATTCACTATATAGGTGCTGCTTGGTTCAACAGATAATTGATAGCTGACAATAAGTATCTTGGAATACCTACATTGCAGCTTAATAATTTTAGAGAAAGGAGAACATATATATCTATCCGAGTTCTCAAAATTTTATAATGAACTCTTAATTTAGATTTTTCTTCATTTCTGCTCAGCCTTATGTCAATACATTTTGATTTTACAATTTTTTCCACAGACTATAATACAACATTATTGCTGTTGATTTTTTAGTTAGTTTTTAGTTAGATACAAATATGTCATTTGAAAGGGCTATTGCCTTCAAGCCCCAAGGTAAAACTGACAAGCAACCCAAAATCAGGCTAGAGGTGCTCATATGACCCAAAAAAATTAAATTCTAGGTAATAAAATACATTGAATATATCATGAACAATTGGAAAAAATCAGAATATGAGCAAGTTAAATTTGTTATAAACATCGTAACAATATGTTAAATGATTCAGATGAAGTCACTACTTTTTTTTTTTTGCAGAATAGCACCATCTACTGGGAGATGAGGATGGAGTGACCCACTCGGCCTTAATGTAGAGACAGCACCGCTCAGGAAAGTGCAACGTCTTAATTAGTCCAGTGAAAGAAGATGATATGAGCCAAAAACTGTAATTTGATCATCAATAGCCAGAATTCATGTATAGAACAAGCTTCTTTTGGCATGAATATTAGAACAACACATCTGAAAGAACATTTTGCCTGTGAGGGAAACATCATCTTTAGAGACTGACCGTGTAACCACTGTGCTTAGCTTAATTGGCTCTATACAGTTTTTCCTCCTCTGCGTTTGTTTACACATGAACTGTGCACTTATCACTAAAGAACATGTATTTGATACCTTCTGCATTGTACTGCTCATGCCATGCATAAGGGTTGCTCTTCTGACTTGTTTCTAGTAAGTAAATAAATAAATAATGAAGGATTTTTATTCAGCCAAGAGCACTTCTTTTAGACAGTGTTCTCTGCTTAAAAAATATATAAAATATAAGACTGGAAAAGTAGTTTCATATAGCTTAGTTTAAAATGTGTTTTCTACAGCACAATACTTTTATATATATTTAGACTAACTTATTGAAAATTTAGTGTTGTTGATCCATGTCATGATCAGTAGGCATTTAGTAGTCTAATGACTTGTGGTGATCATGTGTCTGCAATACGCAGAGTACCTTGTAGCTTTAGGTCAGAGACTTGCAAGTCTTTTTCTGGAAGTTATCTCACAGCATTCGGTGCTATGTCATTGGCACTGAAACTATCCACTTATTTAAAGTTGCTTCCAGATAAACATAATCGCTTAACAGTAATCAGCAATGTCTAGACAGACATTGAATAGGAATGCAGAGCCAAGAGTAGCATAATGCAGCAAAACACCAAAGACAGTTTGGCTCTCTGAAGTAGACAGTTTTTCTCTGTGCAACTGCCTTTCAACAAAATTGTCATAACACATGCCATAATATAAATGACAAGTTTCACTGGCATTGTTGAGTAGGCTGGGAAATTATTAATCAAAATGTAGTGAAAAGAGAAAAAAACAAAAATGAACCAGAAATCTTTAAATACAGTGCTTCAAAATGTGAGCGTTAAATACTGTATGAGAAATAATGAAGTATTTATCACTTCAGTACATCTCACAAGATGATAAGAGACAGAATATATATATATATATATATATATATATATATATATATATATATATATATATATATATAATATATATATATATATATATATATGATATATATATATATATATATATATATATATATATATATATATATATAAAATTAGAATTATTTTCACACATGGGTGTCCCGGTGCCTCACAACTTCTGAAAGCTGGGTTCAAATCCAAGATATTTCACTGTCTTTAAGGAGTTTGCATGCATTCTTTATGTCTGGTATAGTTTTTCTCCAGGTACTCTATTTTTCCACATCCCAAAAATGTGTGTGTAAGGTAATTATTAATTCTAAATTGTCACACTGCAATGAAGTACATCATTTATGTTAGAATGTAACTAATGCTAAGATAATTTACAATTGATTATTATATAATACCATTATTTACCATATGGGCTTATGCCTTGTATAAGATGTGTCAAGCATCAAGATTGTGAAGAAAACAGAATCCTTATAGACTCATCAGAATGAGGCCCCTGTAGCTGATTCTCAGACCATCAATGCCAATAAATACCAGTTTTAAATACCACCAGGTTTTTTTTTTGGTATTTGGTACATTGTATTAATCCTTGTAATTGCAACAGCATTGAGATAGTACCCAAAAAGAAAGGATTTTTAAGACTGAGTTCAATTGTAAAAACCAACTAGAATTTTGGATTAACATCTGGAAAATATCACAGATCAGTGAAGGATTATGGTGAGCCATAAAATATTCCTTTCTTTGTCATTTCAAGAGGGTAGTACAAGGATTCTGAATTTAGACTAAACACATAATGTCTGTAATATTTATGCTAGGTATTTTGTTCATAATTGTTTGTCAATTGCACATGTTGTTATATTTCTTTTTTTTACCAATGTTACAATTTTACTTCTCATTGCTGTTTTGGATTGTCAACCATGTGCATCAGAGGTAAATACTACCTCCCTGGGACTCCAGGGGGTACAATCACTGACTCTTCTTCCTCTTTTGTTTCCCACAGATCTGAGATGATGCCCGTTGATTCCAACTGACCCAGCCTCTTTCCGGTCCATGAGCTATAAAACCAAGGTGCTCCCAAAAGGAGGCATTTCATCTGGGAGATGAGCCACCTGCACTATTAAGCTCTGACCCTGAAGCCCGACCTCTCTCCAGAGCCTTTAAAATACAGCCAACAGCTATAATTTGCATTTGTTTCTTTACCACACCATTGAATGCTTGGTACTTTGAGTCAGGTTATTAACGTGAGTAAATGGGTTGGCCCATTTGGCATCTCAACATTTCATCTTGTCTCCTGTCTTACCTTTAACTGACAACAGGATATTGATAGGAATGTTATTTATTATACATGGCTATGATCCTGACATGCAAAGATGTCTTTTGTACAGATGTATACACTGACTGAAGACGTGGATAAAGCAGAAGGGTATACATTCTGTGGTCATCTACAAGACACAAACAATTGTATCCTCAGACAAGTCTTCAAGTTACTCTTTTGAAGTTCCACTCATAAAATGGGCATATCAGAAAAACAAACGCACAATAAAATAAAAAAATAATTGATAACAGTGCACAATTACTCCTGTTATATAATAGAAACAGCTTGTTAATCTGCAACAACTTCTTCTTCTTCTACTTTTGGCTGCTGCCATTAGGGGTTGCCACAGTGGATCATCTTTTTCCTTATCTTCCTGTCTTCTGCATCTTGCTCTGTTACACCCACCACCTGCATGTCGACTCTCACCACATCCATAAACCTTCTCTTAGGTCTTCCTCTTTTCCTTCTGCCTGGCAGCTCTATTCTTAGCATCCTTCTCCCAATATACCCAGCATCTCTCCTCTACACATGTCCAAACCAACGCAATCTCGCCTCTCTGAATTTGTCTCCAAACTGTCCAATCTGAGCTACTAAATGCACAAAAACATTTACAAAAAGACATGTCAATCACCATATTGAAGCATTAATATCAAATTGGTTATACAATATCTGCATCAGCAAGCAGTAAAGATCAGCATTGCAGAATTACAGAGGACCTGTCGTGGGATTAGAGCACCTTCTTAAAAAGGTGACATCGACACTTTTTAAAAAAAAAAGTGTTAAGAACTACGCCCAACCAGGCCACATGCAGTGGAATTTTGGAAAAAGAAGACAAAGAAGGGGTGGACAGAGGAACAATGGGCATTGATCTAAATCTTTGTGACCAAAACTTACATTTCACAATATACATAGAAAACCACTGTGAAACAATGGCATTACCCATCAGTATCTTCAAAAATATCTACCTAAAGACCAGCTTCCATGTTAAGATGAATACTGGCATCACAGACTACTTCACCATTGTCACCATTGTACATCATGGCAGAGTATTGTCACCACACCCGTATTTTTTAGAAGGAGGTTAACAGGATGGACCTGGATATGCAAGGAAATGACAAATGATGCTGAAAGAATTAGACTTTGCAGATGACATTGCCCTAGGGGCAGAAACAAGAGCCTAATTACATGAGCTAACAGGCAACCAGGAACCTGCAGGAAAAAACACTGTAAAAACAAAAAACACACAAATCCATGGTGATTAAGTAATAATTAAATTGATTGTTTATAGTGGTGCCACATATACGTTTGATTTGATTTCATCATTTCCCGTCTTAAGGTTTGCTTTTATGTTAAACATTGGCAAAAGTAGATATACAAAAGAAGATGTTGGTGTGTTTATATTTAACCAGAGGAATTATAGGATGTGGTGGGCATTGTAGTATATCTGTTAATTGTTGTGCTATATAAATCCATGCTGAAACATGATATGGGGCACTTTTCCCACTTTCCAACCTGATCAAAGAAGAGACTGCTTCATTGGCAAAAAATGCAGTGACAGAACTTACTTACTAGCTGGCAGGTCGTATTTTATGTTTACCACACCACCAACAAAAAAAGACTGCAATGAGATGAACTTAGGTAAGAGCAGACCAATGAAGACCTAGAGCAGCACATTTTGAGAAGATCTTCAACATTCTGGCATCATTTGAGAAGAGCAGGAGATGCAGTAGCTGATCACACACATTGGCAAGAAATAGTTTCCCAATGTGCCAAGCAGCACAGAAGGACCTAAGCAAAGCCTAAGTCCTGCTACTTCTTCCACCAGATATTGAACAGGGTCTAATTAGACTTAGGTTTCTGTCCCAAGATGCAAGAGAATTTCTCTATCAACAGATGTACTCTAAGCAGCCACATGTTCCAAAATAGTGTTTGTTATGGATAATTTATGACTATCCAAGAAATGCAATAATAATTCTCCACTTTGATAAAAGTCAGTTAGGCTGTTCCTCCCAGTCATGACTCTTCAGTCTCCTAGTAGAAACAGTAGCAATTCAAACACCAAATCCACTATCACTTAAAACTTTAAATACTCTCAATGGTTGTTAAGTACACAAACAACATTTAAAGCTTTCATTTTTGAAACAAGATATTGCACTGAAGTAAGCCTCTGGTTTCCTGGGACAACACCCAAAGCAAGGAGATCATGATTATCTTCACACATGCCCAGAGGCTCTCCCACAGGACACTTTCAGAGTGTGAGAGAGACCACCGTCAATGGGGAAGTCTACTTCGATTGACAATTTGAGTAGCAGTCAGTATTTTTCCATCCTACAGCAGAAGTTTTTTTCCTCATCCTATGAACGGCTTTCCATTGCCAGCCTCTAACATCTGTTTCAAATTTGCCTGTCACCTGTGTAGTGCTGAAACCAGCTTTCAACCTTCACCTTGAAGAATGTGAGCTCACATTGTGTCTACACTTCTCAGACACAGTATTAAAGACACATTATTTTACTTTTTGCCTTCAATTTAAAATTAAAATAATCTTCTTATATAATGTGCTACCATGGATGTTCGTTTGTCTGTCCAGGATTTTAAATCACCTGTAGTTTGCAAATCGTTTGACCTATTGACCTTATATTTGGTACACATATACTATGTGACCTCTACTATCTGCTTTTGGGGTGATGATTGACCTTCAAGGTCAAAGGTCAACCCAGGAAGGTCAAGGTCAAAAATCAAATAACCAAATAACTGTAGCCTTAAATTTGGTATACAGTAATCCCTCCTCCATCGCGGGGGTTGCGTTCCAGAGCCACCCGCGAAATAAGAAAATCCGCGAAGTAGAAACCATATGTTTATATGGTTATTTTTATATTGTCATGTTTGGGTCACAGATTTGCGCAGAAACACAGGAGGTTGTAGAGAGACAGGAACGTTATTCAAACACTGCAAACAAACATTTGTCTCTTTTTCAAAAGTTTAAACTGTGCTCCGTGACAAGACAGAGATGACAGTTCTGTCTCACAATTAAAAGAATTCAAACATATCTTCCTCTTCAAAGGAGTGCGCATCAGGAGCACAGGCTGTCAGAAACAGAGAGGAAAGCAAACAAATCAATAGGGCTGTTTGGCTTTTAAGTATGCGAAGCACCGCCGGTACAAAGCTGTTGAAGGTGGCAGCTCACACCCCCTCCGTCAGGAGCAGGGTGAGAGAGAGAGAGCGAGAGAGAGACAGAGAAAAACAAAACAGTGAAAAATCAATACGTGCCCTTTGAGCTTTTAAGTATGTGAAGCACCGTGCAGCATGTCGCTTCATGAAGCAGCTGCACACAGAAGGTAGCAACGTGAAGATAATCTTTCAGCATTTTTAGACGAGCGTCCGTATCGTCTAGGTGTGCGAACAGCCCCCCTGCTCACACCCCCTACGTCAGGATCAGAGAAAGTCAGCGCAAGTGAGACAGAGAAAAGTAAGTTGGGTAGCTTCTCAGCCATCTGCCAATAGCGTCCCTTGTATGAAATCAACTGGGCAAACCAACTGAGGAAGCATGTACCAGAAATTAAAAGACCCATTGTCCTCAGAAATCCGCGAACCAGCAAAAAATCCGCGATATATATTTAAATATGCTTACATATAAAATCCGCGATAGAGTGAAGCCGCGAAAGGCGAAGCGCGATATAGCGAGGGATCACTGTACATATACAGTACTATGCTGAAACTGTGCACTACAGCTTTATATTAAAAGCAAAGAGTTTTGGAATTATTCCTCTTTTTATTTTTATTTTATTTTATTGTAGAATCAACTCTCGGCTTCAGGCAGCAGGGCAGCCATGCGGCGCATGCGTATGGGCACATATTCATCCCTACCACCTTCGCTGTCACTTCCCCTACCTCTTCATATCTTTAATCTTTCTTGAGGCAGATTGTAGACTTAAGTGCCAGCTTAAGTGAAAAATTAAGGAAAATGTACTAAGTAATTGCAACACAAAAACTGACTTAATCAGTTTTAACGCGAAAAGATGCTGACGAAAGAAGAGAAGAAGCGGGCCACTAGAGTGGAGAAAAGAAGAGATGCTCATGAAGCAGCAAGCGCATCAACTTCTGAGCAAACGAAGGCTAAATGTACAGAGAAAGAGTATGAAAACTATGAAGAGAGCACTAAACATTTACGAAATGCAGGCGCAGAGCAAAAGAGAATTGCTCAAGCAACTGAGAGTAAAGAACAAACCATGCAACGAAGAGAGGCCGACACTGAACGAGAATCGCAAAAGCAAATGAGACTGAGGAAGATGCTAATTGACATTGGCAATCGGTGGTCAAATGTGCCAGAATAGCAAAGGCAAATGAGACAGAACAAAATGCCATCCAGTGACGACAAAGAGATTCTGATCGCATGAGAATAACTAGAACGCTCTCAGTCAAGTGTATTCACTGGACGTTATTGTGCAGTGTGCCTTTACTGGTTAAATAATAAAAACAGATAATAAACGTTTACCTAGTAAGTTGTGAAAATGGCATTCCCTCATCATCTGTACTACTCTTAGTCTGCTGATATTCAGATGTCCTTTAGGACATATCTTGTCATTTGAAGCCACTCTTTGTACACTTCTAATAGCTTTTTCCCACCTCATCCCAGGTGCTTATGCTGACTGCACTACTATACTCTGTGCTCTCTAAACTGACTGCTAAATCAGCAGGCATACAAACATAATGTGTATATGCTAATTTCTAGTTGCCTTGGCAAGGTCTACACAAAAATAACAGAAATAATTGCAATGTAATGAAATACAGTAACCATATTATCATTCATTATAAATATGTTTTGGATTACACTTTCAGTCAGCCACAACACATCACACCATTATCACTATTTGTTGATAAAAATGATATCTGCTGGTAATAACTGGTGTCTGCAGTCAAAAGCAGTTGGACCTAAAACTTAAGATAATTGTACAGTTAGTATTATTTGTAAGGACAGACTGTGAATTTAATTTGTATAATGCCACCACCTGCTTCGGATCATTCTCACTCAACTTCAACCAAGAGCCAACAACATAATCAAGAAGGAATAACTTTTTTATGAATGGCCCTTTTTTACTACTAACACCCTCCCTGTCATGATATACCATATAATATCAGCATTTCCTCTCCACAGACCAAGACAAGAACATGAGCAATAATAGTTCTCTTATGCAGCTGTCTAGGGGAAAACAACTGTTCCTGTCTCTGTAGCAAAGACCTTACATTTTTTTAAAAAATCTAATAAATCAAGTTACTTGAAACTGTACAGTACCTCTCCTGGAAATTCTAACATAACATTGCAAAAAAGGATCACAATTTGAATCCCAACTAATCATAGAGTATAATTACTGTTCAATTATTTTTAATGCATCCTTATTTCTATTATCTCTATATACAGTACAAAATATATAGTTTATTTGAATATTACTGATGTTTATTTTGACTGTTTACATAATTCAGAGAATCCAAAGAATTCACATTAATATTCTTTAGATAGCAATATTTCATCCTGTGAATTTTTTGAAACACTCTTCAGACATGCTTAAAAGACTGTCAGATTATGACATGTTCATGATTTGGAAAAAAATATTAAAACACTGAATGTGACATTCCCAGAAATCCAGTAATATTAAGAACTTCTTTTAACAATGTGGAGTATAATGTTAGTAACATTCAATTCTGAACTGTAGTATTTCAATGGACAGTTTAGACATTAGGCATTTACCATATCAAACATATTAAAAAGCTGATAAAGAAAATATATGGGATATGCAATACTATTTAATATTGGTGTTGTTGTTTGTTTGACATTTGCTCTTTTTCCAAAGAGACTTACAAGGGAAGGATACAGTAATTTCTACAAAGTATTTTTTACAAAGTGCTCTGTGATGATAAGTAGAAGTCACTTAATATGAATAAACGGAATCGAGATTAATATTTTTATTGCTGAAGCACAGAAATATTAAGTAATTTGTTCAGTGTTAAAGAAAAAGTGTAGTGTAGTGTTTAGTGCCCTAGCCGCTGAACTTAACTGCCTGCATTTAACATGGGCTGTATATTTACTTACTTACCTTTGTTTTTATCATTACGTTTCAATAAAAAGAGTTAATGAAAGCAAGTCTCTCCTGCATTTGCTTGTTTCTATTATTAGTGTCTATTATTATTATTATTGTTATGTAGAAATTACAGACTGTAACATATTTGTAATTCTTCCTAACTACATCACTAAATGTCAGAATCCCTATTATAAACTTAAAATCAACATTAATATCTTTTGATATAATACAGAGACAATTTTTATTCTAGGTATTAACCTATTAATAGAACTTTATGTGTAGTGAACTATTAAACTAATCAAGGTCCTCCAAGACATCAGCAGAGAATAATGAGAATGGGATAATTTAACTGGTGCCATTGATAACAGTAGACCAAACACATTTAACTTCACCCCTGACTCTAGTTCAAAGAGGAGAAACATTTCTGCTTTCTGCGCTTCCATATATCCAGGGAATTAAAACATCAAAGCCAAAAGAAAGGACACCTGATACAGATCTAATGCTCATGAGATCTACTAATGGAGAGAGAATAGTTTCATTAAGAGGGTATTCTGTAAATATTTAGCTGTACTGGACACTAAACTAACCGTATACATTGCAGATTATGTTGATAGCCAGAATAATTGACAAAGAAAAAAGTATAGACATTAATGTGCCTAAATAACGGCATGCTATTAAAGGTGCTTTCTTACATCATTAATCCATTTTCATTACTCTTGACTTGCCATTCAGAGTTTTAGGGCATATCCTGTCTGGGCAGGGTTATTACCAAGCAGGACCGTCAGCTGGTAAGGATACTGAAAGACCAAGGGAATTGTAAGGCAAGAATTCCAGGTTAGCAAGTTTCTATTGTAGGAAATAGTCAGTGGCTCCACACAAAGATAAATACAAGAAAAAGGACGCACGGAATTGTACTCCCCTTCCCCACTCCCAGCAATGATTCAGCCTCTCATTTTGACGAGAAGCTCTTGTCACATCAAGCAGCCCGCAGTCTAAAATGAAAATAAAGAAAAGTAATGCCAGCATAAAAGTTAAGATAGCATCAAAAGTATTTCCTAATAATTAAAACTGCTCTGTAGATCTCAAAATTAAAACCGCTTAAACAAACTTCTGCAATATCATGTGGGTTATTGAAGGTGTTGCAGTTTCTTTCTACATTGTAACGATGAGAATGTTGCTTTAAATAGGAGATCCTGAATTTGTCAGATGTAAATAAATGAACTAGCAACCCATCCACTGTTGGTTGCTATATTATGAAACTGCTCTTGTAAAATGGGGTCCACATTTTGAACTTTTGCAATAGAAAATGGTAGATTCTGAAAATGAATGGAACCTCACATGGCCAGTTAAGATGAATATTACATGTCTTAATAATCTGTATAAATCTGGGCAATGGAAAAAAACTGGAGCACCTAATGAAATCCCATATGTACAGTAACTAAGGCAGAGTCTCATTATAGTGACACACTAGATTAGGAAAAAACAACCTTTGTCATTCATTAATGAGCTGTTAATAACACACTAAATACAGTCGGTAAGCAAGAAAATTAAGAAATGTGAAGAAGGTGTGTTTAAAAATGAGCAGGTGCTGTAAATATAGGCAACTAAATTATGTGACTGAATTTTAAATAACCAAAAAGCTAAATTCCATTATTATTAGTCACTGTAAAAGATGAAGAATTGTATAACATTTCAAAAAAAAAAAAAAAAACCCGACAGCAGATATCAGTGCTTAGATCAAGTCATGATTTAGTGCCAGGGATTATATTTTTGCTTTTAACATACAATATGCCAAAGTCTTATCCCCGTGTCTTCCTGACTCTTGTACTTATGGCGAAAGTGGGATTGCTTTCGTTGACGATTGTCAGCAGTTGCTATTTATCATCTGTCAAAATTTGTCCTCTGAGGAAGTAGAATATCAAATGAATTATGGTTGTTTTTAGTCTCAAGGTAGAATCTCTCTTGACAGCAAGCAGAAGGGAATGACAAAATCATTTATAAGCAAATAGCCTATCATTGCTGTACAGAAATGACCCACATTTGCAAAAATGCATGATATACATACTTCCAAACTGGAAAAAAGGCGACATAGGGCTTATATATATGCATATATATATATATATATATATATATATATATATATATATATATATATATATATATATCTAATGTGTGTGTGTAATAAACATAACATAAATATCATTTGAATCAAGAAAAACAATATTACTGAATTAAGAGCTTTGAGATGATCACAAAAGATTTTTATTTAGTTTTAGGCACTAATGCAACCTAAAATTCATGCTGTCTGTTTACTTTCAAGTACAGTATTAAATTGTATTTCTTTTATCTTTATAATCCTTCCAAAATATTACTTATAGTTAAGGGAAATGTAAATGAATGTAAATTCATTTCGGAATTCAATAAAGAAAATTAAAACAACAGTTTTCATAATATCTAAATCGTATTTTTTTAAAATACTATTCATGCACTTTGACAGAAACGTGACAGTATGTCATAATTTATATACAATAGTTTAGTTTCTCATGTCTTACTGATGTCAATGTGCAGGTGTGTGACCATAAACAGGAAAGGAGTACATCATTACTTCACACATCCCAAGCCTTGGAAACCAAATAATATATTAACAGCAAATTGGTTTTGAAAATAACAAAGAACAGGATTTGGTTTCTAATCCTATTTTTGCTGCCAGAGATCTATTATGTCCTAAGAATTTACAATAACGTTATTCAGATTAAAGTGTAATGGAAATCTTACTTTCCTACTTGGGTTAAGGAGATATGAGTGAAATTATATAAGTAGCTTGCTGTTTAAAATGAAAAACTCTTACAACTTCATATTTGTGTATTTTTTTAAAGGTCACAGTTTGCTAAACTGAGCTATCCTGTCATATTGGTACTGATGCTTGATGCCTAGCAGCATATCCTAAATCACAATTTAACCATTCTATGTCCTTTTGGAAGCCACCATGAAATATGCACATTTCTCTTTCTAGCATCAAAGCTGGTTGATATGGCTGGATTCAGCATTAGTAAGCTTTATGTTCATGTTCAGGTGTCATGTTCCTTGATAATCAGAGATTCAAAAGACCAATACAAAAGGGGTCTGAAACTGGGTAAATTTGAAATTGATTATAGTAGCTCATCTACCATACTACTTACACTCCACAGAAGGCAAGCTATAGTTACTTCTCAAATAGATTAACTGTTCAGTCTTTATGCTGTTCATCTACAGAAATCTATTCTGCTGTATTTAGTGATGGTGTTCTTTTTGTTAAGTGAAAGATATTTATATTCCAATACTTGGATCAGCCATTTTTTATTTGAGGAACCAATTGTTTCTTTCCGCAGCCTGAGGTAAACATAAACTTATCATAACACTCATCATATCACATGGCTTGGGCTTACAAACCAACCACTATAATTAAAACAAAATCAGTTTTAAAGGAGAAAGACAACTCTATTGATGTGTGTTAGGTACAAAAAAACAGCTCAATTATTCCAGACCAAAGAATAGAATTTGGAATACTAAGGTTATCAGCTGAACTTCACTCTCCATATAGGTGGTTGCAGCATGTAAAACTCTGCCATTCAATCTAAGGGTAGGAGAAAAAAGAAGAAGATGAAGGAGAAATGTCAAGACTTTACAAAACACTGATAAATTCAGGAGAGGAGAAATATCCCTGGCAATATCTTGACACTGTACGAGTTTTGTTAGACATAAATGGATTATTGTTCACTTACAGATTTAAAGTTAGTTATTTAAAGGTTACCTGGGGTAACCCATCACTACATCAGTAGTTCCCTACAACTGACAGCTGTTGGTAAATGCTGTGTGAGTGGCTGATGATATGTTACAGAGGGTAGGTAAATCCTTGGGGAGCTGCATTTTCATGTAGTATATTTTATTCTTACATTAGGGAAATACAAATTTGGAATACAAATGCCACAAGCAAACAATAAGCTGTAATCATGTTGACCTTTCTTTCTATCATGCACAATGCAAGATGATTCACAAAATACAAATTAATTACTGAACATCATTTGTACTTAGTGAGATATTGACAATTTATTTAAATTGCATGATGCTTGCTAGCAAATTTTTGCTGGATTTTTGCAGAAATAGTAGCCTGTCCTTACTTAGATCCTTTCAGTTCAGTTTATTTTTTTATAGTGCTCTTCACAGAGTGCAGGCTCAGAGCTCTGTGGCAGGTTCACCTGTAAATACAATTATAAACTTTACCAATTACTAATCACACAATATATACAGGCACAGATTTGTTTAAATACACAGGGTGAACACGCATTTCCAAACTGATCAACATACATGGAACCTAACACTATCTGTCCATTAACATAACTGTTAAATTATGGCCAACAGACAACAGAGTAAAGGGAAACAAAATCTCAGGTGAGCCACATTCCTGTAGAAAATTAACCTCTTGGTGGTCCACTGTCTTTATAAGAGACAAAGCCAGACACAGCCAGCCAGCTGGTAGCCTACAGTCAAGTTCTTCTATTACAAGTCTCTCAGTATCACAGATGTCTTTCTATGAACAGAAAAACATCTTGGTTGTGGAGCAGTTGCACCAAGTGCCTCAGGAGGACACAGCATATAATTATTGTATTATTTATATTTTTGTACAAATGGCTAATAAACAGAGATGCAATATGCACAGCTAATCAGCAGACTAGTCAGGATTTTCTAGACTAAAGTAATGATTGTTTAGACTGTATTTAAAAACTGAGACTGAAGGGGCATCTGTTATCCAAGAAGGCAGATCGCTCGACAGC
The DNA here is from genome assembly GCF_900747795.2 of Erpetoichthys calabaricus. Taxonomy (NCBI): domain Eukaryota; kingdom Metazoa; phylum Chordata; class Cladistia; order Polypteriformes; family Polypteridae; genus Erpetoichthys; species Erpetoichthys calabaricus. The sequence continues at coordinate 88,265,183 of NC_041403.2, forward strand.
TTTGTGGCTCTACAGCTAAATCTCAACTTCTTACTGTTATTCTATTCATCCCTGGGCTCTTTATTCACCAACACATGACACTGATGACAACACCAACAAATTCATCGATCTTGACTTTGCCAACAATGCTGTGATCTTTGCGGAGTAAATGGAGGCTCTGATTGGGGCTCTCGAGAGACTAAGCGAGGAGTCTGAATGTATAGTCTTGCAAGTGTCCTGGATAAAAACCAAGATCCAGGCCTTTAATGACCTCTTGGGACAGCCATCAACAGTGTGTCTGTCTCTGGGGAGAGTTTGCTTACCTCGGCAATGACATTCATGTCTCTGGTGTCTCTTCCTATGAAGTCACTAGACATATTGGGAGAGCATGAGGGGTCTTGAGATGACTGGAAAGGGGTGTGTGGCACTCTCGATATCTTTGCAAAAGGACAAAGGTCCAGGTCTTTAACGTCCTGGTGCTTCCTGTTTTGCTATATGATTGCGAGTCATGAACGCTATCCAGTGATCTGAGACGAAGAGTGGACTTCTTTGGTACTGTGTCTCTTTGGAGGATCCTTGGGTACCGCTGGATTGACTTTGTGTTGAACAAGTAGTTGCTTATGGTGACCCAAATGAGGCACATTACGTGCATTGTGAGAGAGCGTCAGTTATGGCACTACGGCCATGTGGTGCGATTCACAGAAGGTGATATGGCTCACAGGATCCAAATTGTTAAAGGGCTGAGCATCTGGACCAGGCCCAGGGAACTCCCACATAACACCTGGCTGCGGCAGATAGATGGTCGTTTCTGGGTTTTTGGGTGGGAGGCTGATCCATGTGTCTGACTGGGGGGTTGCCAACCAGGATCCCAAGCTGTTTCGTTGTATGGCTCTACCAGTCCATACTCCCCAACCTGACCTAACCTGACCTAACTCTTTATTATGACAGCATCTTAAGATCTTAATGTTTGTTCTTGTTTGTAAGTAATGAGACCTTCAAATAGGTAAGCTGGGCCATGGCCATTTTAGGTTTTATATACAAGAAGAAGGGTTTTGAAATCAGTGCTAAGCTTAAATGGAAGCCATTTTAAAGACTTAAAAACTGGAGTCATGTGGTCATATTTTCTAGTTCTTCTAATGATTTCTCCAGTAGCATTTTGAATTAATTGATTGCTGCATGTAGAATAGTTTCAACAACAAATGCAATGTCTAAGTTTGGTCTTCATTGAGTAAAAGTAATGTTTAGGCCAACTGAAGCATGTAAAGAAAATGCAATAAAAAACTGAGTTCCAAGTCCTCCAGGACATCATATTCCATCCATCTATTATCCAACTCGCTATATCCCAACTACAGGGTCACGGGGGTCTGCTGGAGCCAATCCCAGCCAACACAGGGCGCAAGGCAGGAAACAAACCCCAGGCAGGACGCCAGCCCACCACGGGGCGGACATCATATTTAACTTCTGAATATAAACAGAATACTGCCACCAAATTCTTTATATACTGAAATTGATTTAATAAATATGATGTAAAGTACACAAAGACACAACCTGAGAGCTCAGCATATCTAACAGAATAGAGTTGTCAATCATGTGAAAGGCTGTGTTTAAACAGAACAGAACTACTGTGGAATTTCCTTCATCATTCATATTAGAATGTCATTTACAACACAGCTTAGTGCTGTTCCTGTTCTGTGACCAGTACAGAAGATGGACTGGAATTTTTCAAATAAATTGTGATGTGTAAAGAGAGATGGAAGCTTTGTAGAAACTACATTTTCCAAGTATTTTTTTTTAAAAAAGGTAAATTCGTAATAGATCTATAATTATCAAGCATATTTGGGTCCAGCTCTCATTAATTTTTTTCATTAATGGTCTAATAACTGACACTCTTAATGCATTTGGAACTGTGCCAGTCAATAATGAACTACTGATAATGCTATGAATGGGCGCTGCCAGAGCAGCCAATAAACTTCTTTTTTTTTTGGTCTATGTCTAAGGGACCGGAAGTTGGTTTCATTTTATAAATTAAAGTTATGATTTCCAATTCCGTTATCAGGCTAAAATTATTAAAGTGGTGTGCGCAGGTTTTGATGCGGCAATATATAGTTTGTGAGGTGATGCTAAAATCTGAAATCTTATATTAATTTTATCATTAAAAGAGTTTTATAAGATCTACACTGCTAATATAGGTAGATATTTTATATTTCTTTTGTAAGTTATTATTCTACAATAGTAGTCAGAATGGGCCATAAAAAGAGCTTTCTATACTTTTTAACACTGTCAGTCCATGCAGCCTGTATGACGTGTAGTTTTGTTGTTCTTAACCTATGTTTTGGCAAAGTAATGTAAGTACACAAATAATCTAATTAAACCAAGGTGAGTTTCTATGTGCTTTAATCACTTTTGTTTTTAGGGAAGCCACTATATCCAAGGCTGCTTTCAAAGTGACATTCCATTAAGAATGTCAGTTGATCTACATTGTTTTCTATAATTTGTTTATATATTTGTTTATCTAATGATTACAGCTCTATTAGATAATCACACTGGATTTGCTCCAGGAAAACTAGGCTATAACTCTTTCTATAAGATAAGAACAAAGACTTTCAAACTGAGACATTTCATTTTTTTTGACAGCTTATACATTCATTATATGCTCCCGTTTCCTCCCACATAAAAACTTAACTATCAACAACAAGAGAAGACAATTTAGCCTATAAGGCTTATTTGATTAGATAATAGCAATGCTGATCTAATATCTCACCCAAATGCATTTCATTAGTTGTGAAGGCATCCACTTTAACTGCATAAGTTGGTTATTTCATCCAGAATCCCATGAACCTTTGTGTAAAGTACTACTTCTTGGCTTCCTTCCTTAATGCATCCATCCATCCATCCATCCATCCATCCATCCATCCATCCATCCTCTTCTGCTTATCCAAGGTCAGGTCGTGGGGGCAGCAGCTTGAGCAGAGATGCCCAGACTTCCCTCTCTCCGGCCAATTCTTCTAGCTCTTCCGGGAGAATCCCGAGGTGTTACCAGGCCAGCCGGGAGACATAGTCCCTCCAGCGTGTCCTGGGTCTTCCCTGGGGCCTCCTCCCAGTTGGACGTGCCTGGAACACCTCACCAGGGAGGCGTCCAGGAGGCATCCTGATCAGATGCCTGAGCCACCTCATTTGACTTCTCCCAATGCGGAGGAGCAGCGGCTCTACTCTGAGCCCCTCCCGGATGACTGAGCTTCTCACCCTATCTTTAAGGGAGAGCCCAGACACCCTGCAGAGGAAACTCATTTCAGCCACTTGTATTCATGATTTCGTTCTTTTGGTCACTACCCATAGCTCATGACCATAGTTGAGGGTAGGAACATAGATCGACTGGTAAATTGAGAGCTTTGCCTTATGGCTCAGCTCCTTTTTCACCACGAGAGACCGATGCAGAGCCCGCATCACTGCGGACGCCACACCGATCCGCCTATTGATCTCACGCTCCATTCTTCCGTCACTTGTGAACAAGACCCCGAGATACTTGAACTCCTCCACTTGAGGCAGGATCTTGCTCCCAACCCCGATAGGGCACTCCACCCTTTTCCGGCTGAGGACCATGGTCTTGGATTTGGAGGTGCTGATTCCCATCCCAGCCGCTTCACACTCAGCTGCGAACCGATCCAGAGAGAGCTGAAGATCACGGCCTGATGAAGCAAACAGGACAACATCATCTGCAAAAAGCAGTGACCCAATCCTGAGTCCACCAAACCGGACCCCCTCAACACCCTAGCTGCACATAGAAATTCTGTCCATAAAAGTTCCTTAATGCACTTCTGTTTAATGTTCACCTATGCTCATGGTTTGCCATTGAATTATATTGATGACTTTGAGAATTTTGAAGACCTGGAATATGTCCTCATGTGGCCTTCTTTGCTGAAGGCTGAAGGCTAAAGAAGACAAATTCCTATAGCCAAATTAAGACAGGCCTTTTAGCATCAAGAATTAGCTAGCACAAATAAGCAAACACGTCTTGCAGAGAGGACCCTTTCCAATCGTACCAAATAAGACTGTGTGACAGTTTAAGGTCTCCGTGACCCCTTGAACCCTCAGACTACACGTCAGACACCAGGTAAAAGTCCAAATATGAATATTTATTATAATAATAAAGTGCACAAAGCACCCTCCTCTCCACAATACTCAATAATAAATCAATAATAACAATACAATAATCCTCCACACTCCCAGACGCGTTGCCCTCCTTCCTCCCAGCTCAGCTCAGTGTCTGGGCTTTCTCACAGTCCTTTTATACACCCTGACCCGGAGGTGTTCCTGTCCAACAGTCCACAGTTCCTTTTTCCTTCCGGGTCAGGGTAAACAGTCCTGTTCTTCAACCCGGGAGCACGTCGCTCCTTCCTGTCACGTGACCGTGACGTACTCCCAGGTTATAGGGCACATAAGAGTCCACGAGCCCCCCTACAGTGACTCCCGGTGGACCCCAAGGTATCCAGCGGGGCTGTGTATAAAAACTACATAGTCCATGAGGCCCTGCTGGAACTCAGGGCACGTCCACGCTGCTGGGAGAGCTCCTCCTGGCGGCCTGGGGATGAGGGCCGGAGTAAAAAGCCGGCAATCCTCCACAACTGTTATGTGACCTATTAGGAATTTGATGGCTGAAGACATCATTCTACCATGCTCTCTCTCCCTTGCTTTCTCTCAGTTCAGGCCACCCTCCCCTATTATATAGCACTGGCACCAATTCTGATTAGCATTGTGAGACATTGTCATTTGACAGTGAAGTGCAACATGTTAAAATAACATAGCTTCTAATACAAAAAGGAGAAGCTCTTAAAAGAGCAACCACTACAAAAACACAAAGGCACATCTCATTTCAAGATGACAATCTTGCCATTTTCAAGTAATCCAGTCATGGTTCTACTATTAACTTTTCTTTGCTGCAAGTAACAGGAGACATAGAGGGCTCTGCTCCCAAGGAGAGCAGTAAAAACTGTGTCTCATCCAAAGCAGAGACTGATCATTCTCTGATGTTAAAAGGCGAGGGCATTTTGAATGATTCTAGCAGTATAGTCACATGGGACAGTGTTGATGGACAGGCTACAATTTCCATAGAATATGAATTGGCACAGAACATTCAAAAAGAATTCGTACTTAAGACGTTGTCAGCCATGAAGGTTCGTTTGTACATTTCTGGCAGCTGAGTTTAACATTCATTAATGTAATAATGTGTTTTAGTTAGTTCTTTAAGTACACTGGAAGGGTGGTTTGTGCACAATTTCTTCCTCCAGTTTGGGAATAGTGAATCACCTAGAACACAGGCGAGACATAGTTCATTATTGAGGGATTTGCTTATGTGCAGGAAGGGGAGGTCAAACTGTTATTAAAATCTTGGCAATCATGCAGAGCTGAAGATGGCCACCATGTGTGTCATTTAGCTCATTTAACAAAAGTTGAAAGTGGAAGTGACATATTGGATTGTTTTTATCTATTCTTGCCTATTGGTTGTAATGTGGCAGATTCAAGTTAGGGGAGGGAAACTTTCACCTATACTGGATGTGGTTGCATTAGTTTATTACAGAGTCTGACAATAATGTCCCTTTCTTTACATTTAATGGTTTTTGCAATAAAGCCTAATATTTATTTCACTGCTTCTGCTCAGCACCTAGATGTTGACAAAACTATGTTAATGTAAACCCTAAAACCCTTTGCCTACTGTAGAATAGCCTTGTAGTTGTAATTAACACAGTATTTCTTTTGCCAGCATCTAGCATATTATACTATACTATAGTATTTGCCCAGTTATGAAAGTTATACAGGTCTTTTGGAATTTTTACAACCTCATCAATACTTGCTATTTCTCAAATTTTAGTACATCTGTGAATTTCACAAGTGATTATATTAGAAGACTGTCATTAATATAAATTAGAAAGTGTGTCCCCTTCGTGCTGCATCCATGTGTTATAATTTCCTGGGTTTCTATTTGTCAAGTATTTACTTATATACTTATTTTTGTCTTTTGTAATTTTTTCATGTGTTACTAATTTATATCAATTATTTTTATTTATTGCATCTCCATTTCATTTTCTCATGGGTATTGCCACATTCTCATATGGCAGCTGGAAATTGCAATGTGTGGTATCATCGGTCTATAACTAAAATGATGTTGTGCTTGGACTTGTTGTTGTCCAAATTTCTGAATATTTATAAACACACTTTAGTATGGTAATTAATGCTCTAAGCATACACTGGTAGTCAAGACTTTCTAAAGATAGATAGATAGATAGATAGATAGATAGATAGATAGATAGATAGATAGATAGATAGATAGAAATTGGCATGTTTTTTACTTTGGTTTTTCTTTTGCATATTGGAGTGTGGCTATTTGATTCTTTTTGTATGCTTCTTTTTATCTCAGCCTGTTTGACTTTGATTTTTCTTTTATCTCCTACTCATTGAGCTAATTTTTTAATTTTCCAAACTTTTTGTTGCCGGTTGTCCATAGCAGCTCCACAGCTTTCTGCCCTGTTTGAAAGACATAATATCCATTACATGTCCATTTTGGGACTTATGCCCTGTAGCAGCCAGGAGATGTCACCAGCTGTAAATGCTGGCTTTATTTTCTGTTCAAAGTAGAGTGCTAGGCATTCTGTCCAACTGCTGAATCACCTGCCCTCTAGAACCTTTGGGAAGTAGAGCATGTTTTGATTTAACTCTTTCTCACATTCACGAAGAGCATGCAGCACACATGTTGGGTATACCAAACCTTTAACATAACCAATAATGTGAAGAACTGATTTTTTTCTCTCTGACATTGTCTCAGTTTCTAGGCAGCTGCCTATGGGACCTAGTACTGCAAAATTTCATCCTGGCAATACCCTTACCTCTGGTAACTTTTTGTCAGCGATGCCTTGCCTCACACATTATTATGCACCCTTGGAATTGTTGTTTATGGCTGGGTGTTAAGGTTACCGTCTGGGCCTCACTGTTTCCATCTAACTTTATAAAGAGCTGAAGGTTGTTGCACATTTCTAATTTTTAGGGCTGCTGTCCCCTGAATTGTATATGTCTCCTGCCCTTTGCATACACCTAACAGAAATCCAGCTATCTCTTTGTTTCTGAAATTGAGTACCCTCCGGTAGTACTACTGAGGCCCATACTATTTCTCTAAAGAAGATGTAAATAAGTTCCTTCAATTATGCATGGCATTACAAGTTCACTGACTTTGATCTTGAAATACTAGAAAAGCTAATTCTACTAGGAAGGCTTCACTTGTACATTTTTATTTAAAAAATTAATTTAATCAATTATTACAAGTCTTGTTCAGATTCTTACTATATGCATGTGTCCTCTGTAAATCAAACCCTCATTTCTCACTTGAGTAGCATTTTTCTTGAAAATAGTGTACATTTGTACAAGCCTAACATCAATTATAATATTGGACAATCCCTGAACCACAACACTTACTTATTCTGTTTATATCCGTAACCATCCATCCATGGTAGACTAAAGTTTAAAAAGCATCCTGACCCAGTTGTCTCAAGAATGTCTAACCCTCAAACTTTTCACATGTAGCAGACATTAAACTTCAGTCTCATAATATAGTAAGCTATATACTAATCTTCTGGGTAACCTAGAGTCATGCATTATGTACAGGACCTCCATGTTGTCACCAGACACACTGGGGAACTCCTACACCATTAACCAGTGTCCTTCAGTGCCCTTCTATTACATCTTGTGTAAGAGTTACCATTGCCAGTGTACAATATGACAGGGCATATCACAACCTGACTCCCATTCTAAAAGTGATTAAAGGATCTTTATTTTCAGTCCGGACCAGGGGCCTCATTTATAAAGCTTGGGTGTGCACAAAAAGAGGCTTGAAATGTGCATACACAACTTCCTATGCAACTGTCAGGATTTATGAGAAAACTTGACGGGGGAACATGTGTATGTTTATGGCAGCTCTGACCCTTGCATACGCAGCATTTCAGAGAAACTAGAAAATGAAGACAACCTTGATAAAGTAGGGGAATTGCAGCAAAATCAGATAAACAATGACTTGCATGCATAATAATTCATATCACTGAGCTGTTATTATAATGAGCATTGACATGACAAACATATTAAAGCTCAAATGTGAAGAATAATGTACAGACTGTATTTTGCTTTCCTTTAAAGAGGACCAATGCTGCATATTTGCAATAAAAAACGTTTTGATTTTTTGTTTTTGTCAGTTTAGACTACCTGTTGTTACTTCTCATGGAACTGGCCGACAGGTCAGGAATATCTCAGCCAAGATTCACTCTTTCATTCTGCTATGCTGGAAGTATTATCCGACCAACAAAGTGCTACATCCAGTTTTCATATTGTGTGGGTACACATGCATACAATGTAACATAAAATGTTCCTACCAATGCAAAAATGCAATTTTCACCAGTGTCTGTTTTCCTAATGTAACTGGAGCTCTTTAATGCACTCATATTGCAATAAGGGCACCTAGCATGAATGAAGCTGTTTTTGTTAACCAAAATCAGTGTGATAAGAATGAGTCGGAGACATCATAAAGAGTTGGGGTAGCCACCCGTATATTATTTTCTCGGCTGCTAAAGTTGCTTTTCTTTTGTAGCACGACGTGCTTAGGTCAAAGTTCAGATCAGAACTGCCTGTATGGAGATAAGATGGCAGTTTTAACAGCCCGTAAAGGAAATGATGTTGTTGGTGCAGGAACTGGGAGTGGCGTCCTCGTGACCGAAAGTGACGTCATCCTTGGGGCTGGCAACAGGCGAGATTTCCCGGGAAAGGTCTGCAAGGGACTGAGAGAGATAGTCAGTACACTCCGCTGTCCCCTGGCCTGGCGTAGAATTACTAGTGTTTAGGCCCTTCCGCTGTTTTCCATGCGCACATGTGTGACAAGACCCCCCCCCCCCCCCCATAGCCCAGACCCATCGGGTCGGGCAGACCTGTCCGGGAGGTCGTGGACTCGAGAGAGAGCTCAATATTGGCATGGAGAGAACGCTTACGGTGAACAAGCAAAACCTTATACGGTTGGAGATCAAGAAACCACCTAGTGACCCATGGATTCGACTCCTTGTGGAGGGACATCCACTGGAGAGGTTCATGGTCCGTCACCAGAGTAAATTCACATTGGTGGGTCTCCTCCACATTCTCCCTGTGTAGAACTAGGGGCTCGTTTTCCCTTGGTGGGAGCGAAGCCTGCACCACGTCACTCCGGACCGCTGAGCGCGCCCCCCCACCCAGAAACACCCGGGTACTCTCCTACCTGAGTATATCCACAGTTCCTTCTCGGTTTCTTCTGGGAAAACCTCATCCTGTCGACTACGCCACTGTGATAAGAATGTGTCGGAGACATCATAAAGAGTTGGGGCAGTCACCCATATATTATCGGCTGCTAAAGTTCCTTTTCTTTTGTAGCATGATGTGCTTAGGTCAGAGTCCAGAACAGAACTGCCTGTATGGAGACAAGATGGCAGTTTTAACAGCCCATAAAGGAAATGACGTCGTCGGTGCAGGAACTGGGAGTGGCATCCTCGTGCTCGGAAGTGACATCATCCTTGGCGCCGGCAACAGGCGGGATTTCCCGGGAAAGGTCTGCAAGGGACTGAAAGAGATAGTCAGTACACTTCACCGCCCCCTGGCCTGGCATAGAATTACTAGTGTTTAGGCCCTTCAACTGTTTCCCATGTGCACGTGTGTGACATCAGTTACACTCTATTAGCATGCAAGTCATCTGTGATGCCAAGGTAAGACTGACAATCGTAATGACTGAGGCATAATGTTTCATAAAAAAGGCATCTCCAGTTACTTATGCCATTCGCAGATCAAAATCAGAAAGCATAGGTTTTTTTTTCTAGCATTCTTCTTGATCACCAGAGATTGGACCTTTTTTTTATTTCAGGCATAGTGTGCTCATGGCATTTAGAGCACCAGCAACATGTTGCAATTCAATATATTTGTGCTGACTGCTGACACCCATGCTTAGGCCACCAAAAAAGATTCTCTACTTTAAAGACAATAACTTCTAACTTGCACTACTAGATGCATCAAATGGCTCCACTTAACAAACTATCGAAGGTCTGCAGCATCGTGATTGCATTTGTATGAGGTTGATTAGTGTGATTCAAAAATGTTTGGTTCAGAGTGGAACCAGGTGGGGTTTGAGGCACATTCACAAATGTACATTTACAAGGTAATTGTGATTTACAAAGGGTAAATTGCATAGAAATGTGCATACAACAGGTTTTATAAATGTGATATTTTTTTGGCATGCACATTTTCCTGTTTTTTGGGTACACATATTTTCATACTCAAAATCAGTTTTTAAAATCAGGCCCCAGATCTTCCTCCAAAAGATCACTCAAAAACCTGTAATTAGTCTGGGTTTGTACTGCCTTCCTGATTTTCATTCTTAATCTCTCCATCTCCTTTTCCCAAAACTGTATAAGCTATGTTGTTCAGAGGAGAATTGTACACAACAAGACTTTATATGAAAAAAAGTTATTCATATCTCTGTACAGTCACTAGGAAGCCAGGAGCTGGAGAAGACACTTTAAATGAAATAAAAACCTAACAGAATTTCTGAACTAAACATGAAAATTAGTCACAGAACAGCAATACAGTAGACTCTGTACTGTAGATCTGCAAGTTAATCATTGAACAGCCATTGGCCACTTAGCAAATGATATGCAGTATTATTTTTAGTTAATGCTGGTGCTAATTTACATTAATGCCTATCATATCCAGTTACTAGTGTAAAATACTTCAGACAGAACATTTAAAAGAAGAGCAGAAAATGTTAATACCATATGTGATTCTTTTTTTTATAATCAGTGAGGAAATAGCAGTTTTACCACTGTTAGAATGATTAAAAAAAGTCTTTCATACTGAAATATTTCCTTAATTTGTCTCTCCAACCTAAACACTCTTGAAACATATGCACATTATGAGAGAACCTGTAAGATGCGATTACGTTAATCTTTTTTTCCAGGATATAAATATTTATTCAGCAAAAAACATTGCTTACCCTAACTTCAGGAATTTGCATCCGGTACAGCATGAATCAGTCAAGGATGATTTGTCCCTTTGGTGTCTATATTAAGTTGATTTTCATAAGTGATCCTTTTAACACATACTTAAATATAGTGCAGATGATGTCATTTGTAATCAGGACAATGCAAAACAAATAATATCCACACAGCATTTCTAGCTAATATGAAATGGACAGCATGAAATTCCATTTTGGGCTTTGTACATTGAATGAGCTTATAGTTTGCCTATAAAAATAAGTAACAGGTATTTTACTTCAGACTGCAGCTCCTTCTGTCCAGGTATGACAACAATCTCCATTCTTAACTTAATTCACCTTGTGTGTATATTTTACAGATGTGTATTAGTAAGTCTGGATAATAGCTAAAGTGATAAGCAGTTAATCTTATAGGCAGCCTGTCTATAAATACTTAATCCCAAAAGTAACTTTTCTATTATATACATACAAATTATATACCTTATCTCTGTTACATGCAGTGTAGGCATTTTATCCGGATTCCTGGATTAGAAAACTTGCAAGAAGTAGCTGTTTTTATCTGTTTGTTTGGGAATTCTAAGATTAGGCACTTGGTTCTGCATTACTCAAGCTCAATATCACTCTATTTCTGTTTTGAAGGACACCAGGCTAGGCTGTCTAAATCCTGCTGAAAAAGATCTGTTCTTTGAATTCATTCCTCCCACTGGAACCGTATTAACTGGATAGGAATGATGTGCATACAGCTGGCCTATACTTACATTCCCATTAGGCACTTTAAGTTAATGTGTGTCTGTGTGTGTGTGAAACAAAGGAACAAAGAAGGAACAAAGAAAGAAAAGGAGAGGGAAGAATCTTTAGTATTTTGTTTTCTCTTGCTATTTACAAAGCAAGGTTTCCATACAGAGTTTCTTCGTTCCGATACCAGGACTCTACAGTCACAGTTCTAAAGGGCTTGTCTCAACAGGTTTGTCTCTTTTGCGTATATCAAAGATGACTCAGGGGGATTTAGGACTACATTAGTGTCTGAGGATTCTATGTCTGTTTATATTTTACTAAATCCAAGCAACTTAGGCCTTCTGTTTCATGTTATTGAGCTCAAGAATGAATGTGCACTGGAAACAAACAGATCTTTTTTTATGATCTGTTTCAGCTTTAAAAATATTAATCCCAAATCTCAGAGCTAGTTGTAGATCTTGTAAAAAAAAAAAATAATTGTTTGTGTAAACTAATATAGACTATTGTTAGTTCAGTGAAACAGAACAAGCATGTATAACCATATATAATGCATCCATAATGCAAATAATCTGGTTCTGGGCTCCAGTTCTACAGTGGACCCATAGTGAAAACTAAGCCTAGATAGGGTGCCAACAGCATATCTGTCCAACTCGTAATTAAATATCCCCAAAAGACCATACTGCATTATATTGTTAAGATTCTAAATGAATTAATTAATAATGTTTAGGTATTATTAATTACCTAGTGCAGCACAACACCAGAGAGGTCAGTTCTGCTGCTCTTATCAATGCAATGTCCTGGGTTTGAATTCTGTGCCTAGTGGTCAGGGCCTGAAATGGACCAGTATACATGTAACACATCACAATCCACAACCCCTCCGATCTCCGATCTACTATAAGTATACATCGATGTACAAAATTAGAGTGCTATTAAATAATTAGATTTAACAGCGAGTAACAGTTCTCATCTGTCTCCACTTCATTCACTGCTCATGGTTGTTTACATGTTTGTCAAAACATCAACGTCATTTTTCCTCCAGGTACTCCAGTTTTCCTCTTGCGTTCTCAAAGATGTGCACATAAGATTAAATGGCGTCTCTAAATTGGACTTAGTGTGTGTAAGACGGTGGACCTTTGGGATGTTTCCTGACTTGTACCTAGTGGTTCCAGCACAATGCAACTCTGAACTGCATTATGTGGATTTAGGAATGTGTGTTTGCAGATGTTTGTAAGTCTTATCAACTCATTAATCAGTGCTTATTTTCACACTTTTATAATTAAGATACTGGGTGCTAAAGTACTTCTTTCAAAACACCTAATAAATGACCATCAGCATTAGTTTTACAGGTTCAGAGAGGTTTAATTTCAATATATTTCATGTTTAGTACTACAAACACATTCATCACATCACATTTTAGAATGCTACCATGTCACCATGTAAAGGACAAATATTCCAAAGAATGAAGAATGGCATTTGAGAACAAATGTGTCCAGATATAAATCATGCCCAATTTTAATGCCACCCGTTAAAAATGGAAAGTGATGTACAGTGACCCATATCCATTTTACAAAAACAACTGACTGAAGCTTTGTTTTCCAGTCATTACACAACATACCTTATGTTCATCTGACTTAGCAAACGACTAAATCTCAGACTTTCTTCTTTTGTTCACCTAAATCAGCATATTTGGAACAAGTAGCTTTCCTTATGGTTTAATAAGCAATCTAAAAATCTTAACAACCAGGCACAAGCAGTATTGGCACTTTTAGTTGAGCTGCTTTTCAGGTAATATCGAATACTGTACCACATAAAGAACACAATAAGCTATATCTTTGATTTAATTAATTGTATGTGCTTCATTATTGAGGTGTGGTAGATTTGGTGCATTTGAAGTTTGCTTGAGAGAATTAGTCTTTAAATGGTTAAAACCAGTGTGTGAGCTTATCTTGTAGATTATTTTCTTTATTATTTTTGGTTTCTTGAAGTAGTCACCCAATCTGATTACTGTTTTCTTATAGCTGTTTAGCTGCACTATTTTTGGTTGTAATATATCATTGTCATCAGCAGATGCAAGAAAATGCTGATAAAAGTCTCACTTTGGTTTTAACTTAGGCTGACCTCTTGCTTGGATTTTGTAGCTAATATGCTGATGGGTAGAATTTATTATTAAAAGTACACAGAGTAAAAAAAGGCAATCTCTGAGCACACTTTTCTACTACTTGAAGAGTATGATTAATATTTGATGCAAACAAAGGTGACATATTTACAAGGAAGTTATCTTTTGCTTCCCATCAGTAGTGATCTGCAAGTCCCTTTCCAAATTAAGAAATAAGTTTCTACCCTGCATATTTAGAGCCCTTCTCTTTTCATGGATTTAATCAGGATATGAAGTTGTGTGCTTTACAATGTAGATGCTCTGCTCATTATTAAGAATAGGTGCTAATTTGCTGTATACCATTCGTTTTATCATTTGGATGTTTTAGCAAGTGGCTTGCTGTTGTGAGCAGGTCAGAGTTCAGCAAAATTGTGTTGTGAGAAACAATAGAGGTTTATTTTTCCTCACATAAGTAAATGTTTGAAACTGGCTAACAGCAAAATAATCCATATTGACATGTTTTGACATTTTTAAAGAAGTGAATGGTTGTAGCAGTGATGGGTATCAAATTACATGGAGGCCTGTTTTCTGCTCACAGTGTAAATAAGCAATAGATGTGAAGATGTTTTACTATTTTTTGCACTTATTCAGTCTTTTTTATTCAGTGATTTTTCAACCCTGTCCTGTCAAATCCCATATAATGTGAATCTATATGGTGAACACAGAGCTACTTCTTCACCATCCACATTATGTCTTACCCTTGTGGCAATACTAATGTTCCTAGATTATTACAAATGCTTCATGCTACTTGACTAGTAGCTATTTTTTATAATGGCAAATCAGACTTTTGTTCTGTTCCAAGCATTCATCATAAATTAACAATATACCAGGACTAGTGAAAACTTGAAAATAGTTTATGTATATAGACAGTAAAAGAAATAAAGCAATTAAAGTCCAAACACCTGAGCAAATCAAAACAGATACAGTTGCTCTTAAAAGAGAATAGTAAGGCTCTTAATACTGCATCAAGACATAATCCAAACCTTACACTTAATAGGATAAAGGGCAGCAACCTATTTTTGAAATTTAACATTGACACTTTTGTGTTGAGATGCTTATACCAGTTAAAGCGAGGCAGAGCAAGCCAATGATGATTTATGAAAAGTAAAGCACTATTCATTCTATTAGAGCTTACCGCCATAATTAGAAACAAAGATCTTGAGCCAAGAATACTCCATCTTAGGACTTAGGAATGTGTCTGTGGAACACCTTTTGATCTTTACTAACTGCAAAGGCATGGGAAGAGCTGACATCTCTGGCTGCAGTTAATTAAATTTTAAAAAGTGACTAAAGCAGATGTATGGGTGTTCATTTAACTTTGTGGAAAGGAAGGCAGCAGAAGACCAGGACTACCCAGAAATGTGGCTTGACTATGATGACTCTCTTTAAAGAAATACAGGGTTCTAGAATGAAAAAAAGTAGTCCAGTGGTTTACCAGCCTTCACTTTACAGCTCAATCCTGGTGGCACAGTGGTCTGGCACTGTTCCTGTAGAACTATACACATCAAGTAGTGTGTGGAATCTATATGTTTGTGTGTGTTATTGTGAGTTATCCTTTACCACCTGAAACTTGTGCAATTCTAAGGTGGCCAGAGTGACATCCAGTATGTATGGTGTATAGTAACCTGGTGACATTTTACACTTGTGACCCAGAATTGGACAAGTTGTTCGACAGATGGAGAAGTCCTTTCAGGCATATTTTGCTGTTTTGAATGCGAGTCCTTGTGTTAGTTAGTTATATTTTGTTAAATCCACACAAATTAAGTGTGATCATTGTGGGTTCTCTGGGATTTTATTTACTTTCTTTGGATAATTGTGACTAACAACCAATTACATCAACCTAACATTCCTGGTCAGTTTTATTTCCCTTCTGTTAATTAAAAGATATGGCTGAAAGCAGGTTAAATGTCTACTAAAGAGAACAGCTTGATCACAAGCTCTGTGTCTTTTTTTATTTGGTGAATCAATTTCCTTATCGAAGCTAATGTTATGGCCATTAAGTGTTACTTAATATGTCAGCATCTACCCTGACTCACACACACATCATGCAGATATTTGTTGCATATATCAGAATTTAATGTTGCCTCCTACTAAATCACAGCTGTGTGGTTGAAAATTTTTCATTGACCAATAAAACAGGAGCAGCCTGCCATTTCCAGAGAACCAATGACAAAGTCATGAAGTTAAAGTGAAAACCTTAAGAACGTTTTCAATTTTACAAGAGACACTGGAACAATATAACTACAAAAATGGAAAAACAGGCTTGATGTACGGAACAGTCAGCTTGTTTTGGTAAATTTGCTTATGTTTGTGTATTACACAATCTAAGATATAAAAAAGGATGGAAAAATTATTATATTCATAGATAAGGAAAGTGTATTTACAGCAGTTAATGTTGTTCAGATTAATTAGCAAGAAAGTGAATTATGGAGTATTATATAAAGATAATGATTTTTTTTTTTTTATAAATTCTATAAAAAAGGGCTGGAAACAGCTTTATTAAATACCAGTCAACAATACTGTGAAATGCCTTAAACATTTATCATAATTGACTGCTACATTTGCATTATATTACATGTTTAAGCTGAATTGAATGTGCAACAGGTAGACCATGCTGTTCTTCCTCAGTATTTCAGGAAAACAGGAAAAAGTGTTAATTATGTAAAAGTAAGATTTCCTATATGAGCTTGATGGTCTGATATACATTATTAATATGAATTCCCTAGACATAACCTAGATGAAATCAGGCTGTCTATTACAGTATGCATTATCTACAAAGGACTAACTGCTACAGTATAAAGTAATTCTGTCAATTAAAAAGGTATTGTACTCAAAAATTATCAAGACAAAAGTGATGTGAGCAATTATCTTAATAATGTGACTGCTTCAATTCTTCTTTATTGCTGCAGGATAATGATTTACATATCTCACCAGTTTTACACTGGTGCAATAATATCACAAATGCTATAACAAAAATCAGTAAAAAGAAAAAGTGTTACTGTCTCACGTTGCTGTGAAAAGCTTATTTTTTATTGAATTAAATTCTGGAGTGCCTTTTTAGGAAAAAAAAATATTATTTAAGGTTCTACATATACCAAATCCGTTCTTACCAAGTAATTCTTACAATAGAATAAAATTATAATATAGTTCTAGCTTAGGAAAACTGAATTTAAATGCAGTATGTTCTGAATAAATATGAAACAATGGGCAGCAGAATGGTGCAGTGTATAGGGCTCCTGCTTAATGGATGCAGCATTCTGGGTTCATATTCTGGCCATTGTACATACTGTATGCAGTTTTCCTGTTCTCTCTGTGTCTGTGTGGGTTTTCTTCTGGGTGCTCTTTGTTCATCCCGCGACCAACAAAGACACATTGGTTGTGGGTGTGTGCATCAATGGGCCCTGAGATGGATTGGCACCCTGTCTAGAGCTGTGAAATGGGCCTTAAATGGATCAAGCAGATCTGAAAATGCTACGTTACACGCAATAATTCAGTACACAAAAGAACATTGCTTGGTAATATTTATTATGTATTGTATAGCCACAACCTCAATTAAACAGACATTCCTAAAACTGAGATATGTTTTGGCACTCTTCTTCATAGCTTATGAAATAAGGACTACACAACAGGTGAATTTTAATAAGTTAACAAAAGCAATATGCACCCAAAACCTACAGTACTTTCTTATTTAATAAACAAGTAAACACACACGAAAAAGGGGTTATCATTATATACAATCAAGAACATGACAATTCAAATGTGTTTAAGGGGGACTAAAATAAAGGAAAAATAGGAATAGATTGTTGATGGTGCCAGAGATATGACCTCCAACAGTCCAGAAGGCACTGACCCGGAAAAAGATCCTTGACCCTGGCCTAGCTCTGCCTGCTGTTATGCCCGTTCCATAGGATCCACATGTCACCTTCCTTCTGTCTGAAAGACAACCAGATGGGAGAAGTGCTCTGTTCCTTGGGGGATTCCATACTATTGTACTACCATGGCAACTTATCTTGCTATTGGTGATGCATTCATTACTCCCTCCTATACTACCTTAACTTGTCTGCAGTTTTTGTGCAGAACCGTTACCCTTCTACAATATGTTCTTTCATTTAGATGTTTTTTTTATTCTGTCACATTTTTTCTTTATAAAATAAACACAAACTAAATTTGCATACATTGGTAAGAAATAAGAAATTGTGAAAGGCTGATCAATCTACAAGAAATGAGTGTAAAAATAAAATGTATTACCATTCATCAACTAACCCACTTAATTCACTTTATTGCTATGGGAGTCTGCACTGTATACTGTATAAGGCAATGCAGGATGCATGTCTGAATAGTTATGACAGAGTATGCTCATGCGCACATGCATTCACTCATCGTCAATTAACCTAATGCACACATCTTTGGGATTTTGTATGAGTACCTGAGACACATAAAAAATCTGCAAACTTCACACAAATGGTGAGTCTGGAGCTGTCAGACAGTGGCACTAACCACTGTGTTACCTACCTGTGAAACCTTCACCATAATATTTGAAAGAAAAATTGCTTCTCTTTTTGCTGTTTTATTTATTGTGTCATACTAATTCTTACTGTGTTAAGAAATATGAATTTGAATAATGCAGAAGTAATCTATGGCAATGTAAAAAATAATAACATCACAAGCTCAACATGTGTAAACCCATAATTTGTATACAGCATCTGTAATTCATGTTAAGCAAACATTTTCCAATTTTTAGGTCAGGCTTATCCTTTTTTCTGTGTCCCTGTTTTCTCCCACATCTATGACAGCATAACAGGTATGACAACCAAGAGAATACCATTCCTTCCGTCAACACCATTTAGTTAGATTAGCTAATAGTAATATTTTCTGAAAATCTCTTTAAAAGATGTCATGGTTTCCATTTCAACTACAGAAGAAGTTCACATTGTAGTTTGTCTCATATTCCCATCACATTCTGAATGAAGACCTGCAGGTTGGGAGAACTGACAACTGTAAACTGGCCTTATGTGGTGTTAAGCAAGTTCTGAAAATAAATATTTGTCCATTAATATACTATTATATAATATTTACCGATTGTATTTCTCATTTGTACATTAATTTAGTAGTGCATTTAATCTAGGATGGCATGGTGTCGCTCCTGCCAAATATCAACCGGACCAGGATTCATGTCCTAGGTGCTCCCTGTGTGGAATTCACCTGTTCTCCCCATTTTTACAAGTGTTTCCCCTGTTTGCTCCACTTTCCTCCCACAGTCCAAAGAATTGGCGTTGTTAAATTGGCCCTTTGTGTGAAGCACTGGCACCCTGTTCAAATGTTGTCCTGCCTTACACCGAATGCTTGCTGGGTTAGCCTCCTGGATGGATTATTTGATCTATAACAGATAGTAGTCATAGAAAAAAGAGCTGAATTTGACCTCACATTCACAAACTTACACTTTATCCCTCCTTTATTTTTATTGCTTCAGCTCTTGTTTTTATTGCTTCACAAACACAAACTAACACACATAATAATCAAAGACTGATGATTTTTTAAGAAAGTAGCTGTGTTGGTATGTCCGTGTTAGTCTTCAAAATAATGCATTACATTAATTCATTAACCAACTGAAGAAAATTAAATTATTGAAGTAAATCCAACACTATCTTTTAGCAACAATTATTATTTACATTATTATTTCCAGTTAGTCTGACAACACGCAAAAAACAAACAGAAGGCATGCCAGCCTTGATGTAGATTCAAATCCCAAGAGCTGTTAGTCAGCAATATTAACTGCCTCCAAGAGAATTTCTTATATTTGTTTCTTTACATTTCTAGTATACCTACATATATGATTATTTATGACAGAGTATGCTCATGTAACTGTGATGAGGCTAGTTAGCATTAATCAGTAGATTTTTGTCTAAACTTCTTTGCAGCAGCACATAAATGAGAGATTGTTTAATTGCAATAATTATAATTTTGTGCTATAACACTAATTTTTGATTGGAAGCCTTAGTAAATTAATTGCCTAATTGGTCATAGTTTATGATCCATGGTACTGACCATAAAGTGGGAGCAAGACGTTAATAAAATATGTATTTAAGTCAAGTTTTGGAATGATAAATCAACAAAGTGTTGATAAAAAATTGTTGTAACCTAAAATGTGTGTCTGAATATGAATTGTCAATTGTACAGTACGGCATCTTAACCTGAGAATGCACAGTATCTTAACCAGAGAACCAAGGATTTACCTGTGTTTGAAGTCGTTTTTTTCAAACATAACAATATGTATTTTTCTTGCTATTGAAAATGACAGCATATTTTCTGATTGTGTTTTTGTCTCCCATAAGGTAAAGGCATGTCGTTAGACTAAATGCGATTGAGTGTATGCCATTAACCACTTATGTAAGTGTGTGTGATCCATGTTTTTGACATTTACTCAAGTATGAAATACTGTTCTTTAACAGTTTTTCTCTTATTTATTTAATTTCTTCTGTGCCATTGGGATTCACTTATGAATATGTATTTTCTCTTATCATCTTCACCCAGATTGTGAAAGCTCCATTGCTGTCCTTGCACTGGGCCAGTCTGTTGCTGCTAGCTATTTATTTTATTGGATGAGGCTTTATTCAGTAACAGCCAGGGGCTACCCAAACCCTTCCGTTTAACACTAGCCATTCAGCTGTAGTATTTCACCTTTGTGTGATTAAATTGTTGACATACTAAATGGCTACAAAAATGTAATTTTGGGTCATCCCAATATTCTTTAGAAACATCTTCAACTATAAGGCATTGGGATGTTTTCAAATCAATATGTTTATTTGGAGGCAATGTTACGTGTAATGATATACTGCAATTGAAATGACATGGAAGGTACACAGTTTACTGGGCTTATGACCTAAGTGCCCTTCCAATGAGTGAGGGGATGGTCTTGTCCATGAAGTCCTTGGCTAGTCTGCATTGCCAGACCCCTAAAGAACTTGTCAGAGTTCAAGTCTTAATATAAAGGGATGGACTGCAACCCACCATGACACCTACCTTAAACTTCTAATTTCAGCTGATATACAATTAATTAGATAACATGTAGGCAAAATTAAAACATAGGAAAGGCTATCATAATTATAAACAAAATTAGAGTATGTGTAGAGAATTTGACATCCTTTTGTTTAGTTACATTGGGCTTAAACTCTATTTAGTGCCAAAAGAAATATTTAGATGTTGGCATTCCATAAAACTGATTCAAATAAATAAGTCGAGAATGCTGGCCTCTGACATTTACTAATAGAAATGAATTACTTTCATTTTATATAGGGTGAAGATTAAATCAGTAAATATATGCACGATGGAACTAGTCTTTTAAAATGTTACCATAGGGTCTTGTCAGATGTGTTAGACATATAGGAGTTTTCTGTTTGTTTATTTTTATCACATACAACCTTGTGTTTGTTGATTTATTGACATCTGTGCAGCGCAACACCCATAAGCAACATTTTAGTCTTCTGAATACTTTTTTGTATGTTAACAATAAGGACAAATATTTGCGCTTGAAGTCAGAAACATTTTTTGTTATGGTTTGGCCTTGGCTTTCTTTCATTGTATTACAAAGACGGGCAAAGTAAATCAGTGATATTTTACTTGTTTATTTTTCTTTCTTTCAATCAATACCTCTAGATCTCATAGCAACAATACACCAATACAAGCAATGTTACTGAATGCTAAAAGTCATTCATGCAGAATAAAAATATTTTTAAACTATGTTTATTTTAAGTTTTTACATTTTACAGTGTAAAACACAGCTATATCACATAATCCTTGATTTTAAAATGATGTTAAATTGTAGAGAAAGGCATAATAATAATGGCTATCTCATGGTTCTTATATCCATGGTTTGAATTCCATGCTTAGTTCTTGTCTGTGTAGAAGTTGCATGTCTATCTGAGTTTTCCTCTGGTTACTTTGGTTTTCCAAAGGTGTTAGTTTACATGGTGGGTAAAAATTTGTGTCCCCCTGTGATAAACTGGCTCCATGACCAGGGATGTTTCCTACTCTATACCGAGTACTCCTTGGGGTTGGTTCCAAAAGATAAAAAAAAATATACATTTTTACCTACCAAAACCTACCGAACAATTCCAAAAACAGAATCCAATAAAGATTACCTTAAAATTGAAACAGGGGTCCAAACTATTAAATTGAAACAAAACACAAGAAACAAGTTAAAAATCAAGAATCACAAAGAAACAGTAGTGGACCTGATATGAGAACTTCAGCTTCTCTTTAAAGACTTCCTGAGGCATTACTCTAAGTGCAGATGAGAAAAAACAGAATTAACTAAAGAAAAAATAATAAACAACAAAATAACCTATACCCAGAATATAAACAAACCAAAGACTGAATTAACAACATAATTCACTAAATATAACTGAAAAACCACCAAAAGATTAAATAAACAAAAATAAACATAACAAAAATACAGCCAAAGTGTTGGTCTTGTAATATTCCTGTAACCCAAATGAATGTATATGAGGTCAAAATATACAAAAAACAGTGAGTATGATAAAAAAGAATAAATAAGTAAACACAGGGAGGAATAAACAAATTGAATCAGAAAAAAAATTAATTGACTAAAAAACTTCCCTGTATCTCCATGGAATCCCTATCTGCCTGGTAGGGTATCTCCATTGCTTGCCATCCACAGAATCAGACTTGAGTCTCTTCACCTCCTATCACTTTCTTTCACTCTCTTTTTCTTTTGTTCTTACCTCTCTAGCCTCTCTCTTATTCTCACCAGGGCCTCATGTAAAAAAGGTGCATACGCACAAAAATATTGGGTTTAGCCGTTTCCACGCTCACATCGCGATGTATAAAAACTAAACTTGGCGTAAAACCACACACATTCTCATGCCAGCTCAAACCATAGTGTACGCAAGTTTTCGGCTTGGTTTTGCAAACTGGCAGCACCCAACATCAAAGTAGTGCTACTGTTCCTGGGGGGTTTCCTTTATTTTTTAGATTCACATCCTTGATGTGTCTTTATCAAATCCACTGATATTAGCCACATATTTTTTAATTTAAGGCATCTGATTGTAATCAACCTGTAACCATATAATGGTGTATGGAATGGTCTAGCTATTCCAAATACTATAGCTGCTTTAGTGTTGTTACTCTCAGTGCACCACTGAGTATTTGAACTCACTGCATATTTTAACTCACTGCATCTGAGTGTGGAATCACAGCTCTAAAGCAGCTGATCGGAAAGCTCTATGGCAGATGGTGTCAAGAACAGAGAAAATTATCGGGGTACAGCTTCTAGCACACACTGCCTCAGCCATGCACACAGTCTATTTTAACTTCTATTCGGTAAACGCTTCAGAGCCTTTCCTGCACAAACCTCGTGGTTCAGATACAGTTTCATCCCAAGAGATATAAACGCACTCAATCAAGTGCTCGCGGTAGAACTGTTTGTACTTATAAGTACAATTACCTCACTGTAAACTTGCATTACAGTTGTAATATTGCACAACCTGAACAACTTATGCTTTCTTATTGTATATTTTTCTTTTTTTAATTGTATTATTATTATTGTTTTTGTTGTTATTTTACCATTTTATAGGAAAATAAGTTTATGGAGGATTTGCATGTTGAATGTCATTGTACCAAACAATAACAATAAAGGAGTTTATGTATTTACAGATGATGACGACTGGCTTCTAAGTTGATTTAGATTTCCAGGTGATATCTTCTTGGAGCTGTTGATATAATTTTTCAGATGAAATGCAGTAAAGTATATATATTACATTATACAGATAAATTTTTAACTTCATTTAAATAATGTATACTATTATTAAACATGTAGACACGGTGAACAGCGGTTGCGATTCAGGGATTGTTCCTGCCTTGTACTGTATGCTGCCTGGGACTGGCACAACCCTGGATGGATAAATGGATGGAATAATTAAACATGTACTATGAATATATTTCAATGTTCCTTAAATGTTTTGAAGAATCTGTGTTCTAAGCTTACTGATGGCTTAACATTTATTAAAGAGCTGATTGTGTGGCGATTGGTTACTTGGAGAAAGAAAAGGAAGGACAGGAATTGGGGGTTAGTATGTTTGAAAGAGACAGTACTGCTGCAATAAATTTTTTCATCAAAGGTCACGCATGGCGCAGCAAGCATCTTGCGGGAAGCAGGAACAATCTCTGGACGGGGCGCCAGCTCGTCGCTACTATTGTGCCACTGTGGCCCTATGTTTAACATAGGCTTTAGTTTATTTCATCATGAAAATGATATCAAGTATACATCTTAATATTTAAATTGTTCAGAGAGCTGTAATATCATGAATGTAATGTATTCTGTGTCCTGTCGGCATAAGAGAAAGCCTGCTTAAGGAGTAAGTAGTGATTCATACACATAGAGTACATACAGTATAAGAATACACAGAATACGAAGTATTTAATGTGCTACTTTACCTTTGATGGGATTTGAAAAACTAGTAAATTAAAAGATTTTAAGATTAAGTTTATGATGTTTTACTTTAATGACAAAATAAACTATGTGATTAAAGTGGAAATTTCGAGATTAAGGTTCTCCTTTTTTCCTACTGTGTCCCTATTTTTTTTTCTTTTCTCTGTACCCTAATAAGCTTCCACATGACACTCAGACGGTGGGCTACGACTCGCCTTTTCATGGCGACTTTGATATCTGACAACTTCTTTTTTATTTCGGGGACTGTGCGACTTTCTGAACTTGAACTTTCGATCAACTTCCTTTTGTTGTTTATACAACTCCTTAAACCAACAAATAGTATGTTTTTCCTTGGCTCCACTTGGCATTCGCTGATATTCTTCTTTTTCCCCCGTGCTTTTGCCATTGTTTTTTCACAGAACACTGAATTTAAGGGGATATTTATATTGATTTGCATATTCAAAGAGGTGGAATTCTGGGAGGGGCGAAAGGCGCATGCATGAGCGTTACATTTCAAGCAGACTGGGGTTTATGTAGCGGAAGTGAGTGGAAGTTGGCTTATGCACGGGTTTCTGCATCTGAAATTTTTTTTGCGTACACATGTTTCATCTTTTGTCCGTATGCCATGTTTTAGTGTGAATTCTACACACGGCATTATGCATGAGGCCCCAGATGAGCACTTGCTCCAACTCAGCTCCTGACTTCACACTAAATTAGCTTTTGACATGGAGGCAGTAATGCCTTTCCATTAGCTGCAAGGACAGCAGTCTAGTACTGTGAATTTGTAACATTTAGAATGCCATTTCATTGTTATTTATCATAATACTATTATTTAATATTGTATATAATTTTACTGCAATGGTAAAGGTTTTTCTAAACCAGGGGTGCCCAATACGTCGATTGTGATTGACTGGTAGATTGGAAAGGTAGTGCAAATAGATTGCGTTGCATTCAAAAAAAATTTTTTTTAGATGTTAGTCTATCATATATCCTTCATATGGCATTTGCCACTTGATTGACATACAGAGCGGTCAATCTGAGATCTCTTTTCTTTTAACACACGGGTCATCCTGCATGCACGACCAAACGCGCAAGCTACTGCAAAACTCTGGCTATCTAAGTGATCTAGTTAGCCTTCCAATTTATATTGACTAAAGAAGGGATATGAAAAAAAAATTTGGTAGGGGGGGCTGGACATGTGAAATTGGAAGAGGAATTTTTATTTCTCAAAATGTCACAATTGAAGTACATTTGTCTGATGTGTCAATCTATTGGTATTCTAAAGAAGGAAAATGTGGAAAGGCACTTTCGAACTGTTCATAAAAACTACGAAACTGACTTTCTTCCGAAAAGCGATCTGAGATAGAAGAAGGTGAGGGAACTAAAATCTCAGTTAATCGGACAGCCGTCATTTTTCACTCGGATGAATTCAAAAGCAAAGACAGACACCGAAGCATCGTTCTGGGTGAGTCACTCGATCATTAATCATAAGAAGTCCTTCCAAGATGGAGAGATGATAAAAGAGGCTTTCGTTGAGTTAGATGGCTAGGGGAAAATTCCTGCTGAGATTTCGAGACACCTGGCTGGAGATAAAGGAGTTTCTCCTTGTCATTAAACATGCAGAATACAAGCAACTTAATGACGATCAATGGCTGCTAGACCTGACATTTTTTTACCAATCTGACCAACATGTTGAATGAGCTTAACTTACAGCTGCAAGGAAAAGACAAAACCATGGTCAACATGATTAGCTCAGTTAATGCTTTCAAACGAAAAATGCAACATCTGTCCTCAAAGCTGCAGCGCCATGATTTAGGGAACATCCAAAACCTTGCGTCAGAGCTGGAGATGCAATGGAAGGCGTGTGCGCAACTTGACAGCATATGCTACACAGAGCAGATTGAAAATTGTCTGTCAGACTTTGCTTTACTTGAGCCAATCGCTACATTTATGTGCATACCTTGCATAACTGTTGAGGAAACCATCTGCCTGTCAATTTAGGTCCAGCCAACCTTCCCATTAACACCCCAGGGCTGCTCATTCACACTACAGCATGCACCTATGCCCGCCCAGAACCTGAGTGCTCTGTTTTTAATTAAAACTAGTACACTACCATGGATCCCTAATGCGCATCACCACATGAAGTTACATTGTATTGTTTAGGAGATGCTCTGTGGTTGTTACATGACCTCAGGTTATGATCACTGCATGCCTCACTACATGTGGCTTCCAGTATTCTAACCATTCCTGGCTCCATAGCTCTCCCAATAATGCTCAAATACCTGAGTGTACTTACAACACCTTCTGAGACAGTTTGTCCAGTAGCAGGGAGAAGGTGTTTCTTTCCTGGCCACTCTCTTTCTTTCATGTCTAAGGGGAACACTAGAGTGTGGGCAGCTTCTTTCCAAGCATCTTCTCTCTCTCCCACATACACTGTACCTGTTGCCCTAGTTGTTATCCTTTCTGTTGTGGAACGGATATGCTCCACATTGCTTAGCAACATGCTTTGGCAGTAGCAATTAAATAGCAGTAGCAATTAAAAAGAAGAAATGAAAATTAGTCATACACCAAAATACAATGCAAGCAAAACAAATGCAGTACTGATTTGTTTCTGGCCATGATATTATTCAAATAATGATAAAAGGTAATAAACATTGGGTTAAAAAATTGATACATTTATTGTAGATTCAAAAATAAACAAAAAAAAGTATCAGTCTTGTGTTTCTGACATTTCCTTGCACTCAGCCCACATGATGGTCTTATAGCTCCAGCCACTTACTTGTAGGAACTTTCTGAATCAGTTGTGGCTCAATTTCCCATGGAAACTGTCTGCGTAACCTCGTTCTACCCTATGCTAACCTGTTGATATCCTTGCCTTCATCATTATTTGTTTAAATTTATATACTTATTTTTGCATAAAGCAGAATAACATTATTCATGTTAAACCTTTACATCTTGTGAATTCCAGCATCACTCTTTTATGGAATAATTTTTCTCATAAAATGGGTCTGAGGTAAACACTACCTGGTAATTTTACCAATACAACTAAAGAAACAATTAATTAAAACATGTGTAACAGAAAATGTAAATTTTAAAGTTTTGACATGTCTTAAAAAATAAAGTATTTGGAACATTCAGAATAAGGAATGAAAAGGTTGTTAAAGCACACCAACTAGTGTGAATGTTGCACTTTTCATTTACCTAGGCCACAGTTAAAAAGCACAGTATAGTTTTCAAAGAATATTAAGTAACTTTTTAAAAGTTTTAAAATTCAAGACTAAAAATTGGTTCTGGTATCATGGTGCAACAAAAGCCCAATTCACAAGTAAAGCAGCAGGAAAAATGAGGCACAATATAGAACTAGACTGTTTTGGGAAATATTGTTTTATGGTCATAATAACATTTACAGAAGATGTGCATAACAGGAAAACAGTCTGTGGTAATTCAACAAGTGACTATATCATATCAGCTTTGATTGACCGCACTCAGTATGGATTTAAGAAAGACAAATAATAGCCTCTTGACTATTCATTACCAGTCTAAACATAGATTATTCCATTTAGAGCTACATTTTTACATTCGTTTTCCAGAAACGGCAACATTAATAAGTTATTCTGAAATGTCTTGTCTCATCTCATTTCATTTTCTATAACCATTTTTCCTTGCGATGGTCACATTGACAACAGGTCAAAAAGGTCAGCCGAGCGTTCACTATTCCCTATCTATGTATTCCAGCTCTTCATAGGGGATTCCCAGGTGTTCCCAAACCAGCTGAGAGATGTAATTCCTCCAGCATTTCTTGGGTCTGCCGCAGTCTCTGCTCAGTGAGACATGCCTGGAGGAGCTCTAGGTGGAGCTGCATAGGGGGAACCCTTATGACATGCCCAAACCACCTCAACTAGCTCCTCTTGATCCTGCAGAGCAGTGAGTCTGCTCTTGAGGCACTTTTGTCAGCCCAACCATCTTGCAAAGAAATGTAATTTCTGCCACTTTTACTTACAATCTCATTCTTTTGGTCATTACTGACAACTCATGCCCATAAGTGAAGACTGCGATTTAGATCAGCCTGGGCTAAACAGGTTTGAAATGTCAGATTAAGAACTGTTCTCAACGACTTCTATGATGGTACAAATTAAAAAAACAGTGTACCCTGCCCATGATAGGTTACAATGACCCACTCCTGGAGCCAGGCCTGGAGGTGCCGTTTGTCAGCAAATGCCTGGTGCCAAACAACCCACATAGCCTGGATGGATTCAATCCAAACCAGAGATATAGAGACTTCTTATGGGCTCACCACCCCAAAGACAAAAGGTGATGACTGGGTACAATGCCAATTTAGTGCCAGTCATTGGCGGGAAAGACCTAGAAGTACTAAACCCTGGCAATGGAGACTGGCCATTAAAATTAATTTTACTTAAGATATCTCAAAATTAAATTATGAAGAGGGGGAGATAAATAAGGAATTGCTGGTTATGATACTTCAAGGACAAGCCACTCTACCCAGTAGTAAGGGACATGAATCCCTCCCTTGCATTTACTTGTTTTTTTTTTTTTTGTTTTTTTTTAATAAACTGTTAATGTTTGTTGACCTTTTTCCTCCTATGTTTCACTCAAGTTTAGAAGAACAACCCATTCCTGTTTCTACTACATTCTAAACATTTTAAACTGCAAATTTGTGATGCACTGTACCATCAATGATCACCGGTCAAGGTTTGCCACCAAGTTTGCTGCTGAAATACCTGGACCCAGAAGGCAGTCTTTTCATTGTCCTTGCATTATTTTGACACTCTGCCCCTGAAAAGTACCACTGATCAATGTGGTTGGAATGCCAGCTCATCCGTCTCTTATCTTCTGTCTATACTAATAAAAGGCAAAGCCCTCACTGACTCACTCATCACTAATTCTCCAACTTCCCATGTAGGTAGAAGGCTGAAATTTGGCAGGATCATTCCTTACAGCTTACTTACAAAAGTTAAGCAGGTTTCATTTCGAATTTCTACGCGTAAGGGTCATAACAGTCGACAACGTCCGCCATGTTAAACTTTCTTATTTATGGCCCCATCTTCACGAAATTTGATAGGCGGCTTCCCTGCGCTAACCGAAACTGATGTACGTACTTATTTTGGTGGTATGACGCCAGTGTCGGCTGCCATATTGAACTTTCCAACGGTCTTTGTTAGTTATGGGCCCATCTTCAAGAAATTTGAATCCTAACTGAATCCTACTTACGTACATATATACGTCCATAGCCTGCAGCTCGGTTGCCGTGTGAGGCAGCGTTGGGTCCCCCATCCCCACGCCTCCCACGTAGTTGGCTGCCTGCCCATATAAGGCCGTCTGTCGCTCCGGTCTCTTCATTCCCTTCCTTGCTTTACCACGGTATTCACATCTCCCTGCTGATAACTGCAGCCTTTTTATTTAATCCACAGATTCTCTGCTCTTTTATTGTTTGTTTATTAAGATTGTAGTTATTGACTATGTATTTTAGACTTAGTTTACATTGTTCAGTTACCCATTTCCTTTATCGTTCCAACTGTACCGCCATTAACATGTCTATCGAGGTGATCACTATCGATCAAAGAACTGTCACTTACCGAGTGGTTTCCATGCCTGGAGATGGTGACTGCCTTTTCCATTCTCTGTGTTACATATTGCACAGCCATATCAGGCTCACTCTTGATATCCGGAGGAACATTGTGTCTTATGTATTGAATGACTGGGACAGGTTCAAGGTGTGGACTGATGATGGTACAGGAGATAATTATACTACACAGGAGCACTATAAGAGTGAAATGCTTAAGCCCTTCACCTATGGTTCTGCATGTGAGGTGATGGCTGCCACTGAATTGTTCGGTTGTCGCTTTCAAGTGTACCGAAATGGACAAATATTTTACACCTTTGGACAATCGCCAATGCCTCTTAAACATCTTAGATTCACAGGTGATGATTTGAGTAGTGGACACTTTGATGTTTATGAATGTTTAAACTCTCAAAAGCTGGATGTGAAGTTATCGATGAAACCCATTTCAATTCAAACACCTCCAATTTCCAGTAAGGCTCTGCTTCGCAATGACAATTAATAAGTCTCAGGGACAGACCCTACAAAATGTTGGCATTGATTTGAGGCAAGATTGCTTTTCACATGGCCAACTATACGTTGCATGCTCAAGAGTAAGCTCAGCGCACAGCTTGGTCATATTACAACCAGAGGGCCGAACTGACAACGTGGTATACAAAGAGATCCTTAACAAATAATTATTGGTATATTTTCCTTCAGTTTAAAAAGGTTTACTTTTCTTCTTAATAAAAATTTTAAAGCAGTACTTCACCGCTGCGAAGCGCGGGTATTTTGCTAGTATTACATAAAATGTATTATCAAAATAAATCTGAGAGAACACAACAAAATTTTAGTCCAAAAGCTGCTGCCCGAGTTTCTACTTAGTTTCCACTATAGAGTAATTAGGCAGAATGCTGCTTAAATTTGAGCTGTTCTAAAATAACAAAGATTACAATTAGAGTACATGTAGAGAAAGTTTTTAATAGGTGAGGAAAAATCCAAATGGAAACCACAGCACATTTTTTTCTAACTGCACAGCGATAAAAAAAGGCCAGCATTAAGGCATCTCTCAGTAAAAAGAATGGCAGTGCATCACATCCTGCAAGAAAAGTTGACACTATATTGATGATGTAATTAGCCTAGGGCTCCCAGCAGAGAATTTCTCTGGTTAAAGTTAAGACCTAAAAGGAAAATTGTGTAGTAAAGGAAGAAACTACTGGTGAATGAACTATTTTCCCTAAGGACATAGAAGCCCATTACTCTATCTGTAATTAGGAATACAAGGTTTGATTCTTGCTGGGCCTTATATCTCTTCTTTGTGAGTATAGAAGTAACACCCATGGATGATGTCCTGCTATCTGTTTAAACATACAGACAGATTTAGAATGTAGTGTAATTTTCTTCTTTTTTTGTTTTGTTTGTGTGTATTTACTTCTGTCAGCACTCCAAAGTAATCGATTTACCAGTTTGCTGTAGATGAAGAAGTCTTGGTAAGAGAGTAGCTCAGCTATAGGAAGTCCCATGACAGACAGGGTTGAGATGTGTAAAATTAGTGTGCAAAATTATTGAGATCTTGCCAAGTCTCTTAATTTCAGGAATCACTTTATTTTATTATTATGAGAAGCATAAATTGTGGCAGTGAGGTAATAGCGGTTAACACTTCTGCAATACAGCTACAGATAACTGGGTTTGAATTTCGGCCTGGCGTTTGTGTGGACGTTTGAACATTCACCCTGAATCTGTGTAGGTGTTTCTTTACCTTATTAGTTTTGTACATGCTAGGTTAATGTTCTGGTGTTAGTGAATATGTATATGTCCACCCTGGAGTGGTTTTAAGACTGGACAATGATTGGTCATTGCCATGCACCCATTGCCATAGGTACAGGCTCAGCCTAACCATGGCCTTGAATTGGATTAAGATGTTAAGAAAATAAATGGCTGAATGAGTTCAGTAAATGGGTAGTTGCATAGAGAAAGATAAAAACCTTAGATACTGCGCAATTATAAATGGGGACAAACCTCTTGATTCACAACATTGGTTTATAAGAATGTCCACTATTATACCACTGTTACATTTTTATTTTCACTTAATCAGATTTCTACAAATTCTTTTGGAATGTTGTATTCTCAAGTGCTAAAGCACAGCCAGCCTGCATTCACATGCAAAGTGAGACCTGCTTACAGCAGGAGGTTCTCACAGGCGGAGGAGATTGAAATAAACAATGCAAGCAGGGCATAAAGCCTCCCATACTGATAACACATCTAGAAACTAGTTTGACATGCCTTTACAGAGACTAAAACTCAAACTGGAGATAGTCTTTGGAGTGATGGCAAACAGCTGACAGGAGACTGTGGCACATGGGTAATATGGTTAGCCACAGGAGGCAAGGAAACAGCGATTATAAAATCAAAGTAAAATTACACACATCTTGCACATGGAGTGACTGATTTGAAACAGGAAATGGTGGAGGGAGTAATCAGCTAACATACAGTACACTTTGATGCAGAGCAGTTCACTAAATGTTCCACAATTTAAAGTAACCGATTCAAATAAAATGTTATTTCCTGTGGTGTTTTTTTTTAATTTAAACCCTCTTTAAACTCACTTTCAAATTACTTTCGATATCAAAATGCACTTGGAAAAGTCAAGACTAAAACTATTTTATATTTACTTGAACAAACTATGTTTTGTTTATTTGTTTGTGTATTTATTAATTATCAAAGTTTTATTTAAACCTATTAATATATGCTGTTACATAGATATTTACAGGATAATATTCATAATAATCCATTATAAATTATTATTTAAATTAGAGGGGAGAAAATGACTAAGCAGACAATACTATTTTTGCTATGCTGCATCACTGACAAACAAAACCCAAACTGAAGAAGTGGACAGATTTAAACATTGTTTACTTTAATTTTGCAATCAATTTAAATGCTGTGCTTTTTATTAAACATCTACTGTATTCCTTATTTAGGAAAAGATCAGTTACGTA
The DNA here is from genome assembly GCF_900747795.2 of Erpetoichthys calabaricus. Lineage (NCBI taxonomy): Eukaryota > Metazoa > Chordata > Cladistia > Polypteriformes > Polypteridae > Erpetoichthys > Erpetoichthys calabaricus. The sequence goes on from NC_041403.2 coordinate 88,298,093, forward strand.
AAGTGCAACAGCAGCTTCTACCTGCAGTTATAGACACTTCAGCAATGGTACTGAGAATGCAGACAGAGCTGCCGTTGTACTTTACGTAACTGATCTTTTCTTAAATAAGGAGTGGCATTGCACATGTACTTTGTTAACATTCTTATGTCGATCAAACACAGGAAGCTCTGCAGTCTACATTAACTTTACGCTATAGAAAGATAAGTAAATAAATATAGGTAAATAACTTTCAATCTGGAATTTTATATAAGTAACATATAAATGTTTTTCATATAAAGACCATCAAAAAATGTAATCACAATCGGAACTTTCCACGATACATTGTAGGCCCTGCTGTTTCGTTGAAGGACACGTGTGGGGCAGATTCACTAGCAAGATGACGGCCAACCTGTTGCTGCATCCAAACGGTGCGACCTTTCGCCTTTTTGCTTGGTGCAGCTGCGTTGTTGTTATGTGTGAGTGGATGTTTCATGCGGGGAGGGCATCTGTTCTCTTTCTCCAATGTAGAACCATCATCATCATCTAAGTTCACCTCTGTTATAACACATCTTTATTTGAAAACAGCAGTGTCTGATCGGGGGGAGTGTGAATGTGACTGAGAGAATAAAACTGAATTAAAAAAAAAAAAAACTAACCTTTACAAGTACCACACAAACAGAGTTACAGACTCAAATCAAATGTATGTTTTATTCTATAATAGTAATAATAACAATAACAGCAATTCACTAATCAAAACGGTAAATCTAACAAGGACCTGGAACCAGTTCCGCAACCTCTGGATTATAAGTCAGCAGTTCTTACCGCTGCACCAGCCAAGCGATCATGTCAGCAGTGTACCCTAACCCGATTTTTGTTTCTTCGGTTATATTCTTGAATAAAAGCGTGCTTGTTTTGTTATACTTGTACCTTTTGTGAAAGTGTTTAGTTGATATTTGGACTTCAGTCTTTACACATTATACATTGTCATTAGTACTATAACATGAAAAAAGTTTCTGTTTAGTTATGTATTCAACATTTCTTGCCTCGCATTTCCGGTCATCCTACATTTATCCACATCGTTGTAGACATGGAACACACATGGAATGCATGTGTTCCAAGTAATGATATATTATTTACCCTATACAACTCCTGACACCTCACACCCAGATTTACTTTTAGTCTGACTTGAGCTGCGGCGGTGGGGGGGATGGGATAGCAGGCTTCTTTTCTGCTTGTGCTGATCGACATATTTGCAACACAAAAGACCCTAATGGAGAGGTATGAAGGTATTTAAGGTGGCCTGGGATTACGACTTTTTTATAGGCTTCAGGGAGTCTAGTGTTAAAAACAACAATGTTAATATCCTGGAGTGGCCAAGTCAGAGTCCAGAACTCAATCCGATTGAGAATTTAGCTAGACAAGAAAAAGGCTGTTCATTCTCGATTCAAGGCTATAAATGGCTGTGAATTACTAAATGCTAACATAAAGGGAATGAATAATTATATCAATTAATTTGAGCTTCAGATTTGTAGTTAATTTAGAGACCTTTGAAGCAGTCTGTTTTCTCTTTGACATTAAACAGTCTTTTTCTGCTGATTAGTGCCAAAAAAGCCCAATGAATTTCACTGTTGTTCAGTGTTATAACAATAACATCTGAAATCCTCCAAGGGGAAGGGATTCTTTTTATCTGTACTGTATTTTAAATGTTTTGTAGTACAGTCATTGTGTGTCTTTTATCATAGATAGGAGTGTAACAGCAGTATTTAACAAGTAATGAGTGAAAAAGCATTATAATTGACTTTAGCTGATGGACTGATGATATACAGTAGATAAGGCACCATTACCAGGTGATCATTTAAATTTGAATAAAAATTGTTAGGTGTCAGGGTATAGACTAATGGCCAGAGGATGGAAAGCGAACAACTGTTTGTCTTTGCTTGACAAGCATTACTTAAATTTCAAATGAAAAAATAAAATTGCAAATTCAGTATGAGAAATGGTTCTGAAAATCTTTGAATCATAATTTGCTTATTCACACTACTTTAGCTTTACACATATTTTCATCTCATCGTGAAATTTTGAAAAAATTGATTCATTCTAATGAGATGGACATTGTTTGTTGTGCATTTCTTAATATTTTAAATAACTCAGTTCCTATATAGTGTCTTTTTAATAAATCAGTTTGCAAAGGAATCAACTAAATTGCTGTAAAAGATATAAGGTAACATTGGTAAAATGCATTTCCATACATAGTAATTATTAAGTGGAGACAGCATCAATGGAACATGAAAGCCATATTTAAAGCTGAAAAAGGACTATGTTTATGGTTGACAGTTTTGAATGAAAATAAGGCAGAATCAAAAAAAATAATGAATCATAGATTAAGGCTGGAAATTGAGTTGAAGAGCACAATGCAGGCGCCCTCAAAGAGGGAACTGAGCAGCTAACTGTAATAATTACATATAAAATGGAGAAAGAAATGGGTCAGACATGAAGTAAAATGTATTTTTAATGCATTTGTCAATTTCTGAGCCGCTTTAAACCAGTTACTGTGTCACAGGGATGAGAAGCCTAACCTGGCAGCGTTGACATGTGGCAGCAAACGGTTCTAGAGCTTTAGGAGGAGAACCAGACCGTATACATGGGCACACACACCCCACACCTGACCAATTTAGAAAACCTAGTCAGTCTGCTATGTACAAGATTTTAATATTTTCAGTAACAGCAGAAAGTCATTTCACACCACTTTATGTGTTAAAAAACTAAGAAAGAAAATACATCATATTCAGTTTTTTCCAGACAAATAGTACTGAGCTCAAATTAGTGCAATGACACAATCCTACAAGCACTATGAGAGAAAATTGTTCCTATACACTGTGTACTCAGTTGTCTTTCAATTGCTGCTTCTCCAAAACAAGCAATCATTTGGCAGCAACTCAAAATATAAATATGCAGTAGTATATATTATGCATGCATGATGAAGAGCTTTGTTGTTGGTCAATCAAGCATTAGAATAGGTGAGGAACATAATCTAAGTTAATATGGACCATAATATGAGTGTTAGTGCTAGACATGGTGGTTGGTTCCAGCATCTAGAAAACATTTGCCCTCCTAGGATTTCACACAATACAGTCTCTAGAGTTTATATGACACAACCAAAGAAATGCCTGGACACATTCAGGTTAATTAAAAGGACACAAATATTCAAATGGCATGCGGCTCTTTACAACAGTGGTGAGCTAAACATCTTTGCTGAATGCATATTGCTTTGGACCTTGAACTAACTTGGCTACAACAGCTAAGAACAGAAAAATGAAACTACAGTGGAAATGTTAAAACCAAAGCTGGGTGTCTGAAGATTAAAAAAAATGTCACCTAGTCTAACAGTTTTGATTTATGCTGTGAAATACAGTGGGTCAGAATTCTACCTAAAGATCATCAGTCTGTGGGTGTTTCTAGCCTTCTGTCAATGGTTCAAGCAGGTGGTGGTGGTAGTGTAATGGTGATGGGGAATATTTTCTTGGTGCACATTAGGCTTCTTAATTCCTATTCAATGTCATTCTAATGCCTTATTGTATTAAGAATTGTAGCTGACAATCTGGTCACAGTGTACCCTTCTGAAATGAAGGATAATGCACCATTTTCACTAAGCACCCATTATTTTGAGTTAGTCCCAGAAACATGACCATGACTTTAGTTTCCTTGTAATGGCGTGCACAGTCCTGAGATCTCAATTCAATAGACATCTTTTGAGATAAGGTGGAAGAGAAGGTTTACAGAGTGAAGGTGTCACAAAAAATCTACTGATGCTACTGTGTCAGGATGGTCCATAATTCCAAAAAGAATGTATCCAGCACTTTGTTGAATCCAGGGTTTGAGGAATTCAAGATGTTCTGGGCCAAAAAATGTACCTAGTACAGTGGTCACGGAATATGAGAATGTTGTCATTTCATAAGCATGCCTTCAATTTCTCAATGTGTTTATTTTTTTAGGGTCATGAGAAGTCAGAAACTATTTCAGCAACACTGAGTTCACGGTACAAGCCAGCCCTGGAAGGAATGCCATCCCATCGCAGGTCAATTTAATTCATGAAACATACAAGGAATCCAAAGATTGAGAGAAAACTCAGCACAGATAGTGAGAAGCCATGATTTGAACCTAGGATGTAGGAAATGTCAGAAAGAAGAAATAATTATGGTGCCACTAAAATGCCCATTTATGTTTGCAGACAGTTCAACTGATAACAGAAAATGAAAATCTTCTTTCATTTTGGAGCTGGTTGAACATACAAGAAAGAATTACACTGTATTCTGAATATTACCACTCCTATTATTTATTTTTTGTACATAGTTGCTATCTTTTTTTCTTTTCTCGTATTAGGAATTTGTTAGTTTTCGCATACCCCTTGGGGTCGGAGCACAGGGTCAGCCATTGTACAGCGCCCCTGGAGCAATTGAAGGTTAAGGGCCTTACTCAAGGGCCCAGCAGAGTAGGATCTCTTTTGGCAGTGATGGGGATTTGAACCGGCAACCTTCGGGATACCAGCGCAGATCCTTAGCCTCAGAGCCACCACTCCACCCTAGTATTTGTCAAAGATTAAATGAATAAATGCTTTATTCACTTCCCTGGTGTACTTTTCATACAGAACTGTAATGGGATAACTAAAATCTACTGGAAACACATTGGCTAAAACGGACCCCAGTATAACAGGGCAGAAACATGAAGCATTAATGTATCTTCAGTCCAATGGCAGGTGGCTTACTGAAACAAGTTTAAAGATTCAGGTGGCATTCTAGTGTATAAATGGTCAACAAATGAAGTGGATTTATGCCATTTTCATCAGCACCTTAATAGACCCTACATGACACACAATATGAAAAAAAATATGTGAAAGGCAATCCCAGGCGACATTTGTCTTCTGTGTCCAACTTTAAATAACAGTTAATTAACTAAATGTGATATGTAACTTACAGAAACCAGGAAACAATTTTGAATGATGTGTTCAGGCATTTTAGATTAACCTGTGATCTTTTTGCCTTCTTTCTGCAGAGAATTAAAAGAACTATATAGTGAAATGACACAACTTATTACTGGATCACTGCAATGTCAGAGGTAGTGAGGGGCTGGAGGCAAGAGAAGGAATAAGAGGGACAGAGTTGAATTAAGTAAAAAGAAGAAACACTGGGCAGTAGAAAATAGAATACAAAGTGATTAATCTGTTTCTGATTAAAAAATAAGGCAATGTGGATAATCAAATTGACAATGCAGAATTTACTGGTGAACCATGTGGTGGCCTAACATTTTATAAGTAGCTTGGAAAAAGGCATACTTTGAGTTTAATAAAGAGAACAGTTGTTGGATGCTGGAAAGCAAGGCACAGAGCTGCTGTGATCTGCTATATATCAGCATGTAGGAAAGAAGTCGGGCCAGCCGTCAAAGAGACCACCTACTTTCACAGCCAGCTGTCAGAGGCCGGAAATGGCACTTGGTGGCACCAATTTAGGACTGACGTTGCACAGGCTATTGGCAGGTGTTTCTTGATTATATGCCTTAACACTCACGGTGAAATCTACCCTATGTTGATTTTTGTAATTATTAAATTCAATTACTATATGATACAGTACTGATTTCTAAACATACAGAGAATGTGTGTGTGTCTGTGTGTGCCATTCCAGGCTGACTGTTCATTACAACATATTACATAAATATTTCATGAGAATGTTCTAATTATTTACTTCTTTTATGATTCTGGTCTAATTATACATCATAGGATAGCTTTGCCACCATAAATTATATGGTAAAGGGTTAAAATTCCCTCTCAATGGTTTGCAGTTGATTTGTATCCTATAATTATAGCCTAGGTTTTCTTCTTTACTCACTCTATAAAAAAAAGATAATTTATTTTTCTTTTCATATTTTCTCAATGAAATCCTGATTATTACAGTTTTATGGACAGCTTTACCAATCAAGCAATTTTCCTTTAACAATCACTGTATCTCAATGATACTGTATTACACCTTGTGCTCACAGACCTATAATCTACAGGAGGTTTAAGAGGGAGCTAAATAATATATTGTTGTACTGAACAGTACTGAAGTGTGAAGGATATCAGCATCTTTCATGCGCACATATATTATTGAAAATCACACCATTTTTACCAAAGATGTTAGTATATCACTGCACAGCTTGCTCTACTTTCAGTACATGTCTACAATAAATGTATACTTTGTTGCATACATTTTCTTGGACAAATAACTAAAATTGCAGCACAATTTCTAATCTAACAACTGGAGCGTATGCTGGGTTGGTCTTTGCCTTGCATCTAAAGTTTCCAGGATAGTCCCTGAATGTACCTTATTTCTAAATAAAATTAGAATCTTTTAGCATTATGATATGTTTCATGGAGACTTCCAGAGGTGTTGTGGTGTGATTTCTATGCATATTATATATTTTGCATGTCTTTATTTGTAAAATAGACAAAGCAAATGTAATATTAGATAATGTTTCAGGAGGCATGTTTTACTTAATTGATGAGTTCTTTGAAATTTACCTAACCAACCTCCCTAGTGTTTAGGACAGGCTTAGGATGTGATATTTATGGTGAGGCGGATGGAGTATCAGACCAGCTTGGCAAGGGTGACTGTGTTTGGACTTAGAGTATATAAGCCATTGCACGCAAGAAGCCCATAAAATGACTAAACAAAGCAACTGGGGGATGAGCTGATGAGTTGTACCTGAGCGCTTTCATTGGTAGATGGCCCAGGAAGGGACAGATAAAATAATTCTATTGGTTTAAAGTACTGTATGGCTGTTTATGATTGGATTTGAATCGGAAGGTCATTCTGTACTACAACACCCCATTGGTTTAAGAATGGGATAAAGTTAGTCACCTTGCCTTACCTCTCTCTCTCTCACCATCTGGCCGTGAAGAGAAGACCATAATGAAGACCCCTCTATGTCGGCAGCCATATTGAAACAGACATGTGGCCTTTTCCAGTAGAAGCATTCAAAGGCCATGTGGTAGACTGAAAAATAAGCCATGAGCCACCAATTAATGCAAGATGAACTGCTACTTAAGCTGCAAGATTATGGTTTGCCAATATTCACATAGTATTATGCTTCCTTAATATTTTTGGGCATTTTATCAATAATGCATAATTAAATGTGTAACTTAACTCCTGCCTGTTTCTTTACTGTGTCTAATTGCATGAGGTTACAGATGTAGAAGGGAAGGGGGGGGGGGGGGGGGGGGGGGGGGGGGTGGGGGTAGTGCTAAAGTCCCTGATCACTGAGTATTAAGTGTATGGGATTTTAGAAATTTTATTAGTCTATAAAATAAACACACTGTTCCATCGGAACTAGTGTGGAGCTGAGGTGTCACCTGTTGCATGGCTGCACTTGAGTCCTAATCTGGGACCCTGTGTTGGTTTGTCATGTGGTGGATGCGGCAATGCACTGTATCAGCATGTGCTCCTAACCCCTCTCTCTCTATACAATAAAGAGTATGAAAGGGGAAAATAGGGTCAACACAAGATATTAATATATCTATAGCTAATATTAAGGATATTTAAATGGACACTTCCTGAATATATGGCTTTTTAGAGTGCAGGTGCGTCTCTGGATCACCCTTCAGGCTCATTTGAAGCAGGTACTACCAAACTGGGTTAAGAGGTGGTGCTCATGATAACCTTCTCCTTTTTTCTTCCCTCTGCAGCACCAAGAAGATGCCTAGTGAGGGAAATTCACTTGGCCCTTTCTGGTCTCATGCCTATAAAGCCTGTTGTTGCCGAAAGGATGTGGTCTGTTGTGAGCAGACTGCACTTTAGAGTGGAGCACTCTTATCACTTGAGAGAGAGAGAGAGAGAGAGAGAAATCCCGTTCAACTCGGCCAGACAGCTTTCCTAATTTTGTTTTTTCTTTTTGTTGTTTTACTGGTGCGCATAGCGGTTCTTTGTTTTTACATTTTTGTGACTGACTTAAATGAGGATGACTCCAAAATTTATCTGTGGGAACCTGAATTACCTTATTCGACCAAAACACACACACACACACACATACTGTTTACATATATGTATAGATATGTGGAAGTGAGGTCTATGATACGGTTTGCATATTTGTAGCTAGAGATCCACAAAGGCAGAAAATGAGTCATGTATCTTAAAATAGTTTTTTATATCTAAGCTTTCAATGCCCTACCAGGTGTCATCATCGGAGAAAAATGATTAGACATACAGAAGTCAAAGACAGGTGAAGTGTGGGGTTGGAGGGGGAGGTTGTAAGGGGATGGTGGATTAATAAGGTGAGGTTCAGAAGGTGTTAGTCATAAAGTCTTTTTTATTATTTGGATGTTCCTCTTTGTAAGCCTGCATATGCTGTGTTCATGTCCAAGTGTCTGTTTATGATGTTTTCATTAGAGAGCTACGATTTAGTCAGCTCTCTGGCACTGTTAGCATTGACCTTGAATTTTACTTTCACAGTGTCCCAGTTAAGTACGTGTCCAATATGACAAACACGTACTCCTGATGAGCCCCCATTATTTGGCAGGTACTGTATCACACACCTATGATCTGCTTCTCACAACTGAGAGGACATGGCAGATGTTTGTTGACTGGCCAACCAACCATCCCAATAATCAGATTGCGTTTCAGACCTATGAATCTAATAATCTGATCTTCACTCTGTCAAGTAAGCGAACCAGCCACCATGGCACAATTTCACAGGCTTGACCTTAGGCGCTGACGTCTGAGATTTGAACCCTGTAAGGCAAAACAAAGGTACATACACCTGATGGCCCCCAATTAGGACAAAACACATGTCATGTACTCTTTGTATTTGGTAGTTACTGTATCATATATCTATGATCTGCTTCTCGCAACTGAGAGGACGTGGCAGATGTTTGCTGACTGGCTGACCAGCCACAGGTGTTTCCTGGTAATTAACCAACCAAATAATCAGACTGCGATTCAGACCTATATATTGTGACAGATAGAGGGCGCTGTCGTCCTCTTGAACCCTCTGACTTGACTCCAGACACCAGGTAAAAGTCCAAATATTGTTTTTATTTAGACAATAACCTGCACAAAGCACCCTCCACTCCACAATACTCATAAATCACTACTAATCAATCAATACAATCCTCCACACTCCCAGACGCGTTGCCACCCTTCCACCCAGCTCAGCTCAACGTCTGGGATTTCCCATAGTCCTTGTATTGTCCTTGACCCAGAAGTGTTTCGCCCTCTCTGTCCACGTGACCTGGAACACTTCCGGGTCAGATAAAAACTCTTCTTCTTCACCCCGGAAGCATGTTATTCTTCCTGTCGCTATGACTACGACGTACTTCCGGGTTATAGGGCACATAACAGTCTCTGGGCCTTCCTGCAGCGTCCTCTGGAGGCTCCCATGGTATCCAGCAGGGCTGTGATGAAAAACTCCACTGTCCATGATGCCCTGCTGGAACTCTGGGCACCTCTATGTTGCAGGCAGGGCTCCACCTGGCAGCCTGGGGGTATTGGCCGGGATAAAAGGCCGGCCATGTCCCACAATATATATATATATATATATATATATATATATATATATATATATATATATATATATATATATATATGCCAAAGCGGGAGCCCCTTTGAATCAAATGAAATTGCTTAAAAGGATCAGTGTCAAAAATGAATGACAATTTTTAGTTGCACCTTGGCTAATATAGGAGATGGGCTGGAAGGAATGTAGCTTCAATCAGGGTTTGTCCATAAAATCTTCCTCATCTCTACGAGAAACAACAGAGAAGCTGTTAATGACTGTGTGTTACCATCATCCTTTACTTTCTTTCTTACCTGCTCAAAACTAGTAAGCTTATTGATTTAAGCAGTGACCAATGAGTAAGAAAAAATTTTGTGCAGTCCCCTTAACTTTTCTCTTACTTAATATATGGATGTGGCTTATCTAATTAGTTAGATACATTAAAAGCTACAAGCCATTTGATGACAGATTAAGGTTTGGTTTGTTCTGGGTTAAATTACAGTTGTTGTATAATTTAGAAAATAAAATAGAGCAAATCTCAGAAGTCTGCTTTTCATTGGTTGCTGTTATGCAATTGTTTTTTGTAGCAGCCCCATTGATATTCAAAATAAGCTGTGGCATAAATGTTGGTTTGGATTCTTTTAATACGGCAGTGCAGCTGCTGTACACTTAAACTTGGGAATGCTGATTAAATGAAGAGCTTCATTTTTGTTAAATTTTTTGTGAATACATTAGCACCGCTAACAGAGTTAGTCAAAGCAATCATTTAGATAAAAATATTTCTAGTAAGGCATGTATTTGATTCCTTTTACAAAAACAATGGAATCTCAAGGGCATGTACTGTGTTTACCAGGAAGACTGTTTCTCTGCCCCATTGTTAATTAAAGCAGTATTTATGGGAGCACTTTAAGCTAAGATCTTATACACTCTTGAAATCTTTTTCTATCTCAAGTACTTTGCGTTTCATGTTCTCAGAAGACATTTCAGACTACTTAAACTGCCTTTTAATTCTGATTTATCTTTGCCCCTGTAAGGATAATGTTGTGTGAAAAAGTAAGGACACCCTCTTTCAATTCTTTACTTTTATATGCTGAACTAACAATCATTTAGCCCACAAAAAGCATATAGTTACATTTTAATAAATGGAGTCTGCTTGTTATTTCACTGGAAAATGTAAAATCTGTGATGTTTTGTTGAGTCTCAGTTTAGCTGTAATTTTAGAACTTGTTATAAGCTACTTGGCTTGTCCATATGCCCATTATAGTACCACACCACAGACATTTGTTTCTCACCTCCTATTTCTCTCATCTTTCTTTTTCAGACATCCGTCTCACTTCTCCTCACCAGATAATCTTCTCAACTAACTTTCCAGACTCAGTCTTTGGCCATGAAGTTGATTTGAAACCAATTGTGGGGTAACTTACAGCCAAGTCCCAGAATCAGTTCAGTATTCCCTCTAGCAACCTTGGTTGTCCATGTAGCTATGAGTTTTCTCTCTCTTTTTAAAGGGTTCAGACTTAAAGAGAGCTCCTCAGCTGCCTGGCGTATTAGAGATTCAATATGGATAGCAGCCAAAAGGTTTTGCCAACCGTGGGTGCCAACTTTTCATAAACATTGGACGGCAATAAATTATAGGCTACAACATAAACAATAATAATTCAATTTGATCGTATTCATTAGCCTACCATGACTACTCTTAGTGTTTGACTTTAAAGGTTTATCATTGGTATCTTTAGATTCAGCAGAAAACACCCACAGAAACAATGTTATTTAAATAAAACTTTAAAAACTTACATACATTTCTTGGTGTTGAAAAAGGATTGTAATGCTACGTTGTAGTTTTTGTTATTATTATTATTTATTTTTACATTTTCATCTATAAGGAACATTCATGTAGTCGGGATAATGACATGACTGATGTAAATTCTTTTCTGAAGTAGACCTTCAACAGAACTGTAACTTTAGGTTTTGAATACATTTCAAAAGACTGGATTAATTCAAAGTGTAGGCATCTCTCAAATGGGCTTGCGGTAACTGATAACACCCTTCATATTTCCTCCTGGCTTTTTAAAAAGTACTCCATGGTCAGTTGCTTGTTGGAAACATTCTCTGACACTGTGCACTGAGTGAGTGTTGGTATTGTGTACTTTATATGTGCTGGTGTGGACATAGTAAACAGGAATCATGGGTAAATGGTTAAAGATGATTACTATACTTTGATTTCATTGAATGTTGTGGTTATATTGAGTTAGTCAGTTTGTTTCAGGGACCTAAATTAAAATTTTTATGTTAACAGTTTATGGAGCAGCTTTTTGATAAGAATGTGATTTTGCTGTCACCATTACTGTAAGACACATGTTAGTTTGATGGTTTAAGTACAGAGGAGCTTCTAAGAAGCAATGGCTACAGTGCAGCACAATTTCAATTTTATTCATTCATTGGTGACACAGATTGAATATATTTTAGAGATTTGAGAACAACAAAAAACACGTGGAATCTAAACCTTTCAGATCAGACTCGGACCACGTTCTCGTTTAGTTAATAAATCACCAATGATCGTTGTCCCCGGTTTACGTTTTGGAGAATTGCACCCGATTCAGTACTGTTGTGATTCATGGCTCAGCGTGACCTAAGTTCAGACATCATGTGCCCCAAAATGGGTCACGATCTATAATTTAAGAAACATTGGTCATAACAGGATGATAATTTTTTTTCTCATTAATTTTATACACATTCAGGATAGTTATTTATACGTACTCATATCTAATTTGGATCTCTTGCAAAGTTAATTTCAATAGTCAAACTTGAAAAATTCATATAAGTCAAAATAGGCAACATTGCATTTTAAAAGGGGAAGTGCAAGTGCGAGGGGAAAAAAAAGGATTGAGAAAGGAAAACGAACAGAGGTTAAAGAGGGAAGAAGGCAGGAGGAGGAAGGAGCCGGTGCGGGAGTGAGCAAACTGAAGGGAGCTGGGAAGGAGAGCCCCTTGAGCGGTGCAAGAGGTTAATGCCTGGGGGCTGAGCAACTTGGGAAGCGAGAGTGATGTACGTATAAGGAGTGACTTACCATATCAAACTGGGAAGGCAGCGGGGGTCGAGGAGGCTTGGGAGGAGAGCCCCAGCATGAGTGCCCTGGCCATTGGGGACCCAAGCCTTGGTCCGGCGAGGGATGTAGACCTGAGGAAGGTCAGCTGTGTCTGCTGTTAGGGTGACTCCTCTGCTGCAAGGCCCGCATGGTGTAAGCGAGGTGCTGCCACTGTGAAAAGAAGAAGGCACCGGGTTTTAAAGAAAGGACTGTTCCTGCCAGTTGTTTTTATCCTCGTTTTTAATGGATTTATTTATTGGGATTATTTTAACCTTCACCTTTTAACCTGTTTTTATGCATTATTTATTTATGAATTTTGAAGCACTGTCCTTTCTTTTTGAACACTTTTGGATTATTTTTAATAAAAGCACTGAATATTTCTGCACCAGCTCATCCCAGTCATGACTATCGATGCTGTTGGGTTCAAGAGGCTCCCAAATGAGTAGAGGGAGCATGGAGCCGGACCCGCGCCGTCACATACCATTGCAGTTTTTTGGTAGCATCACATTGGGACTGGGGGTATTTGTCTCAATGGCACTCCCCACAGACAGTGCCTATTCCAACTATAGCACATTCTTTGGTCAGAGGGCCAACCATGACTTCACACTGCGGGAGGTACCTAAACTAAATCATTCTATGAGAACAAGTCATTTCCCTCTCACACTCGTGCACTATGCCATTTTTAAGGCACGCATCACATCTCCCACACTGCCATCTGCATGATTTCTAATGCTGCTTGTGTGGCTTCTACTCATGCTTGGTGGTTTTTGTTGGGAGCAAGGCTTTATCTGTACCATCTTCATGTTTTTTTTTTCCCTGACAACATCAGCTGAACACCACTCTGCTTTTTTCACACAAACCAGTGTGGATTCATGGAGGGAAATAACTCATTCAGGCACCATCCAGCACAAACCAGTAGTCAGCCAATTTCAGAACTCGCTTGCTCACTCACTCACTCCTTCACAGTGGTACAATTAAAGTAAGTCTTGTATCTTTGCGATGTAAGAGGAAAAACTCCAAGTAGCCCACACAACATGAAAACTCCGCATATACTGTAGTAGACAGGGAAGGTTCCCAGATTTGCAAGCAGTAGGCAGTAGGAACAATCCCTTCACCCTCCTTGATGTATAAAAAGAAGTTTGTAGTTACTATTGAATTATGATAAACCATAATAAATGTCTCAAAACTTTACCTAACTATTGAAAATGACTAGAAGTACAGTAGCAATGTGAAAATTTGTACTCTTTTTGCACAGTGATTCCTTAAGTGATAATTAGTTTGCACCAGTGGAAAAAATATTAAATAGACAATAACCAATAATAATCCAATAAAACTTTGTTATCACACATTTTCCTTTAAAATTAAGTACAGCTGCACACATAAACAAGAGTAACAGTAACATCACAGGTACTCAGCTGAAGGGGGTTTGGGACTCTGCCATAGACTGAAAGATTAAATTACTATTTTACCTTTAATTTGTAAAAATCGACTGCTTTCAACAACAATGTCTCATATAAAAGTTTTGCTTTTTAAAGTTTGAAAATCTACAAAATTTTGGAAATGATTAACTGTCACATTATTACAGCTCCACCTCCGCCACTGGAATCTTCTGTTGCAGTCTTGGCATAAGGATGTTGGAGTGAGATTACTGAAAATGAGACAACAATGACAGTATATTTAAAAGTCAACTTGATAATGCAATATGAAAATGCAAAATACAGCAACCTGGGAAATATGCAGGGGTACAAATATGTGAACTAAATGGAGGACATATACAGTATAGAGCAACCTAAATAAATCAAACATAAATAAATAAAACATTTAATCAAAATAAATGTACAGTATAACAGTACAAACCATGATATAGTGATTGACAAAACTAAGTGCAATTATCAAAGGGATGCATAAAAATGATGGTAACATTTCTACAGAAAAACTACAAACTGGGTACAGATTAAAAGAACAGGAGTTTTTAAGACTTGCAGGTGAAGTGTGGTGGTGACATCACTATTAATTTAAACAAAAGTGTTTTCACTGTGATCCGGGCAGTAGATGATAGGACTTTAGGGACCATCAAAACTTGACTTAATGTGATTTTGGAGAAATTAGGTGGTGTAACAAATTGACTCCAGACAGTCACAAAGATTTGGGGCAGCCACCCGTATAATATGATCCTGGCTGCAAAAGCTTTGAAAAGTGAGTTCTTTACAAGACAACAGAATTGATTAAGTGGAGGTAAGATGGTGGTTTTAAGGGCTAGGTAAAGGAAATGATGTCATCCACGCCGGAACTGGAAGTGACATCATCAGTGGCACCAGAACCGGAAGTGACGTAATCAGTGGCACCAGAACCGGAAGTGACATCATCAATGGTGCTGGAACCTGGTAGGATTTCCCTGGAATGGTCTGCAAGAGATTGAGAGAGACAGTCAGCACACTCCGCCACCCCCTTATCTCACATAGTATTACAGTAACTTAAGCCCTTTAGCTGCCTCCTAATCGCACGTGTGTGACAAGGCCCCCCCCCCTCAGCCCAGACCCATTGGGTCGGGCGTTCTGCACCAAGAGGTTGTTAGAACGAGAAAGAGCATCGGTGTTGAAATGGAGGGAGCCCTTACAATGAATAAGCGAATACTTATATGGCTGAAGATCAAGAAACCACCTGGTGACCCGAGAATTCAACTCCTTGTGTAGGGCCATCCACTGTAAGGGCGCATGATCTGTCACAAGAGGGAATTCCCGACTCAAGAGGTCTTACCTCAACTGCGTAATCGCCCATTTAATTGCAAGTTCCTCTCGTTCCACCGCTGCATACCTGGTCTCCCGATCCAGCAGTTTCAACACCATTGACGTTTTGGCTCAGCATGGCGCCGAGGTCTGTGTCCGAAACGTTGGTCTGGAGAATGAAAGGAAGACAAAAATTAGGAGCTTTCAAAACTGGTGCTGACGTAAGGGCCTGTTTGAAGTCACTAAATGCAGCCTCTGTCATATCATCCCATACCACATTATGAGTGGGCCTCTTCCTTGTTAAATTAGTCAAGGGTGCCGCTCTCTCCGAAAACCGGCAGTAATACCCGGCCAATCTGAGAAAGGCTTGGACTTGTCACTTGGTTTGCGTACTGGGCCAATGTACTATGGCTTCTATCTTTTAACACTGTGGTTGTACAGTACCCCGACCCACCAGGTAGCCCAAATATTTAGCGTCTTTAAATCCAAAGAAACATTTCTTTGGATTAATCTGAAGCCCAGCTTTTCCTAGCGTCTGAAGCACTGCAGTGACCTGCTGTATGTGTTCCTTCCATGTGTTGGAGTAGATGACAACATCATCCAGGTAGGCAGCACTGTAGGCATTATGGGGGCGGAGCACTCTATTCACCAGATGCTGGAAAGTTGCAGGTGCCCCGTGTAACCCAAATGGAAGGACACGATACTGCCAGTGTCCACTAGGGGTACTAAACGCGGTCTTGAGCTTTATGGAATCTGCCAATACCCCTTCGTCATGTCAAGTGTGGTCAAGAATTTTGCCTGTCCGAGCCTCTCGAGGAGGTCGTCCACTCGAGGCATCAGATGAGCATCGAATTGGGAAACTTGATTAAGCCGATGTAAGTCATTGCAAACCTCCAACTTCCGTCAGGCTTACTAACCAATACAATGGGACTAGACCAGGGACTATAACTTTCCTCTATCACACCTAGATCCAGCATGCGTTTGATTTCAAGTTCCACTTCAACTTTGTTTGCTTCGGGAAGTCGATAGGAGCGTTTTCGAACGACAACTCCAGGTTGGTTCACAATATCATGCGTAATCAGAGAGGTCCATCCAGGTTTCTCACTCACAACCTCTGGGACGGGGAAGATAGCTGTTTCCAGCTCCCGTCTCTGTATGGAATTTAGCTCCAGTCCGAAATTAAGGATGGTAGATCAAGCAAAGAATGAGCAGGACTGAGCGGAGAAGGGATTCGGATCCCTTTCCTTCCACTTTCCTTCCACGGTTTCTTCAAGTTCATATAAACTCGATCAACGATTGGGCTGTTTCACCAAATAATCGATGAGTCCTTTTCTCTCCTTAATTTCGTAAGGTCCTTGCCAGTGGGCAAGTAATTTGGAATGAGAGGTTGGAACCAAGACTATGACCCTAATCCCCCGGTTGGAATTCTCAGAGGGTGGTGCCACGATCATAATAGCGGGCCTATGTTGCTTGCGCTTCCTCCATGTGACTTTTTAAGATTGGTCGAATTTTTCCAAATAAATTGCGTAATTGTGCGATATATTAATAATTCTTTGCATTTATATAGCGCTTTTCTCACTAATCAAAGCGCTCAGCAATTGTAGGTTAAGGGCCTTGCTCAAGGGCCCAACAGAGCAGAGTCCCTATTGGCATTTACGGGATTCAAACCGACAACCTTCAGATTGCCAGTGCAGATCCCTAGCCTCAGAGCCACCACTCCTCCTCAATATATATTCTAATATATTGGTAGAGGGAAGAGCCTCTCCTTCTCATCCTTCTTTTAAAATATCCAATATTCCCCTGGGTTGTCATCCATATAGTAATTCAAATGGTGAGAACCCCGTAGAGGCTTAGGGAACTTCCTGATATGCAAAGAGAACGAGGGGAAGGAGATGATCCCAGTTTCTCCCGTTCCCGTGGACCACCTTGCGAAGCATTTGTTTAAGAGTCTGATTAAACTTCTCGACGAGACCGTCGGTTTGAGGATGATACACCACGATCCTTAAGTGCTTTATTTTAAGTAATTTGGCAGTCTCCCTGAGTGTGTCCGAGGTGAAAGGCGTCCCTTGATCCGTATGGACTTCTTTAGGGATGCCGTGATGCACAAAGATCCCAACCAATTCCCATCCGATAGCCTTAGACGTGGCTGAGCACAAAGGAACAGCTTCAGGATACCGAGTAGCATAATCCACCAGGACTAATATGTACTTATGTCCTTGGGCTGAGGGTTCCAGGGGTCCTACGATATTGACCAAGGGAAGGGGAACAAGAGCCTGGTCCCTCCTAGGAATTTGCCGTAATTGACACTCTGGACAAGAGACACAAAAACGGTGAACCTCCTCATTAATTTCCGACCAGTAAAATTGGAGCTTAATTCGCTCTAGTATTTTTTCATTGCCCAAATGGCCTCCCAGGAGATGAGCGTGTGCAAACTCACAGACCTGCCGCTGTTAGGTTCATGGGATTAGCAACAGTTTTCTCATTCCCCCCCCCCATCATGTTCTGCTATTCGATATAACAGATTGTTTTCAATCACAAAGTGAGGACCCTGTGGCATGGGTTGATGAGTGCATTGGCCATTGACAAGCATGACTGCATTTTTCACAAACTTTAGGGAGTTATCATTCCACTGCTCCCATTTGAAAGAAGTTCTGTAAACTGAAACTGTATTTTGGAGAGAGGGTCCGGTCTGACCTCAAGGGGCGGAGAATCATCCTGGCTCGTCGATGCGTAGGTTAATGATATATCCGCCTGCGACGGCCCAGGAATCTCCCCACCCCCTTCTTGGGTTTCCATATCTCTCTCCGCCAGTTGATTGCACGGCGTGGAGACAGCTTGAGTCGGGTCATCGCCATCTATAACTAGGCCTAAGCTTCGTTCGGGAGTAGTCAAAAGTATACCGTCTTTATTTTCAGACCAGTCCCGCCCCAGAATCACCAGATAAGGTGGCGAAGGGAGGATCGCCAAGGGGATTTTTCTCAGCAATCCCTGACTGATGAAACATAGGGTGGTTTTGTATTTTAGGAGTTCTCCATGTATACATTTAATACTGGTCTTTACCTTTATCCACTGTCGCGGTAATACATATCGGCAATCAACAATGGAGATGTTGCTGCCTGAATCAAAGAGTGCCTCGACTTTAAATCCATTAATGACTACAGTTCCCATAGGAGATAGTGTCAAGGTGTTGGTAAGTGCATATAAATCGTCCCTCCTCCTCCACCTGCATTCCACCTCATCCCCGGGCAGGTTGCACGTCCGGTAGCCCAGGAACTTCAAAACAGGCTTTGCAACACATGAAAGAGACCGGTTTTGTGGGACATAATCCCCATGGTGTCCACTAGGGGACCATTCTGCTCTCCCAGATTGCGAGGCTGGCTTTGTTTTTTCGAGGAGCCCGATGAGCTTGTGCATGTTGCAAAAGTCTCCCCAGACTGGCTGGCCGAGGTTAGTGGGGAGGATCTTTAGCTTTAAGAAGCAGGCCACCTGCTGCACGATGTGAAACATGCTGAGTTCAAATGGCCTTAGCCATTGTGCCACCTGCTCCCACAGAGCCTCCGCCTGTTCTCGGGGTGTCTTTTGGGCGTTAAATTCCCAATTTAGTAGGCTTCTCACCTGTTGGTCTGGGGAAAGCCCATATTTCTCTGGGGTCTTAATCTTAATGGGCGGCTCAGCTCTCTCCTCCGAGAGAACATAATGAGCCCCCTTCATTTCCTCCCCAGGAACCAGCCCACATCTGTAAGTCTCTTACATACTCCCCCTATGGTTATATATTAGCCTGGGTTTATATATAGGGAGCGAAGCCTGTTCTGAATTACACCTGACCTCCAAACTAACTCCCCACCCAGAAACTCAGCCTCAGTACTTTCCCACCTGGGTAGTTTTTAGGTCCTGTCCCATTTTCTTCAGGGTATACACCATCCTGCTGGCTACGGCACTGTAACAAATTGACTCCAGACAGTCACAAAGGTTTGGGGCAGCCACCCATATAATATGATCCTGGCTGCAAAAGGTTTGAAAAGTGAGTTCTTTACATGACAAGAGTCCAAATCAGAACTGATTAAGTGGAGGTAAGATGGCGGTTTTAAGGGCTAGGTAAAGGAAATGATGTCATCCATGATGGAACCGGAAGTGGCGTCTTTGGGACTGGACGTGACGTAATCAGTGGCACCGGAAGTGACATCATAAGTGCCACTGGAACCTGGTGGGATTTCCCAGGAGTGGTCTGCAAGAGACTGAGAGAGACAGTCAGCACACTCCGCCACCCCCTGGTCTGACGTATTATTACAGTTACTTAAGCCCTTTAGCTCCCTCCTAATCGCACATGTGTGACAGTGGTTCGGACAGGGGAGTTTTGTTGGGCTGAATGGCCTGTTCTTATCAAATTTTTTTCTAATATTATAAAGTGCAAAGCAAGGTTTTGTAAGGAAGGTCTGGATTTCAACATCAAAATGGATAGAGTGTAGCCAAGTGTACATTTTGCAGCCCCATCTATGCTTTACAATCCAAAAGCAATAATTATTTTGTGAAAGATGTTATTTCTGTGGCTATATTTGTGGTTAAGTACTAATCTGCTAGATAGAATTGTGACTGTTAAATAAATCTAGGAAATATTACAGAAATCATTTATACACAAATATAAATTTCAAGTAGAAAACATTAACTCAATATTAGTGGCAATTATTTATCACAATCAAGAGTCCATTAAACATCAGAAACTCTTATTCAGAGAGAAAAACTAGACTCTTACCCAGGGATTTGCCAGGAGGCATCTCCCATAAGACTAAAACTGTGTGCTGTGTAAACAAAACAGCTACACTTGTGAGAGCAAACAGAAATGCCAAGGGACACAAAGCAGCTAACTCATAAGTAGGATTGGCTTGGTGGGCAGATAAACAGGACAAGGCAGCTGCCAGCTAGTTAAGAGATATAGACTTGTACATGCAAGCAAGTAAAAACATAAGGCATTGATAAGTTTCCAGGATCAAATGACAGATTGCAGTTACTTGTAGGCTGAGGGCCAGCAGTCTGCACATAAACGACTGAAACAAGAACTGTAGCTACCAAAGGAAGGGACTGGCCACCTGCATTGAGGACTTAATGGAACCTGGGGCGTTAACAGCTGGCAAAGCTGACATGAAACACACGGGTATTACTGCTTTGTTGTGTAAAAAAATCCAAAAAACAAGGAGATAACAGAAAGCTGCTTGGCTAGCTCAAAGCACCGTGCTTGACCACAACTATTCAGAGGCTCGAGGACAGTGCCAGAGAAATTTGGGTTGTTATCACTCAGCAAAATGGACCGTATAAGAGCAAATGATGGGTAGTTGGGCAAAAAAACAACAACAAAGAAATGAAGAATCCTTGTGCTAGATGGTGTTTGCCCACTGCTAAATTAAGGATTTCAGATCCCTATACCAAAATGTATTTTACCTTAAAGCATGTGTCTCTTATCAACAACACACAGAGAAAAAAAACATGGCATGACAATACACATTGAAAAGAGTGAGAATGACAATATAAACAAAGGCAAAGACAGAAAATAATGAAAAAGCCTCAAAAAAGTAGACTTAACTGAAAATAATATGGAAATGGAATGAGCGCCCAGCACTCCCCAATATACTGATAAAATAAGGCTGAACAATAAACCGTTTTTCCCTGTGGTCCAAACCTTGACTCTCGTGTTGTTTCAGATTCCAGTTTCACTCAACTTGTTGAGGCGCTCTAATATACAGTACATCTTTGTCATTTAGTTCCTTGTTTGCTCCTGAAGCAGAGTCAATATTTTCTATCTGAGGGATGCACTGGCGAATAACCTCTGTTTTGGTCCTGAAAACAAGTATGTCTTTTGATTAGATACTTAGCCAGTGTTATGCTGTGGTTTCTTTTTATATTTTTTATGTGTTTCTCTCAACCAGTTTGTATGATCTCCCAGTAGTTTTGGGATTTCTCAAGAATTAGATATCATTTCTGACTTTACTTTTTTGTTTCTTTACAAGTTATTTCATTTTTTGGCATGTTTTGGCCACCATCTTGTATTTTAATGATTGCTGTCATTTTGGATATTAGTCATTAGGACAGTACCTTGTGTTTCTGGGGCATGTCTTCAGGGTTCATTACCTGCAGGTAATCAACACGACAGGTTAAGAGGTCGGCTAATAGTCACCCCCTTATCCAAATAGTCACCTCCTTTGCTTTAAACTTTTCTTGTTTGATTTTTTGTGATACTGTGGCAGTCTGGTTTGGCTGCAGCTGCCATCAGCTTCTTGAACCCCAGGACTGCCAATAATCATTAACTGAGATGAGGACAGATAACAGGCCAAGAGTATGGTGCAAAGTATAATAGTGCTTTTATTAACTACAGTCAAAGGTTCAAAAGCCCAAGTTGCAAAATTGCAGTGTTTTTTAAATAATAATTCAATAAATAAATCTATAAAATTCAGTGCTCTTTAGGTGGAGTTAAAATCAGCAATAAATACATTCCATAAAACCAACCATAAAACTACTCAGACATCGGGTTATTTTCCTTTCAATTCACTTTTGTCATCCCAGCACATATTTCTCTTCCTGTCTTCCTAGCTCACCCTTCTAAGGTTTTGTAAGCAGTAGAGACTGCAACAGCTGTGATTCTTCCCCCCAACTTCTGTCCCAATCACATTAGGCAGTACTCACTGGGGTGCTTAGAGCTGAACCTCCTAAACCCTGGTGCCTGCATCATCATCTGCAAGACCTCTCAGAGCACTGCCTGCTCCTCCATAGTGCTCAGTATGAACAACTTGCCCTTGAAGCGCTATTCCTCTCGCTTCCTTGCTGCTCCACCAACAGCTCTGCCTATTCTAACTTTAAACTGATCTATACTTTCTTCTCCTCCTTCATTGGTTGCAGGTGCTGGGAGCCATGGAGAAGGACTGCAGCTGTCAGCATCTCAGCATGGCTGTAAGACACAAGAAGAGTGAGCTTGGGAGATCCGGAAGAAAGACATGATGGGCTGTTGCAGAAAGGACAGAGGTAAAATTGGGAGGCAAGTCAGGCCTGAGGGCATCGTCCACCGCAAAACAGACAGTGAGGATGAGCAACAGGGATGTGAATATACTTTGAAAAGAATACACCTAGGCTTTGTAGGTTTAATGAATGAATCCTAGCTGTGATTTTAACACTGGATGTATTTATTGTACTTATTATGTATTTATTGATTTTAAACTTCACCATCAACAATTTTTATTCTGAATATTTATATATGTATTTAAAGGACTGCACTGCACTTTATGTTTGGAACACTGTAATATTAAAAGCACAAACCACTTTTTGCACCGCAATCTTACCTGTATGGTGTCCTCATTTTATGGCTCATCTTGAACACAACTGTTGCTGGTTTTGGCTTCAAGAGAGACATGGCAATTACTGCCAACCCTCGACTGTCACAGTTATTGACGTTCTCGCTACATTTTTTATCTACAATTTTTGTCTTGTTTTTGCTTGACAATTGTGTTTTTTGATCTCCAGGTTTTGACCCTTCTGTCTCATGTCTACCTCCTGGTATTCACAAAACCTACTTGTAAACTTGCTGACATAACACTCAGCAGCACTGGGTGCAAGGAAGGATGCCAGTCCACTTCAGGGTACACTCAAACACACACTGGCATAAGGCAATTTAATGTCATTGGTTAACTTGGCATACATGTTTTTGGGATATGTAGAGATAAGGAGAATACTCTGTAGAAAATCCACACCAGCTACATAAAATGATCTTGAACACCATACAGGCCTATTCAGACTTTTATGATTATGAATATTTGCTAAACTATTTTTTTTATGTCTCTAATGCTTATAATGATAAGTTTTCTTATTATATGGTTAGATGGCTATGGAGGACAGGAACATTAAAAATCTCCAGCTTGGTGAGATACTGGAAAAAAATCCTGCAGGACTTCCAAGGCCAAAAGACTGCCCAGCTCCTGTTGTGGTACAGAAATAAATATGGTTGTTGTTATCATGAAGAAAGTAAACTTCCAGTGGATTCCTAGTTGACTGTATGGAATATCATTCTGGCACATATTCACCACATTATCTTCTACATCTGCTGCACGGGAAACTCACAATAGGGTGTAACACAAGAGTTTCATTTACAGCATGCGGGACCACCTAATTAATGATGAATGCAGTTGTGTCACAAGATGTAGATGGATTGAGTATGCCAAGAGAGCCACTGTCAAGCAGCTAATAGAGGTGTGGTTATGGGCAAGATCAAGTGTTAGGTCATGATAAAGTGTTTGATATGGAAATAAGAGATTGACTACCTTCCTTTTATTATATATCTTCTCTAGATTTCCTGGTTTCATTTGCAGTCATAAAAGAGCTACACTGTTTAGAGATCAGTTTGTATATTTCATTTTGTCATACTTTTATCATTATACAACAAGTTATCTGTGGAATAGTGGATCTGTGGTTAAGCAGTAGAGGTCCATTTTAAAATAAATAAATAATAAAGTAGCTGGCTCGATGTTTGTGGGTGTGCATTCTCACACGGCTACAGGAGGTTGGTGGCGTGATTGAAGCGGAGCATACATACAAGTTACATTACAGGCGATGCTGGTTCAAGTGGCTCCCAAAAAGTCAAGTGGGAACATGGAGCTAACCTGAACCATCACAGTATCCCATGAATTCTACTGAGTAGCCCAAATTTAAAACGTCAAACACTCATCATCTTAGGTGTTTTGACATTTGCAATGAGTGTAATTAAGAAATTTGAGTCTCTAAGTCAAACATTTACAGAACATAGAAACGTATGTTGTAATCTTAGGAAGCACTTTAGGTAACAACATTTATTTATGTAGCACATTTCCATACATGAAAGCAGCTAAAAGTGCTTTACAATAACAAAAGCTAAACAGAGATACAAAATATATTAAAAATGAAAGTGAAGTTATTTATTACAGCAGAGAATAATAATTTCCAACTTAATTAAAAACTCCAGTTGGTGGGATGTTGGGGAAAATGAATATGTAAGGTTCCAAGAACATAAAAAACTCTCAAGTCCCCTCTGGGCATTTTAAAGTCCATGAATGTGTCCCCTTTAACCAGACACAATTGTGGAGCGCTCTTCATCTTCCCAGCATCTCAAGTGGCTACAGCATACTTAGGCCCAGGTGCAGTGGTGCATAATACCAACCATGGAGTACCAAAAACAGAGAAAACATGCAAGACTAGTAATCAGTCCTCAGCCTATAAAAAAGCATATAGAATTGCATTTTATGCAAAGAACCCGATTTCTTTCTCCCCTACGTATGAAGGAATACCAGGGGTGATTAGTGTTGCTGTGTGAAATTCACCAGTGTTTTTTGCAATGCATATGTTGTGTTCACTGAATATTTTCCTGGAAATTCACCAAACATTTTTCTTCACAGTGCCCTATGATGCATTGTAAGTCCAGCGTAACATCACAGAGCTGTAGCAGTCAATGCACAGTACTTTCATGCATACAAACCCTGCACATTTTATGTCATTGCCATGCAAGCATGATGTTACTACCTGAGCGCTATCCAAATTTGCACCCCACATGCATTTAAAAAAAATAAATAAATACTTGCATTATTTACATTTGAGGAGTACATTAGCTAACCATAATGAGAATATTATGAGTACTCTCCACCAAATATATAATGATGATCCCGCAGTGCCAAATGTCTAATTTAGAATCCTGGGTGAATGAATATGCAATTAGCCATGCTGCCAGCAAAACTCTTCTCCTCCTTCTTCCAGAGTCAGAAAACAGATAAGACCCTGTGAAAGAAATAATAATAACACAAGTTTTATTACTGTTTACATAGTGTTTCTAGGAACATTGAACATGGCAAATGATTGTCGTCATTGCAAATGCAAGTCATACACTTCTGAACACAACAGAATCCTTTGCATGGCAAGGGGCAGAGTTGCGAAGCAGCATGGTTCACAAGAACAGAACATGGTCGCAAGCACAAGACATGTCTGTCAGGAAAAGAGCCGTGGTGACATTAGATGGCAGTGAACAGCATTGCACAATGGTGGCAGCACCCTTGGAGGATTGACCTGGGATGCTGTGTTTCATGAAAGAACTGGATGTCAGAGTGTTACTAGTTAATATTATAACTCTTTAATCATTTGCTGTCTGAGTGGAGTGTGCAATATCTCAGTGACTTCTTCTCAGTGTCTTTTTGTTTTTTGCTCATTTCCTAAGTATGTGTGATATGTTGATTGGCAATTTTAAATTTGCCCTGTGTGTGTGTGGATGTGACTGTGTGAGTTGGCCCTGCAATGAACTGGCACACCATCCAGGTCAGACTCTTGCCCTGTTGCCAATATGCCAGAATAGGTCTTAGTTCCCTGAATTGAGTAGGTTTGAGAAGATTATGTTATTATACTTTTTAGGAGACATTTTTATGCAACATGTGTGTTTCTTTTGTAAAGTGTTATCTATTATTGTCAGTCAGTGTTGGATATATCAGAAAGAGACACATTTATTTACAAATCATTCAGAAAAGATCATTTTCCTCCAGCAAAGCATTCCTGAATTTCAAAATACTTTGGTAAGATACTCCACATAAGCATGTTTTCTTTAATACCAAACATTTTTAATTTGCTGTCTTTCAAAGCATATGCTAAATTATCTTTTTGATCTTAGTTCATTTGTTAAACTTTATGCTGGTAATTCATCAAGGGTTTTAAATTAAACATATCAGTATTGTTTGCTGCATAATGTCCCTTGCCAAAGCCTTAAAAGGACTTCTCCACCATGTACATAATTTAGTAAACATAGCTTTAAATTCTTTGTGTGGAGATTGTTCAATCTGAATAAAGTTTAAAAAAAATAATTATCTAGGAAATTAGAAAGCAACATTTGTAAATTAGTCTTTTATGAGTTTAATGTTATTTCACTCATAGATTTTAAGTACTAATAAAGGCTATTAAGAAAAATGCAGTAAATACCTAAAACTTTCTCAACATAAATTACATCAAATGCATTAAAGAAAGAATTCAATGTGGAGGATCTCATAGAGGTGGCACAGTGGGTAGCGCTGCTGCCTCGCAGTTAGGAGACCTGGGTTCGCTTCCTGGGTCCTCCCTGTGTGGGGTTTGAATGTTCTCCCCATGTCTGCGTGGGTTTCCTCTGGGTACTCCGGTTTCCTCCCATGGTCCAAAGACATGCAGATTAGGTGCATTGGTGATCCTAAATTGTCCCTAGTGTGTGCCCTGTGGTGGGCTGGTGCCCTGCCTGGGGTTTGTTTCCTGCCTTGTGCCCTGTGTTGGCTGGGATTGGCTCCAGCAGACCCCCGTGACCCTGTAGTTAGGATATAGCAGGTTGGATAATGGATGGATCTCATAGAGTTCTGCTTTTTATCTTATTCAGCTCACAATATGAGTGATGCCAACCTGCGTGTTCTTTCATGTTACATGTAGACATTGTTCTGCTCCCAAGTAGCTTTATCTTTCAAAAGGCCAAGTTTTACATTAGTTAATATTTCATGGAGAAACTGCCTTATTCTCCATCATTTATACAGTGCCTATGAAAATGTTCACCTTTCTTTGTTATAAAATATTGAATTACAGAGGATTTACTTGATCATAATGTCAATTGATTTAAATATTACAATGAAATCAGATCTCTGCAGAGTGGTAATAAATTATTACAAATATAAAACTCAAAATAACTAATTGTATAAATATCCACCCCTATAATATGACGTACCTAAATCATCACTAGTACAGCTATTTGGTTTTAGAAGTTACATAATTAGTTAAATGGAGATAACCTGTCCATAGAAAAGGGGTTTCAATTGATTGTAGTATAAATGCACTCTAAGCAGCACTTTAAAAGGTGATTGAAAAGTACAAATTGGGAGCTTGAATACACTAAATATCCCCTGGAGTCCAATTAAATCAATCATTAGAAAATGGAAAGAATATGGCACAAATATAAGTCTGTCTTGAGCAGGTTGTCCACAGAATCTGAGTGATCAAGTAAGAAGACAAGTGAAGGAGGCCATCAAGAGATCTGTGATACCTATGAAGATGTTACAAACAACAGAGACTGAGATTGAAGAGACACTATGCAGACAATAACTGCTGCCTGTTTGCTTCACCAGTCACAACTTTTTTAGGGAGTGGCAGTGAGAAAGCAAATGTAAAAAAATGCACATGAATCTCAGCTAGAGAAGGCTGAGATTTTTGTCCATCAGACTAAATGCCATTTTTGGGATAAGTCAAAAACACACCATCCCTACTGCAAAAGCATTATGGTGCGGGTATCATGCTGTGTAGATGCTTCTCTGCATCAGGCCATGGAAGGCTTTTAAGGGTAGAGGGTAAAATGAATGCAGCAAAAAATAGGGAAATCTTAATGCTGTCCACAAGAATCCTGCATCTTGGGTGAAGCCAAAGATATACATAATGTAAATGGCTTAAAAATAATAATGTTAATATCCTGCAGTTGTCGATCATTCCAATAAGGAATCTGTAACTAGACTTGAATACGGCTATTTCTTTACAATCCCCATGCACCCTGACGAAGTCCAAGCAGTTTAGCAAAGAGGAATGGAGAAAAATTGCAGTGTCCAGATGAGCAAAGCTGACACAGACCTCTGCACACAGACTCAAATCTGTCATGGCTGCCAAAGGTTCAGTTACTAAATACTGACTTGAAGGGGATGAATACTTATGTGATAAATAATTTTGTGTTTTATATTTGGGATTAATTTAGACCATTTTGAAGATCTCTGTTTTCACTTTAACATTTAATAGGCAAATACTTTGGGCATGGAGCCTTCACACAATATATGGTACAGATAAGGCATACAGGTAGGTGTTTATTGCTTAATGAATATAAATAAAAGGAATATGTATTCACACAACATCTTCCATGGACACCACACTGCATCTTGCAGTCCTTTTTATTGTATAAAAATATATTTGAAGGCATTATGGCCTTCATGGTATCAAAAGTGGCTTTCTTTTACTTTCATTTAACATATGGTTCTGCCACTCATACTCTTTATCAAATTACTTTTGATATGTAGGAAATAAAAGCAAAGGACCAAATGTTTAGTACTTCATAAAATCCTAGTTTAGTTTTCAATATTAATTTTTTTCTGTTCCTATCGAAGGTGGTCTCCGAAGAAGAGGCAAGGCGGAAGAGCATGAAGTCAGCAACTGAAGTGAAATTTTTCCAGTTGCAATGTGACAAAATACATGTTATTCAAAATGAATCTGCTGTGCACATGAGAGGGCAAAGCAAACACACATTAGTTAGATACCCAGAAAAATATTCATGAGAATTTAGTGTAGAGTGAAACTTAGGATTGTGTTTGCCTGTGCTGCCTGCAGGAGTGCTTCAGGCCTGTATTGCTAGTAGAGCATGTTTAGCTAGCTACTCGGTCGCACTACAACTATGTTTATGTCACTATGTTACTAGGATTTTCTGAATTTTTTTTCTTTTTACATAAAATTGTTAGACCCCAAAAATCTTACTTTTGGTGTCATTTAAGGTTGTTGGAAACAACGTTTAGGTTTGACTTGTTTTTGTTTCTGACAAACAGACACATGAACCCTTTCTCTTTTGGTTGAAAATTAGTTTTTATTTCCAACCTTAACTCAAAAAGACTTGAAATATTATTAGAAGATGAAAAATTATTTTATTCCAAGACTTTCTTCATAGTCATTATTATTCCTGCATGACACACTTTCAGACCAGCATGTTGAGGAGATTTATAAATTTGGAAGATGATATATTCTCACTTCATTTCCTCTTCTTATTTTCTCACTCCACAGCAAGTTGTCATATGGCAGATGATTTCTATTAAAAGAAAAAGGCAAGAGACTTGCTTTTAGGATACTTTCACCAGTATTATCTGCCAGATGCCAGATCTTGACAATAAATCCACTCAAATGAATTCTAGTATGGGGGACTGATTGAATGTCATGTATTAATAATGGAGTGTGTTGATTATTTAAAACAAATGTTGATCTTGTAAGGAATCATAATAAATCATCAAATGAGAAACAAAAAATATGCAAAAATTTAAATCGTACCTGAAAAATTCTTAAGAGATGAAAACTGTGCCGTTTGCATTTTTTTGTGATGAAAAGTTTAAATAATACTAATGAGTAGAAGAAATGATAGTGACTTACATGGTTCTCCTAAAATAAAGAGTCAAATGAAAACAACTGTAAAGACAGTAATAACAGTAAAAATACAACTTCACCCATCCACTCACAAAATATGCCCTAATGAAAAGGTAAAAAGAAAACTGCTTCAGCAAAACCAAGGAAGAAAACACAGCCAAAATGGTAGACCTCACTAAGACAGGATTTAAGCAGCAAGAGGAGAAGAACAACTGATACCACAGGCCATCTGGCTCCACAGAATTTCCACCAGAGCATACCATTTTGTAATTTATGAAGCAGATGACCCATTTGATCACTGCTGCTGAGAGTAAGGTTAAAACATGGAGCTCTTAAGTTATTGTACCTAGAAAAACCAGCCCTTGCTGGATAGAAGAAAGAGAGGGAGAGAGATGAGAGGTTCATTAAAAGAAAAAAAATGATTAAGGAAAGGAGTGTTAATGTGAAAAACAGAAATCCAGCTGTACAAGAGGGGTTATCAGGGACCTCTGGAAATGCGCTTATTCGCAGGGTTTAGCTAACAGAAAGCCGAGTCCAAGAGTCATGGTCAGATGACTGGCGATATGAGACTGTTGAATTCCAGTATTTTATATTTATTTATCGTAAAAAAACAACTGAAACAATAAACAAACAAACATGCTGAAGATAAACCAATATGGCGGAAAGAAAAATCTGTCATGAACAGGCAACCACTTCCAGTCGAGGGTGTGACCTTATTAAACTTTCTTACACCAGCAATAGACAAACACAAAGCTGAGACTGCAGTGGCACCCCTAAAACAGTACCTGCGATGCTTGCCTGGCAGTAGAAATAACCAGGATCAGAAGACCTAAGAGGAGGTTTATGGATGTGATGAAAGAGGACATGCAGGTGATGGGTGTAATAGAACAAGATGCAGAGGACAGAAAGATATGGAAGAAGATGATCCGCTGTGGCAACCCCTAACAGGAGCATCCGAAAGAATAAGATGTGGACAGACCCAAGGCAAAACACATTTGTGGTGTGATATAAGAATGATGAACAATCCTAAATTCAGTGTTTTGAAGATTGGGGTTCTTAGATTAAAATACTACTAAAAACAGATTTCTGAGAAAGTGGGGGTCACCTTTTGCTTTTTTAGCATGGAATCAACTTCTGTTCATTATATTTTTCACCTCTATCATTACATTGAAGTGTCAAATTTTTTTGGTTGACCAAATCATAGATTTTGACTTTGGTTTCATTTTAACATATATTTAAAGTTAATTTTCATTAATTACTGATTTTTGAAATAAATGGTATTGTATTATAAAAACAATTGCTTTGAATAAACTATTAGAAAATACAGTTACAATCCACCAGTTTCAGCCTTTATATATGCATGTGTTGGGTTCTAGTATTTTAAGAAAAAAACACTCTTTTTATATGCACTGAATTGAGAAAATATTACTTGTTCCCTTGTATTAAGATGTGGTCAACTTACAATAAACCCATTACATTAAGGTGTTTCCTGCCTTGTGCCCGGTGTCACTTAGACAGGCTCCGGTCCCCTGCAGCCCTGATTTGAATTAGGCATGTTTTATAATGTTATATTATGGCATGTTATTTCCTAATCTAACCTAGAAAAAAAAACACCATTAAACACTTCAGAAGTGTTTTCCCAAAAAAGAAGAACACAAGTCTCCTTATATTTGTATAACTGTTTATTCTAACAATACAATTGTCTTTTTTGTTTTTCCCTCTAGTTTTTTTATTTTTATATTTCCCAAATATCAGCCAGCAGAGTTCTCCTTTGCATTAGGCCACTGTACTTTCCATCTGTAAAACAGCCCTAATAATTTGATGAGAGATCCATGCAAGTTTGCACTAATGATGCAAGGGGCTCATATGTATAAATCTAGGTGGTTCACAACTTGATAAGCATTTATCCACTCTATAAAGGTGGAAAACTAAAAAATCAAAGCAGACAAGTCAGGAAAAAAATGTAGCCCTGATAAGAACTTCATGGATTAATGATATGTGTAAACAACAGACACTGAACGCTGAGTTTTTATCAGCAGGAACCCAAAAACACAAAACAAGTACAAGGGACTCACAGGGAACTCTGCAGTGCTGGCTTTTATTGATACTGAGACTTAACAATGAAACAAAGTTGACATTTGAGCAGCATGTTAGTTAGAGACATACTGCTGGGGATGTCTGACTGTGTTTCTACACCTTTCTGTAATCCTTCTCTGAGTTTCCTTAACAAAATCATTTATACAGAAATCTTGTATGTCTCATTTTGATGGCTAAAATGTCCTTACATTTTTCCTTCAATAAATAAATCACATAGTATAAGGAAAAAGATATCAACCACATTGCTGAAGATGGTTATGTCGAGGTATAAGTAGTCCACTGATGGTGGTCCTAAAACTATGTAATTCTGTTAGGGAGGATCAGACTTCCTCATATACAGTATGCCTTACATACATTGTCTTTGCTACAAGATACAGTGTAGTAATGGCTTAGTCTCACCCTATTTTCCAGAAATCTATATTTCTAGTCTCACTTCTCCCACCATTTCAAAAGCCATATGAAGATTTCCACCTTTTTAGCCTCCAGTTTTTCCCTTATGTTGAGCATTCATTGTTACAGAATAGATTAAACTCAGCAACAGAGGGGTGTACCAATAGCAATCTAGCAGTATTAGGTTTCTTTGAAGGAAAACCTGGAGAAGAGGCATAATCAGAGTCAGAAAAAGGTTAAAACTGTAAGATATGCCACACAGCATCTAGACCAAAGCAAGGATCAAAGTAGAAATCAGAGTCAAGAGTCAAAACCAAAAATAACCAAAATATCAAATGTCAATAAGATTTTTTTGCAATCCGTAAACTCGGAGAGGGAAGTGATCTCATGGGTGACATTTTAAACCAGTTTCATCATTAGCACAGGTCATGACATCTGAAGACACACACCTAACAACAAAGGAGTGGTTCTAATGATGGGAATACAAAATAGTGCCAATCTTAAATAATCAAGATGGCAGTAGAAACAGTGCAAAATGATTCACAACAATAACAGTAAATCTTAAATCAAACAACTAATTGATGATTCAGAATCTTGGACTTAAGAAACACACAAAATGAGTACTGCACCTTACAAGTTAATGCAAAAAAAGACATAAAAAATAAATAATTAACTCATTCATAGCATGGAGAAGTCTAAGGTGGCTGAACATAAAAGGAAATCCAATGACAGCTAAGAAAGAAATACTAGTGCAGTTGACACAAGTGGTAGCGATATGTATGCAGGACAGAGATGTGAAAAGAACTGAAATAACCTGAAGTAAAAAATGCAAGGAAGTCAGAAGCATGCACCACTTGTTACTGAGATAATGCTTCCTGTTGTTATGCTTTCTTTCTGCTTCCCCATTTATTTCCTTGTGCAAAACAGCCCTACACAGCGATGACACCATTTACCTTAATGTCACTGTAGCACCAGTGTAAGATGTCTGGGTGCCATTTTGATTCAAAACTGAGCATATCTTCTTTCTGTGTAAAGACTGTGAGCACCATGTTTAAATTTGAGAATTTCCCAGTTCTAACTTCTAAGTTTAGACTTCCATGTTTTACTCTTTCAATTGTCACCTAGAGAAAAGCCAAGCAAAATGACACCTTTTATTGGCTAACTAAGAAGATTACAATATGCAAGCTTTCGAGGCAACTCAGGCCCCTTCTTCAGGCAAGATGTAATCAAGATGTAATCAATAAAATTGTCACCTACAAAACTAACACTTGGGTTACCTGCATTCTCATACCAAGCATGTCATGAAAGAGAGGTGAACTGGACACTGCTGTACCTGCAGAAAACAGTTTCATGATGAATTCAGTTGATTTGGGCTTTACTAAAGGTTTACATATTCTCCTTTTTGTTGCAGGCTCCCATACCTACTACTTGTGACCCATTGATAAAAAACAACTCTTATCCAATGTTGGAACTACCAATATAATATTTTTTGTTTTGTTTTTTTTACCTGTGCTAACTACTATCACTTCATGGCAACAAGCGCACTGACTGTAGGATTCAGTACAGACACAAGATGGAGTCAGCAGGAAGAAGGGCGGGCAATGAGTTCCCACAATGTGCACAGCAGTCTTTACCATTTTGTGATAAGAGTGACCCAATCTAAATAGTGTAAATATCCATTTTCAGTATAATTTATTTTCTTAAAATTACACCAGTGAAAGCTAAAATCATGTTGAACCTGCAACAGGCACATATAGCTGTTACGGTTTCCTATTGTAATTGTTAACTATAAAACTATTATACAATACGATATTCATTAAATGTATTTATTTGGTAAACAGAACATCTGAAAGCTGTAGAACTGTAAAATATTTATAAAGAAAAAGTGTTGAAAGTATTTTCCAGCTTTATGTCTTCAAAAGTTTAATATAACCATTAAAGAGAAAAATGTGTTTATGTGTCGCTTACAGGAGAAGGAGAAAAATGAAGTTTTGAGCCTGTTTGCTTATAGTTTAGAATTCTTTTAGCAAGCAGATTCAATTCTCAAATGAGCAGCCTAAGAGTATACAGTGTTATTTTGCCAAACTCTCCTGAGGGGTACAATGTTGTTGAGGGCTTACTTTGTCTCTTGAAAAGCTTATAATGTGACAGAGTCCAAAATGCATTTTCTCCCTGGAAGGGCATCTTGGATTGGATTTTTCCAATGAAGCACAACACAGAATTTTAGGCTAATGTTACTGATCATCTACATTGATTCCAGATGCATTGTTCATGTTTGGCATTGTGTCATACGTACATTGAATTGAGATGAGTTGAAAGTAACTGTTTGATATGTCATTTTTTGCTGGAGGACATGTTTATGCTGAACAAGACAGGACTGATCACTGACAAATTACATGTTGTCTGATGCCAATGTGAAACATTACTTTAGAACCCTATATCTGCATTACTATAAAATATAGCAAGGAAGCCTGACATTTAGCTTCAGCTCCTCCTTGCTCTTAGGTACTTAATCATTTAACAGAGGTTCATTTGGTTTACTTATAAATTAGAATTCTCTTGAGATATGTTCAAATATGTGAATAGAATGAGAATCTTGCAGGTTGTGAAATGTCAGCTTTTACATGGAATTGTACAATAAAATCTTCAGAATGTTGCTGTCTGAAGATTGTTCCTCTGTGGTGGTGGAGATGGGTTGGCCTCCCTCTAAACTGCACTCTTTTTATCAATTTAGAAAATATGGTATAGGCTGTGTCGCAGGTGGCTGGGAGGGGCGGCCCAGTCGGGACGCCCCGGAGGACCGGAAGAGGGCTTACGCCTTCTCCAGACCACGTGGGGGCGACCGCTCTGGCAGCTATGGGGACAACGGGTACAGAGCTTAGAAGCTGGACACCGCCAGGGGGCGCCTGAATGCCTTGGGAGCCCTGGACCTCAGCACTTCCGCCACACCCGGAAGTGCTGGGGGGAAGAGGATCGGGGACACCCAGAGTGCTCCCAGGTATGCAGCCGGCACTTCCGCCACACTGGGGAGTGCCGGTGGAAGATTGCCGGGAAGCACCTGAAGCACGTCCGGGTGAGGATAAAAGGGGCTGCCTTCCTTCATTCAAGTCTAGAGTTGGGTGGAAGACGGATGAGGTCTGGAGGAGAGATAAGGAGGTGGCCTGAAGGAGAAGGCATTGTGTTGTGGCCAGGACTTTGGGGACTTGGGGACTGAGGAGCACTTATTGTAAATATGGAGCACTTTAATAAACGTGTGTGGGGTGATTACAACGTGTCTGCCTGTCTGCATCCGGGTCACGTTCCACAACTGAAAGCCTAGAGGATAGCTGAGCATTCACAATGCATAGGAGGAACTTTAATGTCAAAGCACACTGTCATCACATGGCACAGAACATTCATTATTTAAATATTTTAATGCCAATACTCGTAATACAATTCAAACAAGCATTCCTTGAACAGTATCAGATCCTTATAAAGGCCACAAAAATACACATTTATATCTACTTTCTGGATGAATCTTTTTTTGTTTTTTACCATATTTGTATCTGGAATAGTCTCATTATTATTATTAGCACGAGTAAAAAAGAAGAAAAAAAGACAATGCTCTCTATTTTGATATAAAAGCACTTGTTACACCATTTGTTCTTTATTTCGCCTTATACAATTTCTTGTATTAGGAATTTGCATTGGTTTTGGAAAAGAGAAGGCACAAGGAGTAGTTAAGTAACAGATGCCACGAGTTT
Source organism: Erpetoichthys calabaricus (assembly GCF_900747795.2). Classification (NCBI taxonomy): domain Eukaryota; kingdom Metazoa; phylum Chordata; class Cladistia; order Polypteriformes; family Polypteridae; genus Erpetoichthys; species Erpetoichthys calabaricus. Next base: position 88,333,786 of record NC_041403.2, read on the forward strand.
TAAGAAAAGGGGTACACTTCATTCAGTTATTTCTGCATTGCTGACTGAGGTCAGTTCAATGATCGTACCATAATTACATTTGATCACACATTTTAAAGTCATAAAGTGAGAACAATACAGCTTTAGAATGCTGTTTTATATATCAAAAACATTGTACATCATTTTAATTACCCGGTTTACTAGTAAAATGTAATATGCTGTATAATGAGTCTACTTTATATTAGCTTTTAGATAGATAGATAGATAGACAGATACTTTATTAATCCCAATGGGAAATTCACAAATTTACACTGCAGGAGTTAGCCTCCTTTAATAATAATCTGTATCTCCATTATTTTTCACCAATCATTGTTCATTTTAGGCACAAGTTGATATCAATAAGCCATATCACACACAGAGACATAAACATGAAAAAAATCTGATTTGAGCATCCACGCCCATTTCATATTTAGCATTTTTTATGTCACAATATATTTTACAAAATTTTGTATTATGATTGGCTATTTTTTATTATGATTGGCTATTACACACACATATACATACACACATGTATGTTGAGGGGTGTGTGTATATGTGTTTGCGTATTCAGATCCCTTCACTTATTTCACATTTTATTATGTTGTAGCCTTATGATAAAATCATTTACATTTTTTTTTCATTGTCAAACAACATTCAATACCCCAGAATAACAAAGCGAAAGCTGGATTTTAGTAATTTTTGCAAATTTATTAAAAATAAGAAACTGAAATGTCACATTGTCACAAATATGCAGATCCTTTGCTATGACACTTGTAACTTGCCCTAAGTGCATCCCATTCTACTGATTATCTTTGAAATGTTTCAACATTTTGTTTGAAGTCCACCTGTGGTCAATCAATTGATGGCATATCATTGGGAAAGGCAAACACCTGCCTATATAAGGTACCACAGTTGACAACGTGCATCAGAGCAAAAACCAAACCATGTTGTCAAAGGAATTTCCCAGACAGCTTAGAGACAGGATAATGTCAAGGCCTAAAAAAAATAAATCTTGCTGCATTGAAGGTTCCCAAGAGCAGAATGGTCTCCAAAATTCTTAAACAGAATTAGTTTGAAACAACCATGCCTCTTCTTAGAGCTGGCTGCTTGGCAAAACTGAGCATTCAGTGGAGATTCTTGGAAAGACAGGTGACCAAGAAACCAATGGCCACTCTAGATAAGCCCCAGAGTACCTTTGTGGAGATGTGAAAAACGTCTGAAAGGACAACAATCCACTGATCTGGACTTTATGACACAGTGGCCAGACAACACACGGAGGCTCACTTGGAGGTTGCAAAAAGGCACCTAAAGGTCTCTCAGACTATGAAAAACCAGATTCTCTGGTCTGATGAAACCAAGATTAAACTGTTTGGCTACAATTCTAAGTGTTACATCTGGGGGAATCTAGACACAGCTCAACACCTGCGCAATAGCATTCCAACAGTGAAGCATGGTGGTGAAAGCATCATGCTTTGGGGTTGTTTTTCAGCAGCAGGGACTGAAAGACTAGTAAGTTTTGAGGGTAAACACAATAAAGCAAAGTACAGAGATATAGTTAATGAAAAGCTGCTCCAGACTGCTCTAGACCTTAGATTGGGTTAAGAGTTCACCTTCCAGCAGGACAATGACATTAAGCACAAAGCAAAGACAACACAGGAATGGGTTAGGGTCAGCTCTGTTAATAATCCAGAGTCAAGAACCAAATTAAACATCTCTGGAGAAACCTGAAGATAGCCGTCCACTGATGTCCTCAATCCAACCTGGCAGAGCTTGCAGAAAAGATCAAATGTAGATGTGTTTAGCTGGTCCCATTATACCCAAGAAGACTGCGCACTACTGGTATACACTATTTTATACAATAGCCACTAGGTGTACTTTCAATATCTTTCCTCTGTGTATGTCTGAACCTGACTCTTGAAGCAAATTTCTTGCCTCATGTCCAGTTTTATATTTCCCATCTTTGAAGGAGACTCTCTCAGCATGCCTCCTATGTCGTTTCTCCTCTTCCTCATGTTTCTCACACTCGCACTCCTTATTTCTATCATGTCACCAAAACCAAACTGACTTCAGGTTGCACTTAAGGACAGGAGACGCACACCTTAGTGTTTTACTATATAGTAGATATATATTTGTAGATTGTTGTATATGTATGTTGAATGGTATATACTGTATATTTATTGATGTGCCTTTTTTTCTAATTATATTATTGGTAACTGTTTTATGCAGTATGTACTACATAAAGTATGGACAATGAACTTCATTGTGAAGATAGGTATGAGTGAAAAACTGACAACATAGTAAAACCTATTACAAGAATAATGCAGAACAGCAATAGTATGCAGTTTCTTGGGTTATAGGAACTTTCTGTAGATCAACAAGCTGAGTGTCTATTTTCCAGGAATGGTCATAACTATGAGTCTAAAAGTAAAACAAAATTTGATAGAAAAAAAGCTTGAAATATCTATCATAAAGCAATAGTTTTTGGTGGTTTAACAGCCCCGGTCACAGTCTGCTTTGAGTTTGTATATACAGTATTTCATGTTACTACACCACAGTCCTCCCATTACCTGACATTGCACAGGGTGGTTCAAACCATACCCTTTTATGACTATTTTGTCTACATTTTATATATAATTCATAACGGTATACAAATCAGGAAGTGGTTGGGGGGAGGGGATGATGGTAGATTTTACCTGAAAGGACTTATGAACCTCTTAGTAGATTTAAGTCTGCTGTCTTTTATAAAACCTAATTTGAAATGAATGACGGAGAAAGTAATGCAAGCATAATCATATGGTATCATCAGTAGGAAACTCCCTACCAGTCATATGATGCCATAGAAGCTCCAACTAGACCCCCTACCGCAGTTTACTGTAAAGGAGGAAGAGTAAAGAGTACATTAAAGGCATTGATATTTTAGTGTGAAAGGTTTAAGCAAACAAAATATTTCTTTGCAGCCTGTTTGTGGAGATTGGTTATTTGTGTGGTCTACAAAGACCTAGTAGGTAGATTTTTTTATTTGTTCATTTTACCCCTTATTTGTATTGTATTTGTATTCATTTTACATTTATTTGAGTCAAAGTGAAGAAGCTTTATATATAGAAAATCTGAAGACTTCAAAACACTTAAAGGAAATGAAATAAAGAAAAAACTGTATCTTGCATCCATTATAAATGAATTTGCTTAGTTTTCTCATGAACTATGCCACTGATTCCAGAGCTGCTTTTATACTGTCATTTATTATAAGAAGATAAATTAAGTACATTATTTTTTAACCTAACAAAATATTAAAACATTAATCTGGTTTATTTCATTTTCAATAATGCAGAAAATAGTAAACACGTTGGTATTGCACTTGCTTTTAGCTAGAGATGCTGCTCTTTCCACTGAAAGGTTATAGATTCAGAGAAAAGCAAATAATAAAAGTAGTGAAACTGTGGTCTGTTGAGGTAGAGGAAAAAGCACCAATAATTGTAACGGGGCATTTGACATACAAAATAAAATTGCTTTTGTTGGGCAAACAAGATCAAGATAACCTATTGTACTACTTGGCAAAGGTAAAGAGGACCTGTGTCAATTTTGTGCTCTATTTGTTGACTCACTAAGGCCTCAAGTCCTTATACATCAGCTAATAAACTGTGGTCAAGGAAGGTTACCATGCGAACCTGCTTGTAAAACAAAACTATTATTGGTATATTACTGCTTACAGCAATGTGAATTATCAGGGACCTAATATGTGTGTCTAGAATTAAGAAAAAATCTTTGAATGCAATTTCAGTAAATGTTCGAATTGCATAACAGTGCAGAAAAGATAATGATTTCTGTTAGATAGCTATGATTGATATCTTTTGCACAGTTCATAGTAAACACTGAAGTATTATTTTAGTTAATACACAGAATTAGCTTGGATTGCTTAACTCTTTTCACCAGTTGCCTCCATAAAAATTAGACTGACCTCTGCCCTACTCTCTCTAATGGCTCCTAAGTCTTTTTTAAATTGGTTTAGTATTCTAGGTGTTTCCAAAACAAATACTAACTACAAAAGTGAAGGGTAAATTAGTTTGACAATGCAAGCAAAAAAAAAAAGGTTTCGAATTTGTATCAATATTTATTTCACTTGTTAATGGCGTTTTTTAATGTTAATCAGTAAATCTTAGAAATTGTAAAAATTATAGGAATAATAAATGCTTTATATTGTCACAGGTAGCCGCTACAGTCTTTTTGACAAAAGAAAGAGCTAAGTTGGGAGCTTTACAGTCAAACCCCAAGGACTTGCTTTGCTCACACTGATTCTATAAAGTCAATAAGTTCAAGCTACAGCATACAAATTAGCTCTTAAACAGGTAAACCAAAAGGTTTTTCATTGAAGTCAAAAAGTATAAAACAAAACCAGTCTTCAAAACCCAAAACACAAACACAAAACACAAAAAGTATGCAGCAAAGTTCCTGAATCTTCCTTTTTTACCCCTAACTAATATTATTTGCTTTTGGAAATGCACCAAATGCACTGCTCCACCATCTTATAAAGGTTGGTAATCTCAATATGTCATGTGACTTGTAGCAGGTATAGAGACAATAAACATCCAAAATGGCATCATTCTGATGCCAGTGTCATAACAATATAAATAACTCACTCTGCTGTTTATGCTTTCAGAATTAAAAAAATAAAAATAAATCCTAAAGTGCTAAAACATTAACACATTACAAAAAATGTGCTTGATTTTGTAAAGTAACCAATGCTGGGGCTTCATTTTCTCATTCTTCATGTGTTTTTTGACTGAATGACAGAATTTGCTTACTACTTGATAAATACTAGTATATAGAGTAAATATCTATGATACTTTCGGGAAGCAAAATGGCCACAGACTTGACCTATATCTGTCACTGTTTAAGAATGATAATGGTAGGTTTTACAGAGAGATTATGACATAACATTAAAAATATCTCACAAAAAAACATAAAGTTAACTTAGCAGAAATAAATATAATATAGAAGTGAACACTTATGGTGAAACATTCGATCAAATATATTACACTTTAAAATTAAACCCCATTTAGGGTTCCTAATTATTGAAACAAGTGATAGCTGTTCATCCCATGATTTAAACCTATGGATGTTTATTACAGTTGAACTTATTTAAAAGATTAATAACAGTTGGAATGAAAGAGTTAGTTTTTATCCTGGGAACCTTGAGTCAGTGACTTGATGGTAACAACTGAAATTGAAGATGTAGTGGGTAAGTCCTGTCTGACAAAATATACTCTGCTTTGCATAACTCTTGCTTGTTAAACAGAGACATTATTTTTTTGCTCCATTTTACAGTTTGATTTAGTCTGTTTTTTTCTGCTGTCATTAACATTTCCAAACCAGGCCAGCAGAACATAAGTAAAGACGGACTCAATACAAGATCTATAAAAGACTGAGGTAATGGTAAGACTCTCAATAAAAAATACTCTGTTTCCTTAAACAGTAGAGGTACTGCTGTCCCTTTTTGTAGGTGGATCCTGTATTTACATTAAAAGTTAGTTTTGAGTCTATGATTGTTCCCAGATATGTATAATTGCCGGCAATCTGCACTGCCTGGTTTTTGATGATTATTTCTTGTGGGTGAATGGTGTTTCCTCTAGAATTGATTATTAGGTCCCTAGTTTTTGTAATGTTTAGGTGTACAAAAGACTCATCAAAACAGTTAATAAAATCATCTACAACTGGTCCGTGACTGGTTTCATTCTCATTCTGTAGGTTTACAATCAGTTAGTCATCAGTAAATTTTAAAATGGACAAGTTTTCAAATGTACTACAACAACCATTATTGCAGAGAATGAACAAAAGATGTGAAAGAACACAGCTCTGAGGGGACTCTGAGGATGAGGACAGCATGTCAGACAGACAACAATTGCCTTTCACTCTTTGAGTCCTGTCTGTTAAAACATCAATCACCCACCCTACCAATTAGAAGTCCAAATTAAAATCTTTTATAAGTTTCTCTGCAAGAAGGTGGGGCTGGATGGTATTTAAAGCTGATGAGAAGTCTACAAACAGGAGCCTCAGTGGGTCTCCAAGTGGTTATATAACAGATAAAGCAAAGTGACAATGCTGTCCTCTAGACCTCTATTAGACTGATAGACAAACTAAAAGGGATCTAATAAACCCTGAGATTTTTCTGTGAGCTTTCTCTTTTTTCAAATGATTTCATAACCAGTGCTCATAACAAGCATTCATTTTAAACTTTCAGATATCTGATGCAACTATTTTTGTTTATTATGCTCTTCTATCTCATGATGCAAATTTCTTATGAACACCCTGAATTAGGGCGGCATACACTAATTCTGAATTTATTCCTCTTTCCTCACTTCCCTTAAAAAACGTCTTGAAAATGATCACACTACACAAAGAATACCACACTGCACACAGTTCAGAACCATATTGTGACATTCCAAGAAGAACTGAAGCTGTTGTCAATGCAAAGAGTCGTCTTACTCCTAATAGATTCCTTAATATTAATACATTGTTAGGGGTTTCCATTATTTTGTCCATTCCCTGTAGCTACCCAAACACTGCTTTCTATGTTGGAATAACTAAACAAAAATGTAATTGGTAGCAGAAAATAAATATTTAGTGCTCTGATCTTTACAGATGTGTTTAAGTTTGAACAGGCTGCAAGTAAACAGCAGCATGTTGATTGATAGTGATTTGGCATGGATTAAATAAAGACATGGATTAGTGGAAAAGCAGAGATGCATTTCAGGGATGCAATTATAATAGGCTTCAGAGAAATGCCTGTGTGTTCTTCTACAAGAAAGATATCAATCTGCCTTCTTTATAAAAAGTTAATGTAAGATTTGAGGCTATAGGTCCATTGCTTTAGCTTACTGTGATAGGTGAATAAGTGCAGCCAATTTTCAAACTTGGGAGTTCATTTTTAATGTACAGTATGATCATAGTGGATAATATATAGACCAACAAACTACTTTATAATAAGTCAAATATATTTTTGAGTATGCCCTTCTGAAAATTTATGAAAATGAAAATATAACTGAAAAAGTTCATTTTTCCAATGAGAAAATACACATTTTCTTTTGCAAAAGATTATATAGTTTTGCAGACAATTTTCAAGAGTTCACCAACATTTGACCCATCCTTAATTAATCTTCATAACTCACAAATGTTTAGAAAATAAATGAGGCATGCAATATACTGTATTTAGTTATTCAGTGTCCCAGTGCTTAGCATTATGGATTTTTAAATGTTTGCCATATGTTATGGACACCATGGTAACCACTAGATAATAGTGGGTGGTGCAAAAGCAACATTCATTACTGAGTAATTGGTGACATTCTATGTTCATTCTCATATAACTGATGATTAAATGCCATACTCATAAATTGTACAGTACATTTTTATATGAACATCTACATTTTGCAATCAGCATATATAATTTGTAGCTCTAGCTAAAGTAAAAATATACAGCTTTCAATAAACTACATTTTTAGCAGCAGTTAAAAATCTTGCATAATAATAAACTCCAAAGTGGAACTTTTTTGATTTGCTCTTTGTTCCTTAGAAAAAAAATCAGTTCACCTATAGAATTGTGTATATCAATTAGGAAGAGCTTGTTAATGGAGTAAGAATGCTGTGTTTATTTATTTATCTGGCTAATAAAAATATGTCTGCAAAAGAGTGAATGATGTGAAGGAAACCGGGGCATCAGCGAACCCCAAACCCCCAGCACGGGCACACACAGAGTTCCGGGTTCAAATAAAGGTGTGTTTATTTAACACAAGACACAATACTTCCACAAATTAACACAAAAGCACAGGTTTCTCTCTCTCCACAATCCAATTCTTCTCCACAATTCCTCTCACCATTGCACTGCCCTCCTCTAGTTGAGTGTTGCCCTACATCCTCCCAGCTCTGACTTGCCTAGATAAGGGAGTGCGGTCCCTTTTATTACAGACCCAGGAGTACTTCGGGTACCCGGGAAATTGCCCGATGGAAGCACTTCTGGGTCACATGGAAGTCCATTATAACAGGGAGCTTGTCTCCCTGCAGCGCCCTCTCGCGGCACCCAGTGACACCACTGGGCTGCCCTGCTGAACTACATTTCCTGGCATGCCCTGCTGGCTTACCACTGAGCATGGATATCCAGGGCTGCTGCCATCTAGTGTGCTGAGGGAGAAAAAAGCCACCAGCGGTATCTTTCCTTTTCAGTGAGCTGTCCATCCATCTCTTCCTGTCTTTCCTTCTGGGTCTGATCCCTTTCTTCTTCCTAGCCGGGATGCCCACTTGCCTGTTAGAAGGGTCCTGTCCGGGTAAGGAACCATACCCTAATCTGGCTGGGATGGCCATCCAGCCCCTGTGGCATCTACAATGGATATATCAAGACAGACACCCAAAGGAAAATATATATCCTGCTCAAAAAAATATATAATGCTCAAAAAAATAAAAAAAAACACCTTGAAAACACATCAGATCTCAATGGGGAAAAAAATCATGTTGGATATCTCTACTGATATGGACTGGGTAATGTGTTAGGAGCGAAAGGATGCCATATCGTTTGATGGAAATGAAAACTATCAACCTACAGAAGACTAAATTCAAAGACACCCCAAAAATCAAAGTGAAAAAATGATGTGGCAGGATAGTCCATTTTGATGAAATTTCATTGCACCAACTCAAAATCGTACTCAGTAGTTTGTATGGCCCCCACATGCTTGTATGCATGCCTGACAACTTCGGGGCATGCTCCTAATGAGATAATGGATGGTGTCCTGGAGGAATCTCCTCCCAGATCTGGACAAGGGCATCACTGAGCTCCTGGACAGTCTGAGGTGCAACATGGCAGTGTTGGATGAACCGAAACATAAATTCACAGAGGTGTTTTATTGGATTTAGGTCAGGTGAGCGTGGGGGAACTGGCAATGGTACCATTTCATTCATCCACCAGGAACTTCCTGCATACTCTCGCCACATGAGGCTGGGCATTGTTGTGCACCAGGACACACTGCACAAGCACAGGGTCTGACAATGGGTCCAAGGATTTCATCCTGATGCCTAATGGCAGTCAAGGTGCCGTTGTCTAGCCTGTAGAGGTCTGTGAGTCCCTCCATGGATATGCCTCCCCAGACCATCACTGACCCACCACCAAACCGATCGTGCTGAACAATGCTACAGGCGGCATAACCTTCTCCACGGCTTCTCCAGACCCTTTTGCGTCTGTCACATGTGCTCAGGGTGAACCTGCTCTCATCTGTGAAAAGCACAGGGTGCCAGTGGTGGACCTGCCAATTCTGGTATTCTATGGCAGATGCCAATTGAGCTCCACGGTGCAGGGCAGTGAGCACAGGGCCCACTAGAGGATGTCGGGCCCTCAGGCCACCCTCATGAAGTCTGTTTCTTTTTGTTTGGTCAGAGACATTCACACCAGTGGCCTGCTGGAGGTCATTTTGTAGAGCACTGGCAGTGCTCATCCTGTTCCTCCTTGCCCAAAGGAGCAAATACCAGTCTTGTTGATGGGTTAAGGTGGCCTCCACCTGTTAAACCATTCCTATTTTGTGGGTTGTCTCACTGTTGCCCCTCTAGCGCACCTTTTGTTAATTTCATTAACACCAAAGCAGCTGAAACTAATTAACAACCCCCTCTGTTACTTAACTGACCAGATCAATATCCCAGAAGGTTCATTGACTTGATGCTATACTCTGATTAAAATGTGTTCCTTTAATTTTTTTGAGCAGTTTATATACTGTATACACACACACACACACATATATATATATATATATATATATATATATATATATATATATATATATATATATATATATATATATATATATATATATATTTGTAGAGAGACAGAGAGAGAGTTCATAATCATAATTAAAACAATGTCCAAGTATAACTTTTCTCTTTTAGGGATGGACGTACTCAATTGATAGGAGATACAATACAAAAAAGTAGGTTTAACTTTCTAGATACGTTATAAATTTCACTGTCTTAGAATAACAGTGCAGAGGTTGTTCTAGGAACAATAGAAGCTTGACACTATCAGGTTGTCCTGACACCAACACCTTTTTGTACATATATCTGCAATCTGGCAGATCTAAATTGGTTGATATGAATACATTTGGGCTGACAGTATGGCACAAGGAAAGGTGCTACTGCCTCACACAGTCCTGGAGTCAAATCAACGTCTAGTCTCTGTCTTTGTAGAGTGTTAGTGTTCTCCTAAATTCTATGTGCGATGTTCACAGGTTATTCTGGTTTTCCAAACATTTTCTAATGATGTGCAAGTACCTCTATTTGGTGCTGTTACCGGTATGAACGAGTATAGATTTGTACCTGAGAGTGTCTTGTAAGCAACTAATGTGACATTCAGGGCTGGTTCCTGTCTAGCATCCATCAAGGCTCCTATATTGGACTAACTTGAATATCTACTTTATTTTGCACTGCTATCACAGTGCAAAATGTGTTGTCATATCTTCACAAGCAGTGAGAGTGCTTTGTCTTCATGATGTTAAGAAAAATATTTGCATCATTCATTTTTCAGTTTGAACACCATTGCATTCCTGTACCACAGTGAGAGGTACTCCTGCTTGTCCCAACAGATTTCAGAAAGACAGATTTTTTTTTTGATTTTTTTTTTTGAGATGCAGCACAACACAGGGCAAAACAAACCACTGGCCCTCATATTATTGTCTTAGTTTGTTGCCCTCCTCCATTCAAATGGCTCCCAAAGCAAAAGCAGTAGTATTATACTACTAGAACAACTGTAATTCTAAATAAATATGGCCAAAATCAATTATTTAAAATATTATTTTTTATTATTAAAAAATTTCTGCAGAAGGTCTTGTCAGCATGCAACATTTTTGCAAAGATGCTACTGAAAAAATAATTTTAGTATGTTGTATGATGGATCACGTTTCAAAAGCGCAAAATGCCTGGAATTTCAAACTGTCTTGTGTTATGAAGAAGCCTTGAATCATATTCTTGCAGTGATGCATATCAGGTAATGGCAGACTAGTCTTCCTGATATTGTGCAATTGAAAGTGTGAACTGCATATAAAGGTTTATCAGGCAGCAAGTCCTTTAGATTACCATTACACTTCTTCTTTTGGCTGCTCCCGTTAGTGGTTGCCACAGCGGATCATCTTTTTCCATTCATTCCTGTTCTCTGCATCTAGCCCTCTTACACCTAACACCTTCATGTCCTCTCTCACCAGGCTTTCCTCTTTTCCTTTTACCTGAAACCTCTATCCTTAACATCCTTCCCCCAATACACCCAGCATCTCTCCTGTGCACATGTCCAAACCAACACAATCTTGCCTCTTTGACTTCCAACCGTCCAGTCTGACCTGACCCTCTAATATACTCATTTCTAATCCTGTCTATCCTTATCACACCCAATGCAATATCTTTAACATCTTTAACTGTGCCACCACCAGCTCTGTTTTCTGTTTTTTGGTCAGTGCCACAGCCTACATTCCATTTAACATAGCTGGTCACACTACCGTCCTGTAGACCTTCCCTTTCACTCTTGCTTGTACTTGTCTGTCACAAATCACCCCTGACACTCTTCTCCACCCACTCCACCCTGCCTGCACTCTCCTCTTCACAATCCCTGTTACTCTGTACTGTTGATCCCAAGTATTTAAACTCATCCATCTTCGCCTACTCCACTCCCTGCATCCTCACCATTCCACTGACCTTCCTCTCATTCACACACATGTATTCTGTCGTGTTCCTACTGACCTTCATTCCTCTCATCTCTAGAGCATATCTCAACCTCTCTAGGATCTCCTCGAACTGCTCCCTACTCTTGCTACAGATCACAATTTCATCCGCAAACAGATTACAATGCCTTTTGTTGATTACCATTACACTACATCCAATAAAAGAAAGGTGTTTCATCTTTTTCTCTATTGATAGAGCTAAAGGCATAATTCCATTGAGAAGAACATGTTAGCCTTTCCTAAAAGGTTAAATCATGTGCTGAACATAAGGTAATTGTCATTGGGGTGCATAAAATACAAACTCTGTTCAAACATAAAACTTGCTTTAATGTCATTACTCAAACAGCATATTGTCTCTTTGAAAAAAGACAATTTGGGATTTCCCCCACATACCAAATTTTTAATCTGATTTTATATTCCATTATTGAATAAGTGACAACACTGTACTGACATATTCATATTTAATTAATGTCATCTTTGATTATGTAGACTTAATGTTACTATAAATGTTTATTCAACTATTAGAACTCATCTAATTCTTGTGAGATATTTTTCTTATTTGTGTCTACACAAATATCCAAATGTCTTACTTACTGCAGCTAGATATAAGAAGCATTTTGCTGTACAGAAGGTCAGAAAGTTTAACAGGTTTATGTAGCAATGACAATAGCAAAAAATATCAAGAAAATCATAGCTGAAATGAAAAATTCTATTGCTCAAGAAATGTAAACTGCTGAAAAATACATAATTATCTAAATCGCTTTCCAAAGATAGATAGATAGATAGATAGATAGATAGATAGATAGATAGATAGATAGATAGATAGATAGATAGATAGATAGATAGATAGATACTTTATTAATCCCAAATGGAAATTCAAATACTCCAGCATCAGCATACTGATACAAAAAACAATATTAAATTAAAGAGTAATAAAAATGCTGGTAAAAACAGACAATAACATTGAATAATGTTAATATTTACCCCTTCGGGTGGAACTGAAGAGTCACATAGTTTGGGGGAGGAACGATCTTCTCAGTCTGTCAGTGGAGCAGTACAGTGACAGCAGTCTGTCGCTGAAGCTGCTTTTCTGTCTGGAGATGACACTGTTTAGTGGATGCAGTGGATTCTCCATGATTGACAGGAGCCTACTCAGTGCCCATCGCTCTGCCACAGTTGTCAAGCTGTCCAGCTCCATGGCAACAATAGAGCCTGCCTTCCTCACCAGTTTGTCCAGGTGTGAGGCGTCCTTCTTCTTAATGCTGCCTCGAACAATGAAATAAATATTGTTTACTACCACACTACAGATTAAGCCTTTAATGGTGAAATGTGTATTATCATTACTCTTTCCTGGTCACTACAGGCCCATCTCCAATGCAGCATACCTTTGATATTCTGAAATACAGTAATCCCTCACTTATCGCGGGAGATAGGTTCCAAGGCCGACAGCGATAACTGAATTTCTACGAAGTAGGGACACCATATTTATTTAATTATTTAATGTGTATTTGGACATTTTTAAACCCTCCCTGTATTGTTTACAACCCACCGTTTACTCTATTAATAACAGGGACAACTGCTAAGCAATATGAAATCGGTAGATAAGTTTACACTTACTGTATAGCGAAGTACACGTAGCAGCTTGTAGGCAGTCATGATGTCGTCGACCTTGTTGCAAAGATTCCTAAAGCAGATTCCATCCAGACTACTACCTTATCACGTCCACTTGCAACTCATTTTGCGCCCTGGTTAAAGGACACTGCGGCCGTAGATCTTATATGCTTTTCCTCCTTTTTAAATAAAAAGAATCATGGACTCATTGATGCTGTAATGGTGTCCTGCAGCGGTGTAGCTGTTCCCTTCCTTCAACATATCCAAAACTTTTACCTTTTCTGCAATCATTTGCATCTTCTGTTGGCGCTTGGACACGGCCCCTGAAGCAGTAGCACGTTAATGCTGAATGAGTGAGATGAGACTTCCTGGTTAATGCAGCACTCCGTCGCTGAGCCAATCAGCAGCACACAGGAACTTAACTGCGTGCTCTGATTGGGTAGCTTCTCAGCCATCCGCCAATAGCATCTCTTGTATGAAATCAACTGGGCAAACCAACTGAGGAAGCAAGTACCAGAAGTAAAAAGACCCATTGTCCGCAGAAACTCGCGAAGCAGCAAAAAATCCGCGTTATATATTTAAATGTGCTTACATATAAAATCCGCGAAGTTGTGAAACCGTGAAAAGTGAACCGCGAAGTAGCGAGGGATTACTGTACTTGCTATAGTATACTCCTTACTTCTGAGAAAGTGCTGCTTTTCTAGGAAGAATACTTGAATTGTAACAATTACACATTTTATACAGTTACATGCATTTTAGTTTATTTTATGTTTTCTTTTCACATAGAATGTTTCTGAGATTTTTTTCAATCATTTCAATTTAGTTTCACAAAGTTTTATTTTATTCCCGTTTCGTTTCATCCTTTGTTTACGTAACATAGTAGGATGTATCATATGACCATGATCGTCACATCAATTACATCACAGAATCTGATGATAAAAATATGGTGGTGATCCCATTTCACATTATCCCTTGGTGTATGTAAGTCTTGAAGCTCGATTTTAGAGTTAGCTGGCTTCTTGAACCAAGAAACATCATGCAATATATACAAAATATACATATAGAGTACAGGGTGGTTTTAATTTCTTGGATTATTCTGTAGCCAAAAGATAATAGTTTCATTTGTATACAAATACATATATATGTAATGGTGCATCCAGTCCAAGCAGACCTAGTGCTGCCACATACACTTAGAAGAGAATGAAAATGCAAAACACATAGTGATACAAAAAAAAAAAAAAACAAACAAAAAGATTACTGCAGTGTCATGTATCTATGTAACATAACCAGAAAGGAGTAACAGACCTGAACTGATGTTTTTATTATCAGTCAGAATTTCATCTTGAATGTATAACAAAGCCTTCAGCATTTTTTCTTAAATTAATGTGGCAATGACAGTGATCAATGGCTTTGCACATCAATTTTTCACATTCTGTAAATACAGTATTTCACCTACTATCCACCTAACTGCTTGTAATTAAATCCAGCAACAATAATTAAAAGATCAGCTTTGTATAGTACTGCATTTTCTGCTACCCAGGTTCTCGGGTCTTCTTGTATTTATTCAGTTCTTTCATTATACACATTTTCATCTTCCCACTTCACTCTGGTTCAGTTGCTGCTGACCTCAAGTTCACAAAATTGATACATATACTGAACTGCCCTTGAGCAATCCATGCTGTTTAACTTTGTTTCTTTTCAACAAAACTAAATTCTATATAATAACCATGGGCTCAAGTCCTTGTAGTTTCATTTCTGACAAATGCAATGAACAAAATCTCTTGACAATGGGAATGATTCACATCTTAATTCATACTCTGAATAACTACTGTGGCTTGTTTGCTTTTACTGGTGCTTTTGGCACACCTACTCTCCATATTGTGATGAACTAATTTTGTCCTGAAAAAACCCAGTGCACATAAATTTGTTTCTGTTTATATCATGAATTTTATATGAAGGAAACCTTTTTGCAAGATCCTATGCTTGCAAAACTTGTACAACATACATGCTAACATGAACTGAACTGTGCACCATTTATAAATACCTATCTTATATAAATTACAGTAAGCGGTATTAATTACTATAATGCTGTTGTCTCACATTTTTGAATTGTATTGAAGTTAAAATATAAAAATGTTACATTTTGGGTAATGAGTAACAAAATCCACGAGGTTTATATATATATGCAAGGCGGTGTTAATTGGTGCAATTTTCAATAATTTACAATATACATCCACTCATGTCCTATTTAATCTAAGCCTCAATTATCCAATTAGGCTATTTTAAAGTTTCTTGTTATAGGCCTGATCCCATCATTACCATGAACAATGGATGGAATTAATTAAGTTAATAGTTTGAATAGCGTAATGTGAAAAAATGCGGATTAATTCAAATACGTGAACATTGTTTATTTGTACAGTTAAACACAGGCATTAATATTATTCAAAATAATCATATTGTTGAATTTGGATCCAATTCATCTAGAAATCACCTACAAATTACCCCTATTGTTTGAATTTGTTTAAAAATGTGAAAATTGGCAGCACTGTACAATACATTTTAATATTTTTTTTTCTTAGTTGCCAATAAATTCAAGGTTAAGGTCAAAGCACTCAACCTATTTTACTAATATAAGAGTTATTTTACAATGTATAATGTATGTACTAACACATTTAAAGAAATGTGCATCTCCAAGTGATCCTTCAGTGTCAATGTTTAATGGTATGTGTGTTGCACGTATTGCAGAAAACACAAATGAACACAGCCACCTGGCATACCATGCTAATGAGGTGGAATCACAAAAATATTAACATTTGTGGTGTAACAGTTGACATTAAAAAAATAAATGTTTTTTTTTGTATTTCTGAGTTACCAATAAATATATACCTTTTGAATAATGAGTCCTGTATTTTCTGTAGACGTGCTGTATTTTTCCATTTTTTGTGCTGTTTGCTTATTTAAGCTCAATGTGATTCAGGCATAGGAAAAATGTTGCATTTTCTTTTTCTTTATAAAATGATCAAATAAGGCAAGATAGACACTTTAATATACTGTACTGCAGATAAAAGAATTTGTATAACTGCAGGAATAGATAGCATTTCAGTTGCTTTGTATTCTATCTAGGATTTTCCAAATGAACAAAGACAACATTTCAACATCATGAAACAGAGAACTTAGTTTTTGTTCCAAAATTTTCTTTGAAGTTAGGACCCTTATTAATGTTAGTGTTCATATGTGAAAATGATTTTTTCCTCTTTCAAGAGTTTCTCTTTATGAAAGGATACAAACTTAAAGGAATGCTTTAACCTTAGTTGTACCTCTCCTTGTGTTCTAAGTGGAGCAGGTAGACTGTGAGATCTGTGTCATAGGGCTTTATGCTGTCTGTACCTATTTCTTGAATCAGTTGTTCAAAGCAGGGAGTCTAATTATCTGCAACAGATGGGAAACATAAAGGGAAAGGAGTCCTTTCAAGCATACAGTATATATCTTACACAACATTTTTCGACAAGAAATAAATCACATTTTAAGAAATGTGTAATAATCTGTGCCTTAAAGGTGAAGTCTGTCTGTAGAAAATAACTACAAAGATGAAGGTGTTTCCTGAAACCATTAAGCACTTTGGAAAAAGAAAAGCGACTTTGTGCACTAATAAGAACCAGAGGAGTCAAGGACAAATGAATATTACTGCTCTAGAGAAGACAAGATTGTTATGCTGTCTTGATTGAGGAATCATGCCTAAATATTTTCATAGAACAATCTGAGCTCTATAAAGCCTTGAAAAATTCCTTGCAATGGACTGGTGCTGTGATACTAAGCTAAAAAAAAACATTTGACTGCCAGAAGCATATTTTAGACCCTGTAACAAGTTATGAAATTTAAATAAAAGGCAACAAACATTGGAGGATGATAAGAAAGAAAAATCTGACCATCTTGGAAGAAGAGATTTTTAATATTGCAGAAGAATCTGTAATCTTTCTATGGTGAGTTAATTTATTTTTTTAAGCTATACAACTTTCATTGTTATTAATACAAACATTCATTAGTTTGGGAGCATCTGCTGAAAGTGAAAAACAGGGCATAATATAATTTTCTGAGTAAAGCAGACACAGCAGACAGTTATCTATTAGTAATAATTACATTTGCTCTCTTAACATGTTAACATACTGCAAATACTTTTGTGCAAGACAACTTTAAATGCTATGTTATCTGTTTTTAAGAGAAGAAAAAAATTCTAGAGCCTATCTAGATTACTGATTTATTATAAAATTTTATAGAATGGATTCTATTGGACTGCTAATACAATGAAAATGGTCTTCCAAAATTAAGTAAATCAAGTAAATAAATGAATACTTATTTAATTGTTTTTAGAATGAAAGTTATTTTTAAAAATGTCAAAAAGTCTATCCATTAAATCTGAATTTTCCTTTATACTGTAAATAAACAGTACATATATGGGGGACGGGGTCAATCCTTTGACTTCTGAGTTTTTAACAGAGTTACACATTTTAAACATTTCTAAGCGTTTCTAAACAAAGTTGCAATTATCTGTCTGCGTCAGAACGAGAGTGTGAGCACGATAAAGTTAAACCACTCAAATCAAGTGACACTTGAAATGTTTAAAATGCTTGGAGCCTTTTAATTTTGATGTACTGTAGACGTATATAGGAAAAGTATTGTGATATCTGAAAATGCCCCAAATATCAAGCTGACAGATTCTAATTTCTATGTTTAACCCTCGTCTATAAACTATTTAGATGCTCTTTCCTAAAAGCAAAAAACAACTACAGCGTCTAAGGTGAACCAGAGAACATTGATATTTTAAATGACATTATGCACAGATCCTTTAAGTGTAAATGTCTAAGCAAGGAAGAGGGTCTTTTCTTTATACACAGTGATAATGGTCATCAAATTTAAAAAAAAACAGAACACATAAGTGACAGCAGGTCATTTTAAAGCATGGTACATTTAAAACATTTTCTACTTATATAAAAGAAAAAGCATGTCATGAAAGATCTATATGCTTAGAAGTTTTTTCTTCTTCTTCTTTTTTTAATTAACCTAGCTCAGCCTTAATAGACACCCTTTTTATACTCCATGGGTGCATTCGTGGATAGAACCTCCTGTAATTGATTTTAACAGCTTGACACTCACATGTCAGCGGTCTGAATAACTTGCTTTTATTCATTCTCTTCCATCCTTTGTTTTGAATGACTAGAGGACATGGCCACAGAGGAAAGCAGTCCTTATTATCTATATTTACAGAAAATAAAAGCTAGCTAAAGCAGTGGGAGGTCAAAGTGCAGCAGCCATTATGTCTCCCAATCTCATCGACTGCATTTCGCTCAAAGCATCTAATCTTATGTGCAATCTCAAAATATCTTTCTCTGTTGGTTATAGAGAAGTGTTTAGTAAAGAGGAAATGCATGTGTTCAAATATCAGAGTCTAAATATATCTATTTATTGCTAGCCGTTCAGCATGAACATTATGTAATTGTTATATGATGATGTGCAGTTTAGTTTTGGATTGGTGCCTTTGACTAAACTGTTGTTTGGTGTGATAATGGGCTCATTTTTAATATTGCATCTGCTTTGTTATTGCCTCAGTTTTAAAATATATGTACACTAAATTGGGGTTACGTGAGGTTTGCACAAAAAATCAAATGATGTCTCCTTTGCAGAAAAGGGAATAAAAATCTGTGTACTGTAATGTGAGGTATTGATATGCATAATGAAAAATAATATATAGCAAAAGAATACAATATATTTTTTTTTGTTTTTTTATCTTTTTTAATTGCTGAAAGGATATTATTTCAGGTAGAAAAGAACAAACATTCAACCGCAAACATTCATCTCTTGAACAGTATATTGTACATTTCTGTTTCTGAAATATTTGTATGTATGTCAGTTTAATCTTTTGGTTTATATATGTTACATATGTACATTTTTCTCTCACTAAATAATTAGTAAATGTAATAGTTCTCTGCTGTTAACCTAGACCTTAGTACAAATCTTTATTACTTCACAGACTACTGGAGTATCCTGAAGCCACCTGAAATGGCATGCAAAATAGAATTCTAAGAATTAATAAGAGTACTGGAGAACACTAATGGTTTAATTTAGATCAATTTCAATTAATCAGTGAAGGGAATGTGGGAAAAAAAACGTAGTAAATTAAAAAAAAACAAACTTCAAAGACAATCTACAAGGTAATTTCCAGAAATGTTAGTAACTGAGCAGGTGCTGAAGACTTCTGATTGCTGTAAATAGCACAGAGTGTTGGTGTTCATATTAGTTCCTTTTAAAAGTCCCTGCAGCTCACTCTGAAAGGGTTGAGATCATATTTTCTTATAAATGTCTGTTCAGTTGATTTGTGTGTAGTAATTTTTGGTGATCAATTTCAGAGAGAGTGATGTGAGTGGTTGCCAGTAGTATTATATGTGTCTAATAACCTCTTGCACAGCAACTGTTAAAGCTACTTTTTCTTTTTTTTTCCCAGTACTATGCTCTTATGGCAGCAGTAATGATGAATAAAACATGTTAATAGTCAATATCTGACTATTCCCTTCTATAGGAGTAGTAGCTGGACTTAAAGGTATTAGCCAACACTAATCTGCCATAATATAAAGAGTAGAATATTGAAAAATACTGTACATCTGTGCCACACCTATTGTGACCATTTATAAATATAGTTCTTTAACTTTTTGGCATATCTTTCACGATAAAAAAACATTTCATAAAAATGCTAGTTAGCAATTTGTTTTTAAACGCAGTTAAATCATTTTTACACACAACATAGTCAAGTGGCAATATACAATGCATATTTATTTAGTGTAACAAAATATGGAAGGAAACCTAAAATGCACTTTTGGTTAGATCCTGGGAGCCCATTATCCTGAATTGACAGGGTAGGTATAGTAAATAGGTGGTCGGGTCCTTGGATGAATGACAGAACTTGTTCACTAACATATTCACTGATTTTATTCTTACCTTTGTAATTAAGGTTTATGATCTTATTAGATGTAACAGTATATGTCGATTTGAGGCTTCCTGTCAAAGGTTCAATGGTATGTCATTTTTTATGATATTTTTCAGCTACTTTTTCCAGCAGAGTCCATCTGGGAGTTGAAGTATGTAATTTTTGGAAGAACACATAAATATCTGAAAGTGCAGCAATGTATTTCTGTTGTTATGATCGTAAAGAGAGTGCCAGAATACAGACATGGGAAAGTGTGATAAAAGCAGAATAGGCAATAGACTAAGTCAGGGGTGGGCAAAGTCATTCCTGGAGGGCCGCAGTGGCTGCGGGTTTTTGTTCCAACGCAGTTGCTTAATTAGAAAACAATCCTTTCCAATAATTACATTTCATGACTTGTTAGTGCTTTAACTCTGCTATGTCAAGTCATTCTCATATCCTAGATTTTTTTTTTCCAGTCTAAGGATATCATCCAAATACTTTGAAGTGTAAAATGGATGGGTAATTCTCAATCTTTCACTTTTTTCTCTTCTCTTTCCTTCCAAGTATTTAATTAAACCAAATAGTGCACAATAAATACACACAGGTGTAAAGGGTAACAAGCAAAATGATAACTGCTGGTTTCTTTTGTCATTTGCATCTTATTGCTAATAAATTAATTAAGCAACAAGGGTTCAAAATCTTAATGAGGGAGATAACTAAAATGAAGCAGAAGATGTTTCTAGAGCAATAAGTGCTTCTTATTAAGCAATTGGGTTGGAACAAAAACCTGCAGCCACTACGGCCCTCCAGGAATGACTTTGCCCACTCCTGGACTAAGTCATAGCCAAAAGAATAAAAATGGGGTCTATTAAAGTGAGAACTGATTAAGAACAATTCAGCTTAACCAGAAATAATAATCAAACATAAATTTAAAAGAACATCGCGAAACAATCTTTGCACTTCTGTGAAGTGAAATTGATATGTGAATATTCATTATTACCACTCCTTCTTCTTAAAGGTCAAGTCAAGTTTGGGAGCATGCACTGGTCCAGTGTATTGCCGCACCAACTACATGACGAAACAACTCTGGATCCCGGTTTGCAACCCCCCCAGGCAGACACGCGGTCCATTCCCACCCTCCGGAAATTACCCTCTATCTGCTGCAGCCAGGTGTTACGTGGGTGATCCCTTGGCCTGGTCCAGCCACTCGGGTCCCCAACAATGAGGACCTTACGAGCTGGATCACCCTCGGGGAAATGCGCCACATGGTCGTAGTGCCGTAATTGACGCTCCCTCACAATGCAGGTAATGTGCTTCTTTCGGGACTCCATGAGCAACTGCTCATTCGACACAAAGTCAAACCAATAGTACCCAAGGATTTTCCGGAGAGACACAGTACCCAAGGAGTCCAGTCTTCGTCTCAGGTCACTGGAGAGCGTTCATGTCTCGCAACCATATAGCAAGACAGGAAGCACCAGGACTCTTGGACCTTCGTCCTTTTGCATAGATATCGGGAGCACCACACACCTCTTTCCAGTGACCTCATGACCCCCCATGCTCTCCCAATCCGTCTACTGACTTCATAGGAAGAGTCACCAGACACATGAATGTCACTGCCAAGGTAAGTAAACCTCTCGACATGGTCGACACTCTATCCGCAGATAGACACACTACTGATGGCTGTGCCCAAGAGGTCATTAAAGGCCTGGATCTTGGTTTTTATCCAGGACACTCGCAAGCCCAGACACTCAGACTCCTTGCTCAGTCTCTTGAGTGTCCTGATCAGAGCCTCCATTGACTCCACGAAGATCACAGCATCATCAGTAAAGTCAAGATCCGTGAATCTTTCTTCACCAACAGATGCCCCACAGCTGCTGGACCCCACGACCTTGCCTAACACCCAGTCCATACAAGCATTGAACAGAGTAGGAGCAAGAACACATCCCTGACGAACCCCAGAATCAACTGGAAAAAACACAGAGGTTTTGCCTCCACTCTGCACAGCACTCACCGTACCAGTGTGTAGGCCGGCCATGATATCCAGCAACCTCGAGACGATATTCGCGTTTGCACTACATGAAAACCGTCAGTGCCAGGATGCGGTCGATGGTAAACTTCTTAGGTGTAAAACCAGACTGTTCCGGTCCCTTGTTGGTGAGCAAGTGATCATGGATCCTATTGAGGACGACCCTAGCAAGGACTCAATAGTATCCGTCCTTCTAAAAGGGATTGCACGATAATGCAACGTTTTGCGACAGTGGTGATCACTATTGTGAATTTAATATTTGAGGTGTTTGTACCTTCTGCATGTTTTTTCATATGTTTAATTATGTTTATGATATGTTATTTTTTTCTAGTGATTCAGGGAAAGAGAAATGACATACAGCTTTTTGACTCTGATTTTTGCTTCAGTATTATGGTTTTAAAAGTCAATTTATAGTCTACCTTGGTTTCTAAACCTACCTGTCATTTGACTACTTTTTTCTTATTTTCCTAAATGATCTTTATTTCCAAGTTTAATTTCATTGAACAAATATCCTTTGCCTGAATCTTGTCAGAAATAAAAAGTATCATTGGCATAAACAAAATGGCAGCACCTTTGAATAGATCCTAAAGATCCTAAAATGGCACGAAAATGATGTCACCCTCATAACAATAGATTATTCCATAATAAGTCAAAGCTGTTTATTTCAAGATGTATAAAAATGGGTCAAACTGTGTCCCAAAGCCTGCGTTTAAAACATTTGTGAAGGGAAGCACTAAAGCTGGCAAAATCTACTGCTTAAATTAGATTAGTTTTAAAATACAAATACAATCAGTTATTCAATAACAGATAACTTGAAGGCATGTAGAAGATCATATGACCTTCCTAAATTGGTATGTGGTTACATTTTTGTAGAACTTACAATTACTGCATATGAACATTGTAATCAGCCAAAAGGACATCATCTAAATCATAATTTCCAATCAAGCAGATCTTGCGGGCTATCAATATTTCAATATTATCTTGTTTAAACTATAACACTGGCTTCTCTTTAATGTAACTATTACTAAGCCAGAGTGGGGGCAATGGTAATTAACTTATTTAATGTATCATTTCATTGAGTCCGATGAGACAGGTACATAACTTTTAATAAAAAGAATACTAATGCTCTACATAGGTGGCACGGTGGTGCAGTGGTAGTGCTGCTGCCTCGCAGGAAGGAGACCTGAGTTCGCTTCCCGGGTCCTCCCTCCGTGGAGTTTGCATGTTCTCCCTGTGTCTGTGTGGGTTTCCTCCCACAGTCCAAAGACATGCAGGTTAGGTGGATTGGCGATTCTAAATTGGCCTTGGTGTGTGGGTGTATGTGTGTCCTGCGGTGGTTTAGTGCCCTGCCCGGGATTGGTTCCTGCCTTGCGTCCTGTGTTAGCTGGGATTGGCTCAAGCAGACCCCCGTGACCCTGTGTTCGGATTCAGCGGGTTGGAAAATGGATGGAATGCTCTACATACAATTGCTGTTTTTATGATGGACAATCTGTCAATGAGTATTCTGAAGCTGCCATTGAATGAATACATATACAGTGTGATTTGGCATTAAAAAAGATTGAAGATATATGTTTAGCCAGCTATAACATTTGCACCTTTTTACCTAACACTTCAAGAGAGTAATAATGTGTGATATATAGCACAGTTCTTGTATGTGTGTAGTGAACAGTGCCACTTGGGGATATCAAAAGGTACCCGTTCCCCTGCAAATTATAAAAAGAACAACCAACCATCCATCCATTTTCCAACCCGCTGAACCCGAACACAGGGTCAGGGGGTCTGCTGGAGCCAATCCCAGCCAACACAGGGCACAAGGCAGGAACCAATCCTGGGCAGGGTGCCAACCCACCGCAGAGAACAACCACTGGGAAGGATTTATTTATTAATGCATAAAATATGTTAAAAGATCAAACACCTCACTAAGTAAATAGGGTGAAAATGACCACCAATGGGACTTTGAGCATAGCTGGTAGAGCACAGTCTATGTAAAAAAAGAACATTAAATGTATTGAGCCGAGTTAGAGTTGACTGATTTTTTATCATTGTCAGGCTTTGGTTTGTGAAGCTGCACTGTAGAATTCACTCATGACCATCATGGTGACATGTGCTACCTGGAACAGTTAAAGTAGGCTTAAACACAGAAATGATTTTTCAGGCTAGGTTTGGTTTAAGATGATGAACTATGACACAAAGTAATTTAATGATAATGATGTGCAGGGTTTTAAAACGTTTTTATACATTTCTTTTTGAAATCAACATGTTCTTTTTGTCAAACACCACAATTTTATCTGAGCTCATTAATCCTAAATAGAAAAGGTCCCTCGCCATCATATATGATGTAACCAAACTCCTGAATGGTTTTATTTTACAGCTGCAGGGCAAAGAGGAACTAATCTGTGACATGTATTCCCATGTCACAGCTTTCAAAAGCCAAATTACAGCTTCTTCTTGACACAAGTGAGAGAGAAAGACTTTGTTCATCTCACTGTTACACAGAAGTTGTCAACTGAAACTCTCACAGCCCCATTCCCAACTGAACAGAGTGAAGAAAGACTGGAAATTTTGTAGAAATAGTTTTTGGCAAGGGTACGTGAACTGTATGTACACATGAAAAACATCACCATTTTTTCCAGCGCCATTGGCAGCTAACTTCAATGAAGCAGCTTGAATTGGGTGTGATACAAGGCTGCAAGGCGCTGAAAGCCACATTCAAGACAAACAGCTTCACTAACATCTGTGTTGCCCTTCCCAAACAGCACATACAATACAAAAAATGTTCTCAATGTGCTCATATGAAGTCAAGCAAATAAAACTGACACGCTGATGAGCACTTGTGTCAGCAATTGAGACCATCGACCACCAAATGAAGCCTGCTGAAGAGTTTCTCAAACCTCAGATAGGGGCACACATTTCCCACTGACAGCTGTTATGGTAAACTACTTTTTCTTGCTCAAATGTCAATATTCAATTTAAAAATATATATTTTTTCTATAATAATGCTTTTTAAAAATTGTTAAATATGAATCTCTCCAGTAATGATAATTCTGGTTGCCAAGACCAGATTAAGAACATATTCAAAAAAAAGAAAGAGACTGAAATAAATGGCCTCACTATATTTAATTAGAACATGGTAATGATGTTCTAAGAAGGGACATACAAGCAGTTCCATCTTAGATAGATCCCATATCATATGAGACTTTAATTGTTCCTTGCTTTACTTTACTGTTTATAACCTGTTCTTCCCTATAGGCGAGGTAGCCATTTCCATAGACCTTTGAAGACCTCTGTCTGTGGCTGGACTATGAGCAAGATTTATAGTGACTTCGTATGTAAATTCAGTACACCTGTGTTTAATTTGGAGTTCTGAATTATATATGAAAAAAAAATCAACATTTTCATTCCACTTTTGTATTATGCAGTAATTTATGCAGACAAATGAAAATATTCAAACAGCCCATCGGGGATTACTTAGTACCATCCTTTACCTCATTGCTTACAAAATTAGGGAAAAAACTGATGACTAAGATAACAAGCTTTTCTATCCCATACGATGGGTTAAAGGAGTTTTAATCACTCAGTTTGCAGTATATAAAAATGTTTACGTCTGTATGAGCTTTATGTAGCTTAATTGGAGGAAGTAGAAGGACTGTAGATTTGGGCTTTACTGATAAATGTAAAAAGCATTTCAGCTTGGATTGGGACCTTAAATTAAATTCAATTTACAGGGGCAACATGGGGATGGAATGGGAAACACTGCAGCCTCACATATTCACACCCGGCCATTGTTTGTGTGGTGTTTCTGTATTCTCCCTGCGTCTGCATGAGTTTTCCTAGGTACTCCCACACTCACAAAGACAGACTAATGTGTGTGTGAGTGGGCCCTGTGATGGAATGGCACCCTGTCCCGATGCTGCTGAGATCCTGAATTGGGTTAAGTAGTGTCACACACATGCTCATTGGAGGCAGCTAAAGGGCCTAAACGAGAGTAATTCCATGCCAGACCAGGGGGTGGCAGAGTACACTGACTCTTTATCTCACTTCTCCGTAGACAAGTTACGGGAAAATCCGCCTGGTCCTGATAACGTCACTTCCGTTTCCGGTCCTGATGACACCACTTCCTGTACTGGCCCCATTGATGACATAATTTCCTCTGCTGGCTTTTAAAGCCACCATCTTTTTGCTTTTAAATCAGTTCTGTTTTGGACTCCAATCTATACACATCAGTACAATTATTCCTATGTTGTAGACAAGAAATAATATACGGGTGGCTGCCCCAAACCTTTCTGTGGCTTTTTGTCAATTTTTGTGACAGTAGGTTGTGGTGTAGTAGGGTATATTAAATATACTTTATTGTTTAAAGTTTAGGAGAAAAGAACACTGCATTAAGGGGTCTACTTTACATCACAAATTACTTTTTGTCATTAGAAAGGATGAGTAAATATTTTTATTAGCCATTTGCACTCTTTATGTTTGTGAAAAGTGATCTACCATTGCTTTTCAGAGTCATTAGGAAATAATTTTGAATTCTGCCAAAGGAAATATTTTACATGCCACACATGTCAGATTAACTCTTCTTGTCAGCTACTAAATTCATTTTACTAAATGTATTTACTTTTATGAATATTCTGTCAAATAGTATAAAATGCCAAGAAATTTTAATTCAGAATTTTATTTTAATGATTTAATCCAGTTGTAACACACATTTCCATAGTATTTAGATGAGAATTAGCAAAAGAACTGACCATTTAGTCCCATGGTCATTTCTCATATCTGGGTCACAACCATGACAATGCTGAAGTGAAAAAAGTCATATATAGTATACCTCACACATAAATCCTCGCATTTTTATCATAGTGAAATTAGATAAGGAGCAGAATACAAGATTTTATTTTTTAAAATTACAATTAAAGCTGAAAGTCAGAAAGATGTAGCAGTCGATCTGGTTGAGTTGGTCAGGTTTTGCAGCAGATTCACTACAGCATATGTTGGTTTATTTATTCATTTTATTTTATATCCATCTGAACTAAGTGAATGTCTGACCAAATTATATTGTATATCTACAACTAATGCAAAAATCCAAAATGCATTGAATTGTTAGAAGATTAAACAATTAAAAATAAGATGTTAGGTGTGACTTTTTTTAATAGAAATACAGGTGTGACTACAGAATGAAAATGAGACATTAAATGTAACTTTTTTTTAGTGTAAACTGACACAGTTTCTCACTTTTTTTTCATGGAAAAGAAACCTTTGAGAAGCTCTAAATAGTTCAGTATCTGCACAGGACACAGCTACCCATGCGGACGCTCGGTGGAGCACTGACTAAAAATTTGGCTATGTCTTTATAATGTCGAGCCTACACTCTCGATGAGCCTTGAAGAGATTACCCAAGACCAGAAATTTCACAACAGACTGTCACTTTCTTTTCGTCTAACAAGAAAGAGACAGCTTGTGCAGGGTTCCCAAGACTCAGCGAAAGTATAGACACAGCATAAAGTATTGCATCACATTATTATCTTTGGTAACCATTTTTGGTCAAAAAAACGTTTGGTATATTGAAATTTACATTTCATTTAAGCAAATTCCATTAAACATTATGTTGTATGAACGTTTGCTAGGGCCAACAAATAGTATTTGTTATTCTGAAATGTCACACACGTGTACATGGGAGACAGCTTACAAGCTTGAATACTTTTATTTCAACACCGGACCAGGGGTTTGCGCTGTCTTCTAACTCTTTCTCCTTTTCCCCTGCAGACCTACTGAAGAACAAACATCCTAAGCCCTCTTTAAAGTCTCCAGCAACCAATTCCTCTTTCGACTACACCCATCTCTGACATGATTTCCTGTCAGTCACATATTTATAGCAGCCATTTTGTAACCAACCTCAGTTCTGTTTGGAACTCATGTCTTCAAAGACCTCAAATTCTAATCAACGTTTTACACGTATAAAGGATGGATCCCAAAACCTTTTTCTTTGTCCTTGTGCTTATTTTACAGAAAATTTTGTTATTTTGCTATTTGCTGTAATGGAATTTGATCTGTACTTGGTTGTGCCACTTTTAGCAGCAACAGCTTGATCAAATGCTTCTGGTGACAGAAGATCAGTCTTTCGAATTGCTGTGGAAAAATTGTGGCCCCCTCTGCACTAAAGAATTGTTCTAATTCAGCTAGATTGGTGGGGTTTTGACTATGAACGGCCAGTTTAACGTCCCACCACATCATCTCAATGGGGTTCAAGTCAGGACTTTGATTGGGTCAATCCAAAACCTTAGTTCTGATTTTTTTAGCCATTCAGAGGTGGACTTGCTTTTGTGATTCAGATCATTGTCATGCTACATAATTACATTATTATTACCAGGCATTCTCTTTCAGTACTTTCATATAGAGAGCTCATTCATGCTTCCTTCAATTAGGACAAGTCGCTTATGCCCTGAAGCAGATAAACATCCCCACACAATCATACTACCACAACTGTGTTTGACTGTAGGCATGTTGTTCTTTTTGTGGAAAATTGTTTACTTTTTACTCATCAGTTCACAGAACATTATCCCAAAAGTTTTTTTGCAAAGTTAGATGAGACTTTATGTTCCTTTTGTCTGGCAGTGGTTTTACCTTGCAACTCTCCCATGGATTCTGTTTTTCCCCAGTGTCTTTCTAATGGTGGTATCATGAATACTGTCATTACCTGAGCTGAGAGAGGCTGAAGTTCTTTGATGTTCATCTGGGGTCTTCTGTCACTTCCTGGATAAGTTTTCTATGCGCTCTGGGAGTAATTTTGCCAGCCCCTGCCACACCACTATTCCAAGTTTTCTTCATTTGAAGATAATGGCACTTACAGTGGTTCACTGGAGTTCAAGGGGTTTAGAGACTCCTTTGTAACCCTTTCCTTTCTCATATATTTCAGTAACTTTCATTCTTGGGTCTTGAAATTTCTTTTGATCGAGTCATGGTTTGTTGCCTTTTCAGCTTACTCCAGATTGCTGAAAATGTTATATTTAAGTGATGTTTAGATTCAATGTGGCTGGCAGCAGTCAAGCTTGGGTGTCTCTAGTCTAATTTAATCCATTATTTAAATTTGATTGATTGGTGGATTGAGTGACTAAGGGGCCAATTAGTTTCTCACAAATGTGATATAGGTGTTGGTGAACGTTTTTACTTCAGTAACTCCCATTATCACTTAAAAACTGTGTATTATGTTCACTCAAGTTGTCATTTTTATTATACTAAATTTGTTTCGAGTTCAGAAACAAGTGTTATTAATGATCAAAAATAGAGGAAATTAGGAAGGGTTAAAATACTTTTTCACAGGTGTGTAGCAATTTTCTGATTCTGAAAAGTAGTGAAAGGGGCAGGACAGGGTTGTGTGTCTTGCAAAGCATATGCATAAACACAAAGATGAATATAGAATAGAGAGTGGGAGACCTGTGGCAAATAACAGTGGGATAATGCAGGGCAGCAACAGTTAGGTTAGGTTTCTTTATTTAGTCATGTTTACACAGGAAAACATGAAATTTGCCTTCTCAGTTGCATCTAATAACAAGTAACAGACAGAATGAAATAAAACAGACAAATAGAAATAAGAAAGGTTAAGGTAAGGCAGTTAGATGAAACATATCTATACCAAAAAAAAAAAAAAGGTAACAGGATATATATCAAAACCTTAAACATTATCTCCGATATTTCTTATTGAAAAGTCGTATGGCACTAGGAAGAAAGGAGTTTCTGGAGCGATTTGTGTGGGTTTTCAAAGCAACTATCCTTCCTGATTTACTGAAGTTTAGTTCTACATGTAATGGATGTCTGTCATCAGTTGAGATGATTTCCAGTTTCTTTAGCATTGCCCTTTGACACACACTAGTCAAATCATCTACATCAGCCCCAATAACTTTAGCTGCATACTTCCTAATCTGCTGGAGCTTTTTTGAGTTTTGGTTTGTCAGACTATTAAACCAGGCAATGAAACTGAAAGTGATCACAGACTGGATCAAAGTTAGATGAGAAATGCACTTCTGAATGCACTCACAGAAGACTGACAGCATTCAGAAAAACTATTTCTGTACCTAGAAGAGCATGGAAGACTGCTAAATACCTGGAAGACTGGTAAATAGCAAAAATTGCATGTACTGTAGCTGACAATCAAAGAATATTATCAAATTGTGCTGAAAAACACCTATTAAGAAAAGATCAGAGGCATGAAACATAATAAGTGATCAATGAATTTTCTTCCAGGGTTTAGACAGTGGTCACCCATTAAATGAGGAGATACTAGGAAAAAGAATAAAATATGAAAGTGGAAAAGCTAGTATAAGAAAGGTTTGGCAAAAAAGATTGCAGTGGGGTGTGACCTAAGGTAATATAGTAGATTACAAGTAAGGTATAGTAACAAGTAAATTGATAAAACTGAAAATTGTATCTAATATAAATTCTTTGTCCAGGAAAAGGTAAACTGACAAGACTTCTCATTGATGGGGTAGATATAGAAGTTGGGCGGACAATTGAAAACCTCAGGGGGCACCTCAATGACAGGATTGAGTGGAGTACTAGCACAGATGCAATATACAAGAAGGATCAAAGTCACCTCTATTTTCTGATGAGGTTGAGGTTGTTTGATATACGCAAGTAACTCTTACACAATTTCTACCAGGCTGTAATTTTCTACATGGTAATTTGCTAGGGAAATGGCATTAATGCAGGCAATGGCAAAAAATTGATTGAAAGAGCTAGTTCAATCTTGGGAGTCAGCCTGGACTCATTGGAGGAAGTGGTAGAAGAGAGGTTACTCAGGAAGCTGCAAACTATTCTCAACAGTGACTCTAACCCCGCCTGAGGTTTTGTCTAAATAAAGGAACACATTTAGCAACAGACTAGGACAACTGTATTGCTCTAAAGAGCACCATGTAAGATTGTTTCTACCCTTGGGTATCAGACTCTATAATGAGCCACTCCTTGGCCAAGGTGGTATTGTTCCCTTTGTTTTGAGTGCTGGTCACAATCTTAAATAGGTGAGGCAAAATGACATAATATGTCAGTGACTTCTTCATTATAAGACCAGCATTGGGCATAGTAACTGAAAACAGTATGGCAGTAGACATGAATAAAACAGCACCAAACAAAATGGTGCTGAATTGATGTCATTACTTAAACATTAAAAGTCCTTTTTATTGATAGTTATTAATTAAGTAGCCAATATTCCCTGGTGGGGTAAATAAGGTTGAATTATAATATCAAATTTTGAATGTTTAGAATAAGAACATGGGTGCTGTTGATAGTAGTAGGAAATAAATATGTTAGAGTCTGAAAAGGAATTATGACCTAATTTATATTATTTTACCTCATTAAAACCCCTTCTAGTAATCTTGTTTTCTTATAGTTATTATTTTTATGTTTTTTTTGTGATGTCATCATGGTGCTAGTTTTATTTTTATGGCTGTGTCCATATTGTTTATAGTGATGACATTCTTTCCTGTCCATCTACTGTGCAGACGCTGCCATATGAAATATCATAGCGTAATCGTTTAAGAGAACAGTATGGTATCCCTAACTTCCAAGCTTTACATTCAAAAACTTCAAAAATCTCTCATGTGTTCAGTATTTTGCAGTTATTGACTTGTCTTCTTCCTTGCAGTATTCTGACCTAAGCCTGTCTTTATTTCTCCTTCATCTCCCAGTAGTCTGAACATTTAATTTTCACCCTCTGCATGCATTATGCCATCTTAATTCATCAACAGTGATTTGGGGCAAAGGGTCAGAAGGCAGGGAGGCAGTGCATCCAGAGATTCAGTGGGAGTCAGAGAGTGGGAAAGCTAGATCAGGAGGTTGGTCTCTGTTTTGGACTGTAAAAATGATTGGAAAGCTACCAGTCACCAAATCAGTTACAACCACATTTTGAAATCCTGCTTACGTGTTTTTGTATCAGAAACATGTGTTCAATGAAAGGATCTCTGCAGCCACTAAATTTGACTCTTCTGCATTATGCCTTTCCAAGGTCAGTCCAGGTGCCCAGCAGATAAATAATATGTTTTGGTAGTGTGGTCAGGTTCCGTCCTTCCCTGATTTAGTGTCGTCTGCTATGCATACATTTCACATTTGATACACACAGAAGTTAAGACTTTCATGAATTGTTCCAACATGACAGTTTCTTAAGGCACAAGAATTGGTGATGTGGTCTGGGGTTAATTTTGATACTTAATGTGTTCCTTGTAAATGTAAAAACATCATTTTCATTCTGTTGGTGAACAGAAAGGTAATTAGCTCACAGTTATTATTCCCTGCTCCTGCAAAGAATAAACATATTATTTGTTGCAGTATCCAATTCTGCAGTATATCAGAAATGTTTATATCTAGAAACAATTCTCAAGAGTGATTAAAGTATGTATTGTTCATCTAGCTGTTCACTAAAAGAAATGTTTCTGTTTGTGTAGTAAGAAAAATAAATTTGCTTACTTACATTGCCTGTAGCCAGGTTCTGCTTATAACACAATGAAATGGAGTTTGTTCTTTTTTTTTGTCTGTTAAAAAATATTTAATATATAAATCTTTAGGTTATTAGTAACATATCTTCTTTTCTGAAAACATTTAGTACTTCAACAGCTGTCACCATAAGTAATTTTCCATTTAATTCTATCTAAACTACTTAACA
The DNA here is from genome assembly GCF_900747795.2 of Erpetoichthys calabaricus. Lineage (NCBI taxonomy): Eukaryota > Metazoa > Chordata > Cladistia > Polypteriformes > Polypteridae > Erpetoichthys > Erpetoichthys calabaricus. The sequence goes on from NC_041403.2 coordinate 88,366,770, forward strand.
CAGCTAACTCTACAGTGTGCCGACTGAAGAATACAGAAGAAAGAAGACATAAAAATCAGTGGCCTGTTAATAATTTTGACACCTAGTATACATTAAAATTCTGCATGCTACAACGAAAGTAATTGGTGTTAAAAAAAGAAAACTAACGATCCCTGAGGTATTTTAATTTTCATACTCATCAACTACTGCATTCACCATGCTCTAAACACACTGCGCAGGAGGCAAGACATCTCACAAACATGTCATGTTTATCTAATTTTGTGTGAAGCAGACTTTTCCTAGCTTTATTTGTAGCAAGCCTAATTTAAATCATAAAAAATGTCTTTTTTATTCATCATGCGACATGCTGTTCAAGAAACACTTGTGAACATTATTTTAAAACACATTGACTCATGAGATTTGTTTACCTTTGAGTTTCGTGCCCTCAGTACAAAAGGTCATCTAATTAGTTGTGAGGCATTACCACCCCACTACTTTACAATGTCATTACTTTATTTTTGCAAAGGAGGTTAGAACTGAATTTCTTTAACCTTGATGTAGGGCATGAGTTTGACTCAAGATTGCATCTGAGGGTGGGTTAACATTTCAAATATGTCCTTTATTGTTCTACACCATAATATAAAGACTCAGTGAACATGAAAGGTTTCAAGGAAATACATAGGTTGATATCACATCATTTAAATTATCTCATTTTGTAAACTAGACAATATTACCACCACTCCTGGGCCCATTCGACTCCTTTTGTGACTCTTCTTGTCTTTTTTTATTTTGGTTCTAATTTAAGCTTAACTATTAAAATTCTGCATACAGTAAGCCGCTTAGCTACCTTCTGTAATTAAACATTCTGAAAACTGCCTTTTTTAAGTTTGTTTATCTGCTAGATTTATTCCCATGATTACAAAGGTTATCTAATTAGGTGTGAAGTATTTCTACAACCTTGGCTAAATGTTTGCCTGAGTTGCAAAGTAAACATATCTTTTATCATTTAATGGTAGCACTATAGCATTATGTCACATTTAACTGTAAATCTAATCCATCAAGATTATCCATCATGGTCTGGTGCAGTATGGCCCCATAGTTGCAATACTGTAGTTCCCAATTATTCAGTTGAATATGAGCAGGGGCTTCACTTCTTACCCATTAAACCACTCATCACAAATTAGATGAGTGATCTCTATTAAAAAATACATGTTTTATCTTCAAGTAGTGTGGTCCCAAGGCAAGGTGTCATTCACTAGGTGAAAAAGTAGTTTTTATCAAAGCAGGGTGAGTTTACTATGGGGGAGTCAGAAGATGCACACAGAACACACACCATAAGGAAATGGACGATACAGTTTAAGACTTCACAATTCTTACCACCACAGTCTTCACTTTACATGATGCCAACAGTTGATTTTTTAATGATTGGAAATGAAACCATGTGATAAAAATCCTATTAATATTTAAAAATGTAAAAATTGTGTGATGCACGTCATGCGATGCCCCCACATTGCTTTTTCACATTGCTGAGTGATTTCTCCAGGTCACCTCTTAAGTACAGGAGACTCAGCACATTGACATATAACAAAAAGAATAGAATCAAGAAAAAAGACATTTGTTTACTGTAAATGTATGTTATTACACAGTTCTTTAACTGTAATTACTTAGTAATTACCAGTACAAGTTACTGAACCTTGTTACTGTGTAATATTTGTAACAGTACAGATTACTGCATATTTTGCATTCCCATTTTATATGTAATTTTGCACTTAGCTATACACTTTTACAAAGTATACAGCAAGTAAACACAAATAACACAATGTAGATACAATGTAGTTACACCAGTAATTATGTAGTAATTACAGTGATGTAAATGTCATGTTTCAGCCAGTGTTTCTCCTGTGGCTGGGGTTCAAAGTTGTGTTTCTTGTCTGTTTTGTCCATTTTTCTGCCATTTATTTATGTTAATGTTTCTTTTATTGTATGTATTATGCTTTGTTTTTGGCTGTAACTATAAAATGCCTTGGTTACTTCCCATGTGTTTTGTGGGTGGTCCCCCAAGAGATGGAGCCACCTGCCAATCACTGCCAGAAACTGCCCTCCACCCTATAAACTGGAGGGCCTTCCATAATTACCGGCTGTTCATTTCGAATTTGCTAGCGAGTGGAGTGTTCACTTGTGTTTTGCTGTACCTTTTTGCTTATTCTGATTTCCTAGTTTTTTGAACATGTGCTCCGTTTTTGACTTCTCCTTAGGATTCTGTATTGGGACTGTGTTTGCCGTGGATTGCCTTGCCTTCTCAGGCAATTCCTTCTGTGCTCTTAGGAGTTTCTTATACTACAGAGCCTTTTGCTAAAATAAATATTTTAATTTATGAAGATTCTTCAAGCTCCTTTTATAGCTAGTTGGGATTTGGGCAGTAATTCCCCCCCTAGAAGGCAATATTTGGAAGTTTTTTTGGGACCTCTATGCTTTATAAATGACATTTGAATAAAAACATTACTTCCACTTTGGCAAATGCTACTCACACATAAAATCTAGTGTCTGGTTAACTTAACTCTGAAGATCTGAGTAGTGCTGCATCATTGACTGCATCATACACGTCACTGGTGAAACTTTTAAATAAGTTATTATTTTTATTACCTACTTTTTCCCCAATACAGAGAAATTCCATTCTATGACAGCACTAAGAAACATTACCTCCACTTACCTGTATTTCAAAAGGAAGTGTTTGTATTTTAGCAAGAAAGAACAACATGTAACAGACAGGATAGGCTGGGTGGATGAAACTATGTTGACCTTAGCCAAATGTTAAAAGAAAAGCTACACTTGTATAATGAGTAACTTCACTCTGTGGTGTAGTGTAACCAGACTAATAACGTTAATTTACATTCAGTGCAACAAACCACAGAAAACAGAAACAATTTTAGCATCTGGGCAAGTGGTCAAATGATAAATAAGAAAAATCTTTGTACAGGTAGGCAGAGTCAACTATAAAGGAAAAAAGACAAATTTAGGAATCCTCTGGTTGCTCACAATCCTCTCTCATGACCCCTTTTGCTTAGTTCCTTTGGGCTGGTGTGAATGCGCCCACTCCAGACAACAGACAAGCAGAAATACTCTAGCATTATATAATTACCTTTTATTTCTTCTTCAACCTTTAATCTAATACATCACATTGCCCAACTTTCTCTCTTGTTTTTTTCAGCCAGCATATGTTCTGTTTTCAGTTTTGCTTGAGTTGGCTCAAACAACAAGTGCCCAGTAGTTCTCACCCCTTTCATTTATGAAGACTAAAAGCTACATGAGAAGCAGCTACTGACAAACAAGCAAAGATGGATGGCTAAAAGAAGCTTGAAAGTGCCTGACTTCCTAACACACACAGTTTATATTAAGTGATGTAATTAAACATAGTAACATATTGTATACCTCTCCATATATTTTTAAAATTAAGATAAATGCATGTTTATTTAAGAACAAATTGTCATTTCTATCTGACCTGAATTATGTTCTTGACATGGTGCCATGTTTTTGCAGGGCCCAGCTCCGTATAAGCTTATGAAGAACACAATGAAGTGTAATATTTATAATAAATGTAAATACTTTTAATAGACCTTTTTAGATGGTTACTTCATTGTTTGAAAAAATTTGTATGTTATTGAAATACACTGAAAATGGCAGTGACTGATTAAAAATCTAGACCTAGCCGTGACTGATTTTACATCCACTGGGAAATGCAAGTGGATAAAACTTTAATATTTCCCAGGTGTCCCATCATTAATATGGACGCCTGAAACTTGCCATTGGGCAGATTGCTAAAGAAAGAGAGAAACAGAATGACAGAACAGATACAAGACTGAAGAAAACCTTGATCTAGAACAACGGGAACACGTATGATGAATATTACATTATTGCAAGGGAAAGATCATGAACTCAGACAAAATAATTGGCTTAATATCAGTTCTACAAAATGCCACTCAAAGTATGTGCATATAGATACAAATGATGTCTGTATTAAAAAAAAACAACAAGGATCCTTTACTCAATCTGCTCTCCACACATATCTGCATTACAAATCTGGCCAATTTTAATGATTGTGAAAAATGATTATTATACTGAAAAGAAAACATGATGTGCAGTACCAATCTAAATATCCATCCCTTTCAATATAAAAATAACCCCTCATTACTCTGACTAACTGCAACTGTTGTGCAGCTAGCTTGTTTCGTAGTCACAGAAAAATTAGGCTAATGAAGCTCATTCAGAATTATTGTAATTAAGTAACATTAGTGTCTCATTTCCCACAGAATGACTGCACCCATTCATGTATAATTATATAAAACCATGCACAGCGTGCAGCCATGCTTGGTGTGCACAGTAAGTAGTGAATAGTTTGCAGAAAATACAACAAAGATTTGTTTTAAAAAATCTAAGTATCTAAAGGTTCCCATGTTACCCACGTAAATACAGTAATCCAGCATTGGAAGTCCACTCAAGTGGGTATTTTATGGCTTCTGATTTTTGATTTTTAATTGATTTGTGAATTTCTGTAAGTGGAAGCACATATGCAAGTGGGATTAACTTTTTAAAATTAGGTGTATAGTAACATACCATAAAAAGGATGATCTTTCATCATAATATACACAGCCAGATGGACTGCTACAGAAGGGGGCCTAAATGGCAGCCTTACATTTACTAAAGGGAACAGGACTTTATAAATGATTCTTTGCTTAGGTTTGTTGTTAAGGAAATATTTTTGAAATAAACATTAAAAATGTCTGTGTTAGTTCAGTGGACAACACTAAAAGACAGGATCTGCCAGCACTTAATTAGTTTAGGTTTCACTCTGGTTGCCTGCAGGCAACCATGTCTAAGTCTGCTTCATGACTGAAAATTATAAGGATTTCTGTAGAGCCATTATATAAGGTTTCTTATACTATAACAATATGCAGTGAAATAGAAAGCTTTAACTAGCTTATTAACATGTATTACATTATTATAAGGTGTTGTATACCTTAGCAGAAATTGACTAAAGATCCTATTCAAACTGTGTCAGGTGAACGTGAGATGCATTTATTTTGTTCTTCTGCAGCAGTGCTTTCTTACTGCTGGCTCTGAAAAAAAGCAATGTTGTTATAGTGATGAGGCTGAAGTTGCTGAATGCTGGAGTGAAAGCTACATATTTTTCAGAAACATTAAATATAATTGTTTTCAGATGTAGAGCACAGCTAAATGACAATGTGTGATTCTGTATGTAACCAAATTCTTAACAGGAAAAATACCTGCATCACTGAAGTAGTGCCTTCTAAAGTAAAAAAAAAAACTTTTAGCAAAGAGTGCAAAAGCCATAGAAAATCTAGCTGGTATACTCTTCCTGTCAGGTTCTAATAACACATTTTCAATAAAGTGAGAAAGCAATTTTCAGATGTGATGCAAAATATATCTCCAAAGATCTTCATAAATGCACATAGCAACCCACTACATACCCCAGAACTTGATATGCTCACCAAAAATAAACCCTGGAGTCCTTAGAGGAACACAAAACAATCATGCATGTTATGCTACTTGAGTTTTATGTTGAAATCTGTAGTATAAACATAACACAAAGCATAGTGTTGATGTGCCAAACATCTGAGGCACTTCTTTTCTACACCAGAAACACAACATAATAGGCAGAGTACACATTCAGCTTAATTTAAATGTACTTTTGGTTCTAAACCACAGCTAAATTATTTTTTATCCCACTTTTTGCCACATCACTTATTTAGCACTTGCTGAATGATTTATGTATTGTTTAAAACATTTTTCAAAACATATACTGTACATGGTTGTTTGTTTTCCAGATTGATCTATGTGACTGCACAAAACAATGCACTTATTAGCATTGTCACTCTTTGCCAATTGTGCTCCTGCATATTGGGTGAATCTACGTCTGTGATTCAGTTCTTTTAATGGGTAAGTAGATGCAGTAGATAGCACTTCTGTGCAGTTACTTGAAAGTGGAAGTTGTTCCGCCAAGTTAAGTGTTACTGGAAGGTCAGGAAGCCACGTTACAAAGGACATGGAGGTGAAACTAAGCATTCCCTTCACTTCTGGTTAGAGACCTGCTGTGCAAATACAAGCATAGCATTTCTTAATAACTGGGATACTTGTTGTGAAAGGCCTGGATTTTAAAGAGAGCTGTTCTTTATCCAAACTGGAGGGAGTCTTTTATTTTATCCCAAAATATCCTAGCAAAATTGCATGCCTGACTAATCAGGGCACCATCCAGGCCACAGCCCTGGCATCTTATATGGCATCTGTTATTGTTCTGTAGCTGCTACACAAATGCCTGTTTTAGGGCACCTTATAGAAAATAAAATCTACTATGATTAACCAGAGTTCAAATCAGATACTCTGCCAGGGCTTCCTGTATTAGTAACTTAATTCAAATTAAAATACAACATTGTAAAAGGTATGATACTAGCTAAAAGCATCTTTGTACTTTAACCTGTTGTTTGCTAAACATCCACTGCCCTGGAAATAAAATTGCTTTGGTGAACATTATTATATGAAGTACAAAATCCGATCTGTGCCTTCTTACTAAAATTGGCTAAGTAAATCTGACACTCTTCCCTTTTCTGAGGTAGCACCAAATAGTTTTGCATTCCATCACAAAACAAGAGGTGACCTTTTGAAATTATTCTGTGTGGTGAACTACATACTACTTTAGTAATGCAGGCAAACTTTCATCCTTTGAGACATTTATATTAGATATTAAAACAGATTTCAACATAACTGCAGTCCTAATTTATAGACTGCCAAAGCCATATGTATTGTTTATGACTGAATTTGCTCAGAGTTTATTCTGAATAAGCTATAAATTATGATCAAGTAGTGTTGATGTGGGGGTTTTAATATCCGCATAGATATGGGAACTGACACTTTCAGCAAATGTTTTACTCATCTGCTAAACTCGGTAGGGTGTTTGCCAGATTGTTAATGGCCTGACTCATTGTTAATCACACATTGGATTTAATTATTACTCACAGAGTTGAGATTCAAAATGTAAGTATTACTCTACTAAATGAAGTTATCTCTGATTACAGCTTAATTAAATTTGACTTGTTCATGCCCTAACTAATACAAGGGGAGTACAGCATCTAGATTATAACTCAACATCAATTTTGAGGAATTCAAAGTTAACTATCCATCCATCCATCCATTTTCCAACCCGCTGAATCCGAACACAGGGTCACGGGGGTCTGCTGGAGCCAATCCCAGCCAACACAGGGCACAAGGCAGGAACCAATCCTGGGCAGGGTGCCAACCCACCGCAGGACACACACAAACACACCCACACACCAAGCACACACTAGGGCCAATTTAGAATTGCCAATCCACCTAACCTGCATGTCTTTGGACTGTGGGAGGAAACCGGAGCGCCCGGAGGAAACCCACACAGACACGGGGAGAACATGCAAACTCCACACAGGGAGGACCCGGGAATTGAACCCAGGTCCCCAGGTCTCCCAACTGCGAGGCAGCAGCGCTACCCACTGCGCCACCGTGCCGCCCTAAGTTAACTATGGAAAACAATCTATATCATCTCATATATAATCATGATCTATTTCATTTGACAAATAATTATGATGTGACTCTATAAGATGCCTTGATAGAATGGCTCCCCTTAAAACAAAGGGGTTTAAAGCACATAAAACCTGCACTTACCCTGGTTAATAACAGTCTTCACACTCTTAATTTAAACTAGAGCACAGTGTCGAGAAACAAAGATACAGCCTTCCAAACTGCATGGGCAGACTGTGTTAAAAGGTAAAAAAAAAAAACATTTTTGTTGCCCACTGTGACAATTCGATTTTGCAATTGTGAATTGCAAAACTCAGTAAAATTAGGTTTTAGGAGGTTTTTAAAGTAGGGAATATTCCTCTGTAAGCGTTATTTCACACTCTTTGTCTCCATCCCCAGCAGACCCCCAACACTGCCCTAATCTTCTACAGCTCACTCCATGTAGTTCCATTTACTTTCATCTGTCTCATGAAGTGCTGCCTGCCTGCCTACCTCCACATTCTGTGACACCCCGTGTAGTAGCAAGGTTGGCACAAGAGTACACTTGTAGCTCGAGTCTGTCCGGCATCAGACATGAGAGAAGTTGGATATGGAGACACAGACACAAAAAGATGGTATTTCCAAAAACAATAATGTGTTTGTTTTACAGGTGCACAAAAAGTAATGTCCCAATCAAAAATACTATTTACAGTGGTTTTTGCCAGTCCCAAAATGAAAAATAATCAAAGACAAAAGAATGTATATACACAAAAACTGTAGTCATCCTAAGTAAAGAAAATATGATCAAGAGGAAACTACGCAAAACACAGTCCTTTCATCAACTCCAAAAATATTTACAAGCAGAAAAAACAAAGTATATACAAGAAAAACAAAAAGTGCATCACAAATCCAGACTGTATAAATAACTTCACCAAAACTAAACTATAACTAGGAGATATTTACTGTATATATATTTTTTATATAAAACGAAAATACTGTATATAGAAAATAAGGCACAAGCTGCTATGCTTGGTATACCATTAAGAACTGCTACACTAAACTAGCACTTCCCACAACTGAGTCACAAAGAGTTGACCCCTAAAGCCAGAAGGTTCCTTTTATACTGGAGAACAACCCTTTCAGCCAATCCTGAATCAGGCCACTCTATTCCTGCTATAGTGGCTGACACCAGTGTGTTCTGTGTACGTGCTAGGCTCGATTAAATAAATGTAATGAATAACATGGCGGCCTCACATGCACAGAAGAGCAATTAATATGTGCTTCTATCTGACAAAGTGATGCCTTCTCGGGAGTTATAAAGTAAGTTACTTTTTCATAACTTTACCTTGAGATCCCCTTCTCAAAACTAATTCATGCATGTTCAAAATTAAGTAAACTAAGCGTTCCATACTTCTTACTTCATTAGCTGCAGGAGGCTATGTAGACACTCGTCTTTTTGACTGGGCATGCAAAGCGCTCAGCAGTCCTATTCTGAATGTGTGCCTACCCTATCACTAGCACCTCACAATGTGGTCTGCCGAAGCCAAAGCTAAAACCTCTGTGGAAGCGCCCCCCTGCACTTCAGCAAATTAAACAAGTAAGTGCATTTAACTTTACTAAATGTCAGTTGTTCTTACACTATATTTGGAACATTTTATTTTAAATTGGTAATGCCTGGCAGGAGTATTACCACACATTCACATGACCGGTTCTACCTCACAGAACTTATTTGAGTTTGGAAGTAAAACCATCTGCAGTCACTTTCCTCAAACCCATAAACCAAAGTTTCTTAAACTATGGGTCATAACCCAAAACAGGCTGCAGGTTGCCTGCTTTAGGGTTGCACAGAGTTGTGAATCACTGTTGTATTTAGTGGTGAAGGGTTGCATATGGTTTGCAAAGTGTCTCATGATGGGTCCCCATTGGCAGTTTAAGCAATCGATATTGCTCTGCAAGGTAATAGATGCCTATTGGCAGCGATTCTCCAAAGGGAACACTTCCTTTCCCTTGCTGGAATAATGGTCGTTATGGATTGGGTCTCAAAGACACTAAGGGAGCAAGATTGGGTTGCAAGAAAAAAAACATTTAATTCATACTGCCATAAGCTGATCTGAGCCAGGATCCTACCCAAGTCAATAGATTTTAAAAGCAGAGAAGTCCCTCCAAAGTGCTTGCAGATAAGTGTTTTCTAGCCATGTGCCCATTTTCACTATCTGTACTAGAATATATTTTGGTACAGTTTTGCCAATGGATAAGAGAGTTGCAGATGTAAGAAGATTACTGTATACTAGCCGAAGCCCACCATAGCATACGCCGGTGTAATAACAACCCCAACAAGATGTTGTTGTAGAATGTCTCTAAGTAATTCCTGCAGCTTAATCCAAAAGACTCGTACTACAATATCAGGTCTGTGCTACGGTCTTTGGGTATCCAACAATGCATGTAGAATTTCCGGCCAAGCAGGATTACATGTGAAAGTAATAAATAAATCAGGCTTTCCGAATTTATGTACTATGGCCATGGCATCCTGATAGTTTTGTTGCATGTATCTTGGACTTCTTGGAAATGTGGACGGTAATATGATCATTTTGCCTACACGTACATTGTTATTTTCAGCGTTTGCTTGCAGTGCGTCTGATAGTCCTTTGTATTGTTCCATGCGCAGATCTTGTTGATGTAATCTGAGATAGTTGAGATGCACGCCCTCTGTTTTAACATACGCATCTACGACGTACTGTTGGAATAGTTTGCCGTTGGAGTGCAAAATACTAAATGTATTCCTCATTGCTAATCTGTACGCATAAAATTGGCATTGAATAAGCCTTATTTGCTTAGCGGTTCTTTTATCGTGAACATGTTGTAAATCTTTGTGCCAGCCAATGTCTCCGTAAGGGAATAAAGTGGATAAACCATAGGATCGCAATTCATATTGAGCATGGAAATCTGTTTACAGGAGTTGCCTATGGGATAGATGCAAATGTCTCTTTCGGCAGGCGGTTCACCATCTTCTCTGACGAAAATCGCTACAACATCGGTGTGACATGTTGAGGCATTGTATCGACGTAAATCCTGCCTAGGGTTTTCCTTGAAAACCATTCGTACAGATGATGTTGGATTGGACTGAGCGATTTCATGCATGTGTTTGTATGATTTAGCGAAGGGGTTGATGGTTCTGAGCATGGAATCTAGCTGGAGAAGTAAATTTTCGCTGCATGCAGAGTTTGCTTTATTTTGTAAGCGTACTTCAGTAGCTTGCGCTGTGTCAAAAATATACAACTGTCCATATCCTGGAGAGGTAGAAGTGTTAGCGTATTTGGTTGAGATTTGGTGATAAATTTGCCCATGTATTTTAAAACACTATGGTCTGCGGCCAGGAGGTTGAGTTATCTGTGCACCCATAGAAGCAAATGCTAGAGAAGAGTTGTATTCTCGAATGTGTTCACAATAATTTTTAGCTTCTGATGTTTGTTGTGTAAGAAGCTGTTGTAAAGACACAGGTAGCTCCCGCAAAGGTGGTAAAGCTACTTTACCGTTATGGCAGCACCTCGAGTACTTGGATGTATTACGCTCAGCAGGCCAGTATAGTGCATGACAGTGTTTGCACTGCTGGTCTGGAGTCCCAATGCAGCGTGGGGAAGGGTTTGGAAGAGGACGAATAGGAATCGAGAAATGCCGTGTCGGCTGCGTGTGGGCGGGACCGGTTTTGAAGTGGAAGCAGGACGAACCAGAAGAGAAATATATATAAGAGATGTGCTAATGGCATAAATTTTTCTTGATGCAAAACACTATTTGTTTTGCAAATTTTATTGTAATGTGAAACTTCAAGTTTCTCTGTAAATTCAATTTTTTGTGAGTTATTTCACTAATTGCTAATAATCTTGCAAACTACTGCATTGCCAAAACTGCGTCTCTTTTTATTTTATTAATTCTACCTTGATAACAGAATTTATCATTACTTACAAACTGGAGCTTGCATTAAGATTTAAAGAAGACAGCCTCCTAGAAATTCCAAGTAATAATAACATTGGAAGGTTTATCTTTTAGCTAAAGGTCCCCAAAGCTCAGGAATGATCTGTCCACCTTTATTGGAGATATCCCTTCAGCCTTAGCTTTTAAATCCAAACTGAAGACTAGTCTGGCATACCCTGATCAGAGCTGCTAATTAACTGTGCATATGGCATCTCTGTTTATTAATCATTTGTATACAAATGTATTATAATAATAATTAATCCTCCTCTATTCTGTTACTCTTCTCTTTTCTGTTATTCTGCTATGGCCCAAGCTCTTTTCTCTTTCCATGAGAAAGACACCTGAGATACTGGCATCATTTTCAAAGAATCAAAAGATTAGATGACCTACAACTGACTTATATTACAGAATGCCCAGGAATCTCCAGGACTGTGACTGTGTCTGACTTTGTCTTTTGACTTTTTCTGTTATAACAGACTGTGAACCACCCAAAAGTTTGTTTTCTCCATGGGATGCTGCTGACTGGAGCTTTTCTTTTCTTCTTCTCTGTTGTTAACTGGTCATAGTTCAATGATAACATTAATTCCAGATCTTGTTAGGTTCCATTAATATCAATCAGCTCGGAACTGCTTTGTTTTATTCTGATCTGTATGTTTATGTATATGCATGATGTAATTATTAATTTGTAAACCATGTAATTGCATTGTACCTATGAAGTTTCAATAGCTCTCTGAGATGGGAATCCATGAAGTGCGCACTACAAAAACAAAGTGAACAGAATTGAATTGAAAGACAAAAACATTAATTGAGAGCAAGACGGGGTCAAATCCAAAAGGCCAAAAAATTTTAACACCAAAGTCTAAAATGTTAATGAAACTTCCAAGAAAGATTTTATCTCTATCTAGTGAAGGTAAGATTTTTTTTAGAATGATTCGCAAACTTGTGCGCTGATGATAGCATGCATCATCTTATAAAATTGCATAGGTGATGCATATTCTGGAGCCACTACCATCAAGAAAATACACGAAATGGCGGCACCAGTAAAAAATAAATGGAGGCACAGAAACTTTTGTCACATAATGACAAAGTTAGTCAGAAGCCCATAATCAACATAAAACTAGTGCTCAAATTAAACTAGCATGTGTCCAAACCCCAGAATCATAACAGAAGAATTCCACAAAAAAACTTAACCTTGCTTGAGCAATTCCTAAAGAAATTGTAAGCATATGGCATGTTCACATCTCTCAGTAACTATAATAAAGCCAAGTGAATTAGCTTCTTTGACACCCCATATCTCAGTTTCTGATGTTGTCCATTCTTGAAATCGTTATCGTGACATCAGGTGTTTTCTATTGTTTCATATTTGCTTTTATTTATGTTTTTTTCTTGTTTTTATATAATCAGATAATTCAGTATTTTTGTTTAAGTCTATAATGCAGTTTATCATTCTGGTGCTGTTCTTCATTAAGTTGCTTCGTAGATTTTTACAGAACTGGCCTGTCTGTAAACAAGTCTACATTAAATTGATTCAAATGAAAGAGGGCAACTCTGGAAGACATTTGATGATCAATATAGTCTCCTGAATTCACAGTAAAAAACCCTACTGAATCATTATACTGGTCCTATGCATAAGGTTTTATTGACAGTAAGTCAGATTTATGCCTCTGTGTCCGATGGGACCAGTGTGGGCTTTGTGCCTATAGAATTCTAGTAGCTGTGCTTGCAGCTTTTGTCTGTCAGTCTACAAAAGCATAAAGATTCTATTTTTGTGCAAGTTTAAAAGCAATGCTACTACTACTAATAATAATAATAACAATGTTACTGCCCTTCCTTTACAATACCCCAAGGTTTGCTTTCCCTGTGTAGTTGTACAGAATCCTGCCTTGGAAATTAAGGCACAATCTTTTTTGCAAATCAGTATGAATACCCCAATGTGTGACTCCTGAGCTAGTGCCTCCTCCATTCAAAAATATTGAAGAAAAATGTCATCAAAGACAATGTACTGTATAAATTGACCCACGTTCCTGATCTTATTCAATTTCTAGTCTTGCCACCACAGTGACCGCAGTTGTAGAAATAGCCTCAACCTTGTGGATTCTACCTGTAGCACTCCCTTGAGGACTGTGTGTCTGATGGGGTTAGGATATCCTCAGTGTGCTTCCATTATGTGTTCAGGTGCCACTGCCCCTACCTGTTAACTAATTCAACTGATATTCGTCTGTCTGAGGTGTATTGTAGATCATTTTATTATTAATTTAAGGGTCAAACTTATACATTAAAAAAGAGCAATACTGCTGTATATGCAGCTGCCAGTTGCCTTTTGGCCTCAGTTTCCTGCAGCTGCCTTCTGACACTTTGAACCGGGAAGTCTATGACCTCTCTTGTGATTCAAAATATCCTACTCCTTCTAGCACAGTTGAACTTGATCCCAAATGAGGAATATCATAGGCATTACTGCTCCATTATTATCCATATGTCATGTACCTGTCAAGCCATCCCAACAGCAATTTAACATTAATTATACAGAAAACACTTCTCATGAGAAAACATGTGCATGCTGTCAAATGATATGGTTGCTCTATAAACAGATTGATGGTTTTTGCAGTTGGCAATCAACTTTTGACATTAGACTTTACTTGTAGTATTCATTGCTTTTGGTTGTGGAGAAAATACTGTATATGCCAATGAACAGAGTGGAAAAAGTGTCTTTTTTGTAAAATGCTGTATGTGATATACTGTTCTGAGGTGTGAACATAAAAGACCTTAGTATGGAGGCATTCAAAGAATCTTTTTTATGTTCTCCATCATTCAAAATATTTTGGCATGATGAGATTTGCATGAGGTTTACTGTATGAACCGTCTATTTTTCCTTTTGATTTATTTCTCCCTTAGAACATTTTAAAAACATACAACCAACATTTTGGCTCAGTCCTCTCAAACTGACTTTTTCAGCATCTGGGAGGAAAACTCTCAGAGAAGAAAGGCTATCTTAATGACATTGTGTATAGGCAAGCGATGATAAGCTTGAAAACTATTTCAAAAACTAATTTAAACAAAATTATACAAAATAGCATTATTACCTAGCGCAAGAAAATGATATGCGCTTCTAAGCCATGTCAGCATTATTACTGAAATAGTAATTTTACACCAGTATGTTTGCCAAGAGGTGTTAATTAGATTCACTGGTTGAAATCTTTTCTTTTTTCCATTTTTTTTACTTCATAATCAGAATGTTGATTTAGGAGAGAACAAATTTTCCACAAAATTGGAGTGATCCAGCATGTATTTTTCCAATATAGCGTTTTCATTAAGTACTAGTTGATAGCACACATACAAAGCTTTGATTTTCTTTTACAACTCATTAAAAAATATTTTGATTTCTTTTTAAAGTACACCTCAAATTTACCTTTCTATTTTTTCCCTTTTTAAAAATTATTGGTTGTAAAACTGCCTTCACATCTATATTTCACATTGCATACATTGTTGCTATTTAAAGAAGGCAATGCATAAATCTTAAAATGTGTTTATTTCTTGTAATTCTTTCAGTTTCAGTAACTAAAGAAGCAATGTTTTGTCAGTGAATTTTTTTAGAAAGCGTACTAAAAGTAATTTATTCTGAATTAGTTTAAAGTTGCCACTATTTTAAATCAAATATTATTACAGCTTTATAAGAAATCACTTACTACTACTGTATGTTTGTTAGTCATCTATAAATTAAAGAACTAGCCTTTGAAGTGTTAGCAACATACGCATTTACAGCTTAGACCCTGTAAGAGCCAACTTAGAAAGTTAATGCTTTAAGTTAAATACGTATTAGTTTTTGGTTAATTTGAATAGAATATAATTTTCTCTCATAGCTATAGATTATGGTATAACCTTTCCCCCCTGTAAATGAATATAAAATAAAACTTTCTAGCTGAATCTGTAATACAGTGTGTTTAATTAAGTGAAATTAATAGCCTCATAGCTAGCATGGACTGAAAGACGAATTTGCAGTTTGTAAATGGGATATGCCTACAGTTTTCTGACGATTTAGAAATGGTTCAACTATATGAGCAAACTTAAAAAATGAAACAAGAGATATAATAGTTAAACAGCAGTTTTCTTTTCTTTGCCATATCAATTTTTGTCTATGTTTGTGTGAACTATTTTACTTTGAAATTTTACTAAAGCTTTTAAAAACAAAGATATTTTGTCTTTGGAATCATTTCAATGTGTCAGGCTATTGCCAGAATCCCATGAAGCTTACTAAAGCTGCAGAATTTTGGCAATTTTGGGTAAAGGCAGCTATAGACCCCACGTAAGCACATTTTCTCAACTTGCTTAGTGTAATACAGGGATGCTTGGAACCCAAAGCTATCCCAGCTGCACTGGGCACAAGGCAGGAAGCAATTCTAGATGGGGCATCATGCCAGCCCACTTAATCAGTTACCAGTTAGCCTGAAGTGCTAATGTTTTGAAATGTAGTAGGGAATGAGAGTGCCTAAGAAATTCCATGCAGAAAATAGTAGATTATGCAAACTAGACAAAGTGACTTCTGAAAACTGAACCCAGGTTTGTGGTGCTTTGAAGTATCTACTGTATGTCACTATCTTAGATCATAATTTTATCTGATCTTTTTGTACAATTAAAATTAAGAAATTGGTGTCTTTGTTTTCAAATAAGAAGTAGTTTACAATCCAACTAAGTTACAAAACAGTGTCTGTAACTGGAGCATGATGCAGGAAGATATTACATAAAAACATGTCCAGAGGACTCTTAGACTCTGTAATTCTAGTTGTTTGTACAGAGGAAGAATAAGTAGCCTTTGAAGTGTCAGCAATATACAGACTTATAGCTTAGAACCTACACAAGCACATTTTCTGAGACATACCACAGTTTGTGACACTGAAGGACTGTATTTCTAATACAGACGTGAGCAACATTGGAGCAGCACAAGGAACTCTTCTGTGTCCTTTTCTCATTACTCTGTAAACATCAGACCATAAATATAACACCAGGTCATGTCACAGAAATTCTAAGCTGATTCTGTGTTTATGTGGTGTCTTGATAATGGGGATAACACAGAGTATAGGGATCAGGTGGAGAACTTTGTTTCTTGGTGCAGAGAGAATTGTCTGCATCTTAACGTCAGCAAAACGAAGGAACTGGTTATTGACTTTCTCTGCACCAAACAGCCTCTATGGCGTGAAACAATTTAAAGAGTGGATGTAGAGATGATCCACTCCTTCAAGTATTTGGGGTCCACACTGGTGTCATTTTGGACTGGTTATGTAACACAGATGAACTATATAAGAAAGGGCAAAGTAGGCTCTTTTTTTCTTAGGAGACTGCATAACTTGGTAATGACACACTTCACATATTCTACAACTACAACTGTCATGACCAGTGTGATTTTCTGTACTGTGGTATGCTGTGCCATTTACATCACTTCAAAGGAGGCATACTGAATCATCAAACTAATTAAAAAGTTCAGGCTCGGATATGTGATGCATTCTGGACAAATGGAGGAAGTAGTGAAGGAGCAATTAAAACAAAATTGATTGCCATTATGAACAATGCTGCACATCCTCTCTCTGACACACAAACACCGAGGACTTTCAGCCAGAACTGCATCAAGAAACGCTACTGGGACTCCTTTATACCTTTATATTGTATTTTGTCTGTTATTTTTCTTTTCTTCATTATGTAAAGCACTTTGAGCTACTTTTTGTATGAAAATGTGCTATATAAATAAATGTTGTTGTTGTTGTTATTTCAACAGCAATACACCAAGCATAATGCCTCATGTTTAGGGCTGCCAACTCTCTTTCTCTGGAAATGAGGACATTTGGGTTGAAAAATGAGGACTTTTGAGGACGCTGTTCCCTATGATGCCATAATATGCCTTTATACTGTCTTATGGTTTTTAAAAAAGATATAAACCTTTAGTAGCAGTTTATCGCTATAATTATGATATGATGGCCACAATCACAGTCACTGGCAAACTAATAAGCCATTAAATATTTTGAATATGTCAAGCCTCTTAAATTAACAGACTCCATTCCTTCCATTCTTATTTGGACAGCTTAACTGTCGAAAACCTGTAAAAAATGATACATGTGGCAAATTCACCACTAGTAAAATAAAAGTAATTTTACTCTTTTCAGTTTAGTTTATTTACATTTATCTACATTCTTTTAAATTTTTCCACTGAAGCTATTTTTCTGAATAAATCTGGGTTCTTGGATAAATATGAATGGAAATCTTTACATACCATGGTACTGAAACTGAATATTGTGAGCATTAGCCCCTCAACTGAATCTGTTCTGACCTGTCCAAAACTTGTTGTTCAAGTATTCTGTGAACTCACACTTTCCTTTCGGCATAATGGATATTCCTGAATTTATGTACATGAAATAATTATGAAAATATTAATTAAATTACTTGAAGAAGTGACTTATTACTTGGTCAACTGATAATTAAAAAGATATTACATTTATATGACAGAATAAATGTGTGATTTGTTTTTTAATTAACTGAAACTTTAATAGGTGACTCATTCATTTAACAATTTTAAAACCATTTTGGCACAAAGGTTGGTAATAGCAATATTTTCCATTATAATATTACAAAGCAGTACTTACTCACACTTAAATACGACGGACCGTACCTGGATGTATGAAATTTCTTGTTTAACCAGGCTGCTGAAAGAAGAATCGAAAATAAGATCTCACATAGAAAATGTGAAATTATAATTTTGATTTTTGAATTAGGATTACAAATAATTATGGAAGGGAACAACATTTATAATGAACTGTCGACTTGCCAAGAAGATAAAGCTGAATTTAAAAGATGAAGTGAAAAAGCCAAGTTGGACAGATATCAACTATTCTCGTCAATATCTGTGTTGTTTACTATCAGAATGGAAGTGAAGATTCTTGGAAAAAAGTGTGCGCACTACTTCCTCAATTGAAGATTTTCAAATTTTAGGAGCCAAAATTCTGGACATTTTTCAAAATTGTATAAATTCCTCCCGGACAGTCCATGGAGAGTTAAAAATGAGGACATATCCAGGAAAATGAGGACAGTTGGCGGCCCTACTCATGTTAAAAGTTTTTATTTCTTTTAAGTCTTTTTAAGTCATTCTGGTTTGTGTTTAGACCAAACATCCAAAATGAAGAAGATTGACACTCCATATAGTAGACTAGATGTTAACAAAAATTCAAAGAATAAAAACTGGTTAGTCCTAGCCTGCTCCAAAAATCTCCTCAGCCTGCTTTGCAAAAATGATGGTTTCAGATATTATTGAGGTAAACCTGAGACTCTATGAACATTAAGCTGTTCTGACTGGATGGCCACTTGACTAGAGGATACCCATTCATCTTCTAACAAGCACAATACTAAGATGAAAATGTACTTACCTCTACACACTACTTTGAGCTTTACAATGGCATTCAAAGTAGACAGGTAAGGAGAAAGCACACTATGTGAATTTTAGTTACTGTGCAATGCACTGTTTTTTTTATTATTTTTACTGCCTTTGACATTCTATGGGCTTTCTAATTCTAATATGTTATTATTAATATAGTTTTGTAACATATTCTGGAACCACACTTGCTGTGTTAGGCACCTAAAATGATTTCTTTTATTATGTTTTAATGAAAGTACTTTATCATTATATCTTACAAAAGTAGTACTAGGGTGTTGTACCGTGTTAGCCATTATGAATGTAGAGAAAAGCCAAGCAAAATGACACCTTTTATTGGCTAACTAGAAAGATTACAATATGCAAGCTTTCGAGGCAACTCAGGCCCCTTCTTCAGGCAAAAAGAAGGGGCCTGAGTTGCCTCGAAAGCTTGCATATTGTAATCTTTCTAGTTAGCCAATAAAAGGTGTCATTTTGCTTGGCTTTTCTCTATCTTATAAAAGGATATTCTTATATGATTAGCAAAATAAAGTAAATGATTTATGAGACAGACACTAATACAAATTTATTGCATGGATTACCAAAACAAAATTTATATTTAAAATATACTTATTGAAAAACTACACTTAAAACCCACTGTCATATGAAAAAGTATATGTGTTTTCATTTTTTAACATACAGGTATGTGGTTACATCAAGATTTGATCTTCATTGAAACAGTATTTTTAGACTCGTAATTGAAAAACAATTAAAATTTGACTTTGCAATGATTTACTAAACAAAAATAAACATATATGCCATTTCTGTTTGTGGAATAAATATCTGATCAATCTCTGATATTGACTGGGAGAAAATTTTTCCCACTCCTCCATGCAGAATTATTTCAGCTGTGTGATGTTTGAGGGGTGTCTTGCATGCACAACCCATTTCAAATTCCTCAAACCATTTCAGTGCGATTCAGATCTGGATTTGACTTTGCCATTCCAGAACCCTCCATTTATTTCTTTTCAGTCATTCCTTGGTAGATTTACTGGTAGTTTTAATGTCATTGTCATGTTGCAAGGTCCATATTCGGTTCAGATTCAGTCATCTGACAGATGGTCTCACATTATCTTCAAGAACCCTCTGGTACAATGAAGAATTCATAGTTGTGGCAGATTGCCGGGGTCATTACCTGGCCGGGATGCCTAAAAGGACCGGAAGGTGGCAGGAATAGCTTCTGGGCCACGAGGGGGCAACTGCCCTGGAGCAGGAGAGGACCACGGGAGAAGAACAAAAAGCTTCTGGCCTGTTGGGACCCGTGGCCACCGTCAGGGGGCGCCTCAAGCCTCGTAGGACTCGAAAATAGTTACTTCCACAACACTCGGCAAGATGGCGGAGGAACCTGCCATGGACACCCGGATTGCTTCCGGGGCAAAGGGCAGCACTTCCGCCACACCAGGAAGTGCTGCCGGATGGACGTCATCAGACACCTGGAGCACATCCGGGCAGGGATAAAAGGCGCCTCCTTCCTACAGTCTGGGAACCAGAGTTGGGAGTGGGAGAAGGACGAAGCTCCCGGGAGGAGAGTAGTGGTGGCCAAGGACTGAGACAGAGAGATATAGTGGTGATTATTGCTGTGTGCATTGTGTGCTGTGTGGAACTGTGTTTATTAATGAATAATAAACGTGTGCTTTTTATAAAGATGTGGTTTCCGACTTGTGGTGTCCGGGCAAATCTCACATAGTGGATTCTCAGATGGTGAGCTGCCCAGGCCCTAATGCAATAATGCAGCCACACACCATAATATTTTCACCACCATGTATTACAGTTGGTGTCAGGTTCTTCTGATCCAATGTTGTTTTAAGTTTTTCCCACACATGTCTTCTGTCACTGTACCCAAATAACTCTACTTTTGCCTTGTCAGCCCAGAGCACATTGTTCCAGAAATCTTGGTCTTTGCCTAGATGTCTTTGGGAAAACCTTATCTTGCCCTAATGTTCTTTCTGGACAGAAAAGGTTACCTCCTGGGACATCTTCCATGTAGATTTTATTTGTGCAGCCTCTTTCTAATGGTAGACTCATGCAACCTTGACATCAACAGTGGCAAGAGCTACCCGTAGGTTCTATGAAAATCTGGGGTTCTTAGAGACTTCTTTCAGGATTTTGTGCTCTGCTACTGGCCTGGCCTGGAAAGGATAAGTTGGCAGTTGTTTGAAGTTGTCTTTTTTGAAATCCTTCCCGAACTCATAGGAAACACACAGGAATCTATAACCTTGTTTATTACAACCTCAGAGCACATTTTCAACCTAGGCATGGTGAGAACACATATTTCAGCAACAAAGAGCAAGCCAAACTAAAGTCAAACTATTGTTTATAGATCTTTTTATATGCCTTCCTAAACTCATAGGAAACACATAAGAATCTATAACCTTCTTTATGAAGGCCTCTGAGAGCTCTTTCAGTCTAGGCATGGTAAGAACACACACTCCAATAACAAAGAGCAAGTCAGACTAAATTTCCGATGTTTAATAAGACATGTTCCTCCATCTAACTAAAGGTGTTCTAATCATTTACATCTGATCTTGTGCACCTGAATCAAATTTTAGGTATTTTAAATGTGGAAGTGTACTTACATTTTACAAATACAATTTTCCCATTTATGTTTAAACTAGCAAAATACACGCGCTTCGCAGCGGAGAAGTAGTGTGTTAAAGAGGTTATGTAAACATATATATATACATAAACATATATACATATCTACATATACACATATCTACATATACATATACAGTAATCCCTCGCTATATCGCGCTTCGCCTTTCGCGGCTTCACTCCATCGCGGATTTTATATGTAAGCATATTTAAATATATATCGCGGATTTTTTGCTGGTTCGCGGATTTCTGCGGACAATGGGTCTTTTAATTTCTGGTACATGCTTCCTCAGTTGGTTTGCCCAGTTGATTTCATACAAGGGACGCTATTGGTAGATGGCTGAGAAGCTACCCAACTTACTTTTCTCTCTCTCTCTCTTGCGCTGACTTTCTCTGATCCTGACGTAGGGGGATTGAGCAGGGGGGCTGTTCGCACACCTAGACTATACGGACGCTCGTCTAAAAATGCTGAAAGATTATCTTCACGTTGCTACCTTCTCTGCAGCTGCTTCCTGAAGCGACATGCTGTACGGTGCTTCGCATACTTAAAAGTTCGAAGGGCACGTATTGATTTTTAATTGAAAAACAAACTCTGTCTCTCTCTCTCTCTCTCTTTCTCTGCTCCTGACGGAGGGGGTGTGAGCTGCCACCTTCAACAGCTTTGTGCCACGGTGCTTCACATACTTAAAAGCCAAACAGCCCTATTGATTTGTTTGCTTTTCTCTGTCTTTCTGACAGGCTTTGCTCCTGACGCGCACTCCTTTGAAGAGGAAGATATGTTTGCATTCTTTTAATTGTGAGACGGAACTGTCATCTCTGTCTTGTCATGGAGCACAGTTTAAACTTTTGAAAAAGAGACAAATGTTTGTTTGCAGTGTTTGAATAACATTCCTGTCTCTCTACAACCTCCTGTGTTTCTGCGCAAATCTGTGACCCAAGCATGACAATATAAAAATAACCATATAAACATATGGTTTCTACTTCGCGGATTTTCTTATTTCGCGGGTGGCTCTGGAACGCAACCCCCATGATGGAGGAGGGATTACTGTATATACATATACACATCCACATATACATATATATATATATATACATATACAAATTTACATATCTACATATATATATATACATATAAATATAGACATACATATATACATACATACATACATTCACATATATATACAGTAATCCCTCACCTATCGCGGGGGTTACGTTCCAGAGCCCCCCGCGATAGGTGAAAATCCGCGAAGTAGCGACCTATATTTATTTGATTATTTATACATATTTTAAGGCTTTAGAAACCCTTCCCACACTCTTATAAACGTTTCTCACTCTCTTGTTAACCTTTCCCACGCTCTTATAAACACTTCCTATGCTCTTAAACACTTTCTACATTCTTAAACACCTCAGACCAACACTGCACACTGCACGCAGCGATCAGACGTCAATGTGTCTGCACTCGCTTTGTGAAGGGGGGCAGCTGAACTCACTCTGAGCAGAAATGGACTTTGTGCTACTTCTGCCAAAATGCCTGCTTGTCGCTCTGCGCGTTCGGAAGGAGGAGTGAGTGTGTGTGTGTGTGTGTGTGTGTGGGTGTGTGAGAGCTGAACGCACCTTCGCTCAAACCCCCCCTCCCCGGAAGCGCAGTACGCTCCTGCCACTTCGCATTGTCAAGGGGGTGGGGAGCTGAATGAACGCTAAGGAGAAGTGGACTTTGTGCTGGCTTTGTGCTGCTTGTCGCTCTGCGTGTCAATAATTTTAAGCCTGTACATCACCAATTTTCCTGTCTCACTGTCTTGTCTTGCGTGAAGTTAAAATGTTTTATAATAGTGAGATGTTACTCATATCCTTAGCCCGATATCCACATATCATATGTGTTAACAAAGTGTGTTTTATAAGTTTACATGTGTTTAAAGCATGTGGGATGAGTATTTTAAGGCTTAAACTATAAAAATGTTTATTTATATGGTCTTTCTATATCGCGGATTTTCTCCTGTTGCTGATGGGTCTGGAACATAACTTCCGCGATAGGCGGGCAATCACTTGTATTTAAAAACCCGCAAAGTCGTGAATCCGCGAAAAGTGAACCGCGAAGTAGCGAGGGATTACTGTATATATATATATATATATATATATATATATATATATATATATATATACTGTATATATACATATCTACTTATTGGCTCCTGTATTTAGGATATAGCGGGTTGGATAATGGATGGATGGACATTTGTATGCATAGCCCTATTTGCCCGTTTTCGTTTTTTTTCTGTCTTCAGTAATATTTCAGCAAACCCGGAGCTTGTCAGTTTAAATCCTGGTACTGACACCACTGTGTGACCCTGAGGAAGTCACTTCACCTGCCTGTGCTGCAAAAAAGAAAAGTAATGTAACAAATTGTACCTCAGATGTTGCAAGTTGCTGGAATAAAGGCATAAGTAAAATAGATAAAAATGTATTATACACATAGGAAGTATTAATTTATTTTCAGTCAAGTCATCTGCAGCAAACCTTTATAAATGAGGGTTTCTCCTTTTTAGATAGTGCAAACTGTTTCTTCTTCATTGAGGTTTTCTCTTGGAGAGCTTTTTTTATTTCATTGAAAATTAAAGCAGCAGCTGCCAAAATATGTAGCTTTCTTATTAATTTTTCAACATTGTGTAAAATAACTTTATAAAGTAACATAAAAGGTTTAAATACTGGTTATCCTTTTACACTAAAATATTACTAAAGAGATACAAAAAAAGTAAAATGCATATGTTCTTTTTCTTTAAGGAGATTTAATATTACTGAAGAAAGAAAAAAAAACTAAAACAGCCAAATGGGGCTATGCATACAAACTTAAAAGGTTTAAATAAAACAGAAATATACACTTTTATTTTTACTTGCTTAACTTGTGGAGGGTGTATCCTGTAGCAAAGCCCTAACTTCTTTTGTGAAAGCCTGTTTCAGTCAATAAGTCTTAAAAACAGGTGTAAAGATATTGACAATAAGCTACGCAAACCCACCAAGACATGGAATCGTTTAAATCAAGTATCATTACATCTTCCTTTCTTAAAGAGAAGTAAGGCAGTACTTATAAGCTTACATATATATATATATATATATATAGACATACATACATATATATATATATATCTATATCTACATAAATATATATATATATATATATATATATATATATATATATATATATATATATATATATAAATCCCCGCGAAGTACTGCTTTTAAATTTTTATTAAGAAGAAAAGCTTTTTAAATTGAGGGAAAATATCCCAATAGCAATTTGTTAAGGATCTGTTTTTTTGTGAAGCAGCCTTAACACAGCTTTTCCGCTGTTTTATAAACGAACGCCATATAAGGTCTTCCTTTTCCCTTGCTTCGCCAAGGAAGGAGCCTTTTTATTAAATCCAAGGGTTCTTCGCTTTTTTTTTTTGTTTGTTTATTACAATTGTTATAGTTCTGTTTGTATACGACATTGTCAGTTCAGCACTCAGGTTGTAATATGACCAAGCTGTGCAAGCTTACTGTTAAGAATGCAACGTATAGTTGTACATGAGAAAAGCAATCTTGCCTCAAATCAATGGCAACCTTTTATAGGTCTATGAACTTAATTTAAAGTTTAGGTTTACACGGTGCTTTCTTTCTGAAGTACCTGCACTCATGAATATGTCTGTATGCGTCAGTCGCTCAAATCCCCGCGCTTCGCACCGGCGAAATACTGCTTTTAAATTTTTATTAAGAAGAAAAGAAAACCTTTTAAAATTGAGGGAAAATATACCAATAACAGTTTGTTAAGGATCTGTTTTTTGGTGAAGCTGCCTTCACTCGAGTGATCACTTCGAGCTGACTTGCTGGCTAACCATAAGCGTTACCTGGTAGGTAACCAACCATACAATCAGATTGTGAATCAGACTACGAATGCCGTGAATGTAATTACCCCGATCTACATGCTGTCAAATAAACAAACCACACGCTGTGGCGCAATTTTAGGGGCTTCGCCTCTAGCGCTGACGTCCGAGGTTCGATTCCCGTAAGGGAGTGAAGTGAGTGGGTGGTTACCTACCAGGTAACGCTTATGGTTGGCCAGCAAGTCAGGTAACATCAGCCACGGTGCCTTCAGCTGTGAGAAGCAGATCATAGAATGGATGAAAATAGTTTACTGTCAAATAATGCAAAGAGTACGCGACACGTCTTTCCCCCTTATTCTTGGCTCATCAGGCGTACACACTCACTGCACTCGCTTACGGTAATCGAACCTCGGACGTCAGCGCTAGAGGGGCTTCGCAGTGGTGAAGTATTGCTTTTAAATTTTAATTAAGAAGAAAAGAAAACCTTTTTAAATTAAGTCTTAAAAAGAGGTGTAAAGATATTGACAATAAGCTACGCAAACCCACCAAGACATGCAATCGTTTAAATCAAGGCGCGAGTCGAAAAACACCATCCCATAATATTAGTTAACGATTAACACATTTCTATATGTATTGTAAGCATACAATACAACTGATAATATGTTGCGCTTATTTATCTGGTGTACTGACATTTTTGCGCGTTTAACAGCTGAAATCTAACGTGGTTTGTGCCCTTCAGAATGAAAAGAGTTTGCATTTACTTTTTTAATAAAAGGCGAGCTTTTAAGCCTGAGAAATCACCCCGTAAATGCACACGTTTAATTGCACATGTGTTAATATGTATGCTTACACAGTATTAAAAGACACTCAACAATTACACAGTATTAAAAGACACTCAACAATTAACGTCATTTACCTTCGTTCCCGCGTTTGACTTGTGCTGTAAATCTCTTCCTCGTTTTCAGTTCACGTGATTACGTACGAGGCGTAATACGTGATGACGCAATGCGTGACTCCGCCTCCTCCATTAGAGTATATGGACAAAAAACAGGTTCCAGTTATGACCATTACGCGTAGAATTTCGAAATGAAACCTGCCTAACTTTTGTAAGTAAGCTGAAAGGAATGAGCCTGCCAAATTTCAGCCTTCTACCTACATGGGAAGTTGGAGAATTAGTGATGAGTGAGTCAGTCAAACAGGTTCCAGTTATGACCATTACGCGTAGAATTTCGAAATGAAACCTGCCTAACTTTTGTAAGTAAGCTGTAAGGAATGAGCCTGCCAAATTTCAGCCTTCTACCTACACGGGAAGTTGGAGAATTAGTGATGAGTGAGTCAGTCAAACAGGTTCCAGTTATGACCATTACGCGTAGAATTTCGAAATGAAACCTGCCTAACTTTTGTAAGTAAGCTGTAAGGAATGAGCCTGCCAAATTTCAGCCTTCTACCTACACGGGAAGTTGGAGAATTAGTGATGAGTCAGTCAGTCAGTCAGTCAGTGAGTCAGTGAGGGCTTTGCCTTTTATTAGTATAGATTATACAATGAACTAAAATATGTAAACGTGGCTTGATGTTTGTTATATTATACAGATAGTATTTAAATGGCCATCAAATCTTAATATGTCCACATATGTTAAAAGGGAAAATGTTTTAATGGGGCGTATTTACTTTTTCACATGACTGTATAATAGTCATCAATTCATGTATTGATTTATTTCAACACTTTTGATAGTGTTTGAAGGCAGTTGGAAAGGAGTGCCATCATAAATCGGACATTCAGAAGTAGCACTATTTATATGAATTATCAAATAATATACACAGACAATATAGCAGGTCAAGAGTATCAAAATGTATAAGATTACCAAAATGAAGAAAGGTTCACCACTTAAAGCAGAAAAAAACAAATAAACTTTTAGCTGCTGAGTATAATGTCAAGTTTAACTTTTTTTTCCTTTTTGGTGATGAAAATTATATTGGTCTGAAGAAAGTGTATTCTCTATTTTATATCAAGTCACATTACCTGCAGTATGTTTGTTGGAATGAAGTGCCTTGAGGCATTATCTTCCTGCTTGTTTCTGTGCTTGAAAAAGGCGTGAGGAGACAACATTTAAGATCTCTGTC
The DNA here is from genome assembly GCF_900747795.2 of Erpetoichthys calabaricus. Classification (NCBI taxonomy): domain Eukaryota; kingdom Metazoa; phylum Chordata; class Cladistia; order Polypteriformes; family Polypteridae; genus Erpetoichthys; species Erpetoichthys calabaricus. The sequence continues at coordinate 88,394,283 of NC_041403.2, forward strand.
TTTCTTACAGTATGCCCTTCATAGGATGACACAGCAGGAGTCATGTGTGAAAACAAAGTGAAGAGTGCAGAACATTTCAGTTATGGTGTGGGTGTTACAAGGTTCTTCTTGTGTTCTTGCATCATGTTATCTAAAATAATGTGCACAGGATAAAAATAGCTAGGAAAATTTACAAATGTTCAGTCCATAGCTTCAAAGGCTATATAGAACTTTTTTATAGAACATTTTTCTGATGACACACTGTAGAATCATTTTTTACATTGTGTCAAAGGGTATCCATTTCATAAGAGTATTCAAAAAGATATTTGTATAATTTTCTTCTTGAACATAACTTACTACAGTACAAAGCTTGTGGGTGGATGGATCCTAACTGAGTAGCAACCAATTCAAAGTAAGAGACAATACAAGAAGGCTGGGTTGCCCATCCATCAAAGTGCTATTTTAGGCTTTTTGCTTTAAAAAATTGCATTAGACATTGTATATGTAGTAATTATTCTACTGATTTTAATTTAACAGTTCAAGATAACTATAGATTCATGAAAAATAGAAAAGCATGTATGTATTTATTTATAAAAAAGTATTTATATTTATTTAGAAAGATTACAGAGAATTAGGAGCATACTTAAATAAGGAAATGTGAAAGAAGCAGGTACGTTGCATATTTATCTTTCGATCTGTTCAAATCGCTGTGTGTTTCTTCCAAAGAAATGCTGTGTGAATTACATTGCTTGACAGTAAGAGTAGCACAGCTCCACCATAATTTCAAATTGGCCCGGATGACCCTGAAAGACTTCTAAGACCACTGAATGAGTGACACATTGTACACTTAAAAATAACACATTTCTGCTGGCACCCTGAGCCCTGAGGCATTGGTGAAAAACTGATAGAGCTGACTTTAGTGCCACAGAGTTTGTAGTACAGTGCACAATATTAATGGAGAAAATATTGCTTCAGGCAGCAGTATGGAACAAGACACACTTAAACTGACTTTGGCCTTCACCTCCATAATGGATCTGGTATCTATACCATGGTCCAGATATTTGCAGTATGTGATTTGATGCAATTACTTGTTCGGTAACTACAGTACATTTTATCAAAAAAAGTATACACATTTCACTGCCAACTTACTTTACCAAAAGTCCATAGCTTATTATTTATTTGCTGAAAATGTAGCACTTTTCCCAAGGGCGAGGGAATCGTGGAGGACTGTGGCCATTTGTTGCTAGTTATTGTTTAAATGTGAGTCTTATAGTACATTTTCAGATATCACCTCTTTAGTCATCTGTGATTCTTGCTGGATGGCTTTAAGGAACTATTGACAGTGGGTTGTGCTTTGTTCAGATCAGTAAATATATTCTGCCGCATCTATTTAAACCTGTATTTATAACATGGATTCAGCCTGCAGGAAGGAGGATTTTTTTGAAGATTTGGGTTTGCAGAGGTCTTACTCTTCATCAAAACAGCTAGAGGGTTTATTCTTTAACTCAGCTTGTGCTGTAACTTTACAACAACAGTAAGATCAGTGCATAACTGAGTGAACCTGCAAGAGCAAAATGATTTTACTTTTAAGTTTGTTTTTTTTTAACTATTCTTTAGGTTTAATGGAAGACACAGTCCTGTTGCACTAAAGTTCCACTGTTTTGATCAAGGAATATAATTAATTAACTTTCAAAATTCATGAGACTCACATACAATGTTAGAAATCATTTTAGAATGCACATTATTCTGCTAACTCACTTAACAATCCCAGATGAAAGGTCAGTGAGGGTTCCATAAAACACACAGGAAGAAGAAGAGGGGAGTAGACTTTACTGTTCCCATGAAAGCACCTTCCCAGAATAATCCATCAGCATATTCTGACACTAATAAAAACAACAGAAAAAGGAGCATCTAGAGTGCTAGCATTGGAAGAGTCATTCATTAATGTGAAGGTCTTCTTGTTGGACCTTTGAAAAATCTATCCCATGACCTTCACCTTTCATGTCACAAGCAATTATTTGGTCATCTGTAGCACCAGAAACAGCCAATGAGTTGAGCAAACATTTAACCAGCATACAGTACATTATCCATTACATATTTACTGTGTGTGTTTTGTAATTTAAAATGTAAATAATCTAGAGATTTATTTCATCAAGTGCAAGTTTATGTTTCTGAGCCTACTGTTTACTACAGATGTTGGCAGCAGATCTTCTGTACAAACTACCCTTGAGGCAATTACAACAATTTATCAAAAAGATATCAACAAAATTGACTTTTCAATTCTACTGTCAAATTATGTATAAGTTTGAAAACAACTGCCTGGATCAGGTTTTTAAATGTTTTTTAAATGGTTTTTAAATGGTTTCTGCCAACAAAGGAACCACAAAATAAGTCACCAGAATGTGAGTGCACTAACAGTAAGTACTGTTTATTAAGTACAGTTCAGTATTTGGAATTAGCATTTTGAAGCATATAGGAAATATTTTTATTTTGTATTACATTTGTCAAATCATAAGAAAATATTTAGAGATACTGTAACTTTTAAAAAAAACAACTTTAGGTGACTTTATAATCTTGTATGAAATTGTACTGCTCAGTTTTTCGTCAGGATATTTTTGCATTTATAGCTTGTTTCTATTGTTTGAAATTATTCAGTGATTTGAAATATTATTTTAATAGTGGTTGTACCTTACATTTTATAGATTAAGAGCTGAGGAAATGAGTTTGGGTACTTTGGGGTCTTCTTCTTTACTAAGGGAGGTGGTGATTGTGAGTCTGAGAGGCAAATCATTGCAGCGGCAGCAGTTTAGAGACATTGAAGTAGATTGTGGTGGTGAAATTGGAGTTAACTCCTTCCACAAACCTTTTTGTTTACTTTCTTTGATCTACACCTTCATCCACACCTATGGTCATGAGCTCAGAGTAGCGGCAGAAGGAATGAGATGACAAATACAATTGGCTAAAATGTGGTTTAAGTTCAAGGCTACTGTCCTGTATATCATGCTTCTCCGGATTGGGATGAGCTGTTTCAGTCTGTTTAGGGATTTGGTTAGCTTGCACCCTGGGGATCTACCTCAGAGGATGGTACTTAGAGAAGAACCTAGATACTTTGTCGACTGGCCTGGAAATATCTAAGAACTCTCCATAGTAAAACATAGAGGATAATATGCCCTGATCTGTTTAGCTTGATATATTGCCCTCATGGTCCTAACCAGGAAATCTGAAAGCCTTATTATGCTTGCTTGTATTTTTATGAATTTCTTACTGAGTGACCAGTTGCCTACAGGCTTGGAGCAGCATGCTGCATCTGTAGTAAGTCAATATTCTGATAATCTCAAATGTAATGAAAAAATGTATTCTAGTTTAGCAGCAGACTATACATGTCCAAGATATACAGTATGTTAATTTTACATACTGTGCTTTTCATAAGAATGTAAGATATTGACTTTAAAAGTGAGCCTAAAGATCTAGCCTGCCATCTTGCTCATTCTTGTTGATGTCATATGGATTGCAAGATAAGCAAACCAATGAAGGAATTTCTCAGAAACAGACAAATGAAAAAAAGATGGATGAGAAAGTGCTTCAACAGTATAATGATGACAGAAAATTAAAGACAAAATGTTTTTCAAGTGTTAAAAAAACAAAACAAAACTCCACATAAAAACCCTACTGCCTTTGCCTCTACTTCTTCTCTGGTCTCCAGTACTGAAGAAGTTATTTTAAAATACCTTGATGTCTTAGCACTCTTTTTACCACATGAGACTGGTACTCTGTTAAATTATATGAATATTAAACAGGAAAACAGACCTACTTTAATTTAAAAGGCATGCAAATGAATCAGGTGATTGAATTACATATTAATGGATAAATGTTCTTTGAGTTTTCAAACCACTCTTTTTAAATTAATAACACATATTCAATGCTTTATACAAAAAATCAGGCGGCTCAAAGCAATATAATTAAAAAAGATTAGTCAGTAATATAGTCATCACAATTAACATTAATTCTTCAAATTATATCATTTTTTATAGAAATGTAATACAATTTTATGCTTTGTTTTGATTCAGTGAAATACAGTAATTGGGTATGCTAATGCAGACAGCTCTTCCAGACACCATATAAAATCATTAAATAGAAAAGCTGGTTTTAGAATCTTATTCTTAGAGCAGAATACTAAATGAACCCCATAAATGATCCCACTTTATGACCGAGGCTACTTTCCATCTTTCCTGTAACTACTTAAATGCTAACCTTAGCATTACAATGAGAGGTTAGTGTTTTCCAAAAATATTCTGAAAATTGCAGACTGGTAAATAATTAAATAATATCACAAGATTTAAGCCAATAACAATCAATATAATTGAAATTGATAGGCCATCAATCCATTTTGCAGCCGGTAAATAAAAAGGATTCCATTTTGCTGTGCTTAACAGAGAAAAAATATAAAATTGATCATACAATCAGTAGCAATTATAAGTAATTGAATTAAATGCCTAACCAAAGTGTTTAATGCTTATTCACAAAAATAGATAGGTATTGACTTTTTTCTCCAAATAATAATGTACTGTATTTGCATATTTTCCAAACATACCTCTCCAATAAATTGTTTCTTGCAGTTCAATAGCAACAGGCAGAAGGCAAGAACCAACAGTGACAACGTGCCAGACTATCACTATTCATATGCGTTTACTTACATAGCTTTCAATTATCCAGACTTTTAGGTTTGAGCTATGGGAAGAAAATCAAGTACCGAGGGAAATGTACTGCAGAAATACAAAGAATGTGCAAATTCCATATTCATAGACATTTTAACATAAATGAGATTCTTAATGATCCTAAATATTGCTAATATAAAATATGCAAGTATAAAGCTAAGGCAAAATGTTCATAGAAGAGAAAAGCAAAACTCAAATCTACATAAGACCCACAGTAAACAGGGAAATCATTAGACAAAATCTCTCTAATCCAAGTCATCCAGAAAATGAGTTTGTCCATTAATGTTGCACAATATGCTATGATGTTCACCAGTATTCGTCATTTTGATGAAACATGATCATGGTCTGTCATTGGCTTTTTAAATCTTAGTGTTCCTCTATCCACTCTTAGGTCCTATTACACATCAAGTGGAATACCTTGATGAAAGTAGTTTTGTTTCTATGAGGCACCACACTGCACAGAATAGAAAATAAGAAATGGAGAGATCAAAGAACATCCAATCACAACTGCTACAGGATCATGAGGTACTAAAATAATGAGCCCTTAGCAATTGCTTTAGACAATGGCACATCCTTAATATTGCAAGGTAGTATAGATCATTTTGTTTTATTTGTTTTATATACTGGGTAATTTTTTTTAAATATGTGCATCTCACAATTCTAATGCACACCCTAATATTAAGAATTTGATTTACTGTATATTGACAAAAGAGAAAGTTATACTTAACACATTTAACAAGAATTTGTCTGAAGTGTGAGTTTTTTTAATTATGAACACTACAACATGCCCTCCTACAAAATATTAGACATGGTAGATTGTATTTTATGGCAAATGCGTCTGTTCTGGTAACAAGTTTTGGTCCATCACCAAGTATTTTTTTAGGCACTATTTGCGTATTTTCTAGCTGTAATGTGTGGATATGTTTTAGACATAATTAGTACTGTTAGCATCTTTTGCTCCAAATGTTCTTTTCACATGATGTAAACACAATAAATATTACTATAATAAAACTGTCTGTAGGGTGTTTGCACATTCTACCAATGTCTGCATGGATTAATTATATAGTTCTCTGGTTTTTCTGTTATATAGTGTCTGGAATATTACCAGAATAGGTGATGTTGATGAATGGAGAGATAAATGTGTATAATTTATAGAAGGATAATTTAGTTAGTAGTAGTTTAGTGTAGCTGTTAGCAATGTTTATGTTGTAATTGAAAATACACAGCACATTTCAAATTTTTGCATAAAGAAGCATGAGTATATACACTTACTGTGCAAATTATTAAGAAAATCCTGTACACTTGCGTACCCATACATTTATTCATTCAGCCAGTCATGTGCCAGCTGTACAATGCATAAAATCTGCCGATACAGGTCAGAAGCTCAGTTAATCAAACTCCAAGACTGGAGTGATCTAGACTATGGCATGATTGTTGGTGCCAGATGGGCTGTTTGTGTATTTCTGTAACTGCTGATGTCCTGGGATGTTCCTGCACAACAGTGACAAAAAAAAATCCAGTGAGTGGCAGTTCGGTGGACAGAAATGCTTTGTTGATGAGAGTTGATAGAAGGGCTAAGGTGACTCGGAATACCATCCTGTACAACTGTAGTGAACGTTAAAGCATCTCAGAATGCACAACACATTAAACCTTGAGGCTGTTGGGCTAAAACTGCAGAAGACCACATTAGATTCCACTCCATTTAGCCAAGAACAGAAAGCTTAGATTTCAGTGAGCACAGACTCAGCATAACTGGACAGCTGAGGACTAGAAAAATGTATCCTGGTCTGATGAATCTTGATTCCTGCTGAGGAACACAAATGTTATGGGTCAGAATTCGACACCAATAGCATGAATCCACAGACCCAACCTGCCTTTTGTCAATAGTTTAGGTTGATGGTGTTAGTGTTAATGGTGTGTGGAATGTTTTTTTGGCACACTTTTGGCCTGTTAATACCAATTAATGATTGCTTAAATGCCGTAGCCTGTTTGAATTTTGTTTTTGACCATGTGCATCCCTTCATGGCTACAATTTACCCTTCTTCTAATGGCTACTTCCAACATGATACTATACCATACCACAAAGTAAATGTGTTCTCAAATGGGTTTCATGAACATAATGATGAGTTCAGTGTTTTTCAGTAACCTTTCCAGTCACCTGATCTGCATCCAATAGAACAACTTTGGGGTGTAGTAGAACGGAAGATTCACAGAGTGAATATGTAGCTAGCAAATCTGCCAAAATTGGGTGTTATGTCAAGGTGGACCAGATTCTCAAAGGATTGTTACCAGTAGCAATGCCATGAAGAACTGAGGCTGTCCTGAGAGCAAAACGAGGCCCTACCCAGTATTAGTATAGTGTGTCTAGTAATTTGCTCAGTGACTGTATACAATATAATATAATATAATATAATATAATATAATATAATATAATATAATATAATATAATATAATATAATATAATATAATCTGAGAAGTTTTAAGTGAGTATAGAGGTTTCTAGGTAGTTTTACCCACTAATCATAACAACGTGTCAGATTTTGATCAATGTATTCGAGCAAAAATTTCATTGTATACTGTACATATGACAATAATGATGTTATAAGCTTATATCACAACAATATGTAGATTAGATTAATTAACACAAATATTATGTGTGATTTTGGTGTGTGAATGAGTGTGCCCTTTGATAGACTGGTTCCAGGCTGACACTCAGTGGAGCTGGAACCTTAAATATGGATCTAGGATACAATATAATACAGTATAAAAATAATCTTCACAAATGATACATGGCAACCATGCACAAATAGTTAAGAGCACTAAAGGAGCACAGTAAGTCAATAGTTTTTTAAAGTTCATCTTATTTTTTGCAACACAGTTACTTTGTTATTTTGAGAGAAGGTGTAAGTGTGAAAACCAGCTGTCTCATTCAATCCATTATAGAACAATTTTGCCAGTCATTTATAGATTGCCAGCAATACTACTTTGTGCAACAAAATTGTGATATACAGCCTTTATGCCTCCTTGGTCAAACCTAGCCAATATGTCAAGTTGACAGCAAGCTGCATCAACATTTCATCATTTCTTACTTCACTTTAGAAGTGGGCTTGTTTTCAGAACTTTGTAATCTTACTTTAATTAGATTTTATGTCCTAGGTGTAGCCCACATAGACCAACATAAAATGATTAATGTGCATGATAAATTGTAACAATAAACATTAAACAATAAGTGCAACAAGCAAAATTAGGCTAAACTGCTCCCTTTTAAATGAAAAATGCTTTTTTATATTTTATAGATATAATCCTAAGTAGCTTGAAATATACAGAACATATGATATATTTATAATCTGATAAGAAAATTACAACCTTGTAATCAAAGAAATGAAAGTTTAGTACAAAAAATAATAAAATACATAGGTGTGAGCAGGCTGCAAATAATATTTCACGTGGGAAATGTTTAATAACGGGGCAGACCTGTCTAGCCTGGCACAGATTTTCCTACGGCAATCAAACCTGCTGCACAGACACTTAAATAGGTGTGTCTTGGAATTGACTGCTTAGTATCCCAAAAACCAATAGTTATTATTTTGCTGCATAGGTAATATTAAACTATACTAAAACCTGTTCCTTTTTTGGACAAGGATTTGAATATTCATGGTGCCATTTCAGGAAAAGGTTGTCAAGGTTCAACATCCAATAAAGACAGCTGACAGTTTTTACTGTCTCCACCTAACAATAGAAATCATTTTAAAACAAAAAATTGTCTTTACAGTACAAGAAAGACATTTTCCAATAAGTTCTATACAGAGGAAATGTAATGTACGTTCCAGAACAAAACATGTTCATATGTCAATACATTTTAAAAATGAGCAGACTACAAAACACAAGTTCCATCAAAGTTATTTTTTACAAGGCCTTTGATTACTTGTTGAAATATTATTAAACAGACATCCTAGGCCGTAAAGTGGCAGCTCAGGTTGCTTATAAACGTGTTAATATTATCTGCGCATATTCAAATTTCATCTTGGAAATGTTAACCTTGCCTTCAAAATCAAGGACAAATAATAATTGTTTGGATTCATGACAGTGCAGACAAGTCTCCTAGCACATAACAAGCCTCCTACAGTCATGCTAACATCAATGTGCAGTTAAGCTAGATTTCTATCACTAATTATGGCTTCCTCTGGAGTAAAAAGACATCAAAAACGTATCCCCCTCTTTTTAACAGAGGTGCAAAGAGGTTACTTCACTTTGTGTTTCTAAGCTGAGTATTTTTAATTACAGAATTGTCATTCAAATGGTACTTCCTTTAAGTAATTTTAATACCTGGTATTACCAAGTCATTGCACCCCTTTCTTTTCTTAAGGATAACATACTGTATATTGCCTCATTTTACAGCTGAATTTGAGTTAATTATTCAAAATTATCACTGTCCAATTTCTAATATGGCAAGAATTTAGAGATGCAATAAAGGAATAAGGTAACATTACTGTCTTTGCATAACCTTCATAACTAAATTTCAACATTTGCAATTTCAATTTTTGAATTTCTTTATATTTTTAATAAACTTTTTCTGCCTTCTAGCCTTAATTTAACTAAGTAGGTTAAATGAATGGTAGTATAACTAACTAGCATAATTTGATCTGTAGGAGAAGAGCTTGTTCTCTTAAAAATGGTACTCAGATAGAGCAAGGGTAAGTCATCAGAACAGAGGAGGCAGGATTTCATTAAGTGTTCCTGACTGAAATGCAGTTTCTTTCAGGTGATGAAGCATCATTTTTACGTTTATAGTTTAGGTGCCAGCATGAAAGGACAGGCATCCGGGCTGGGATAAAAGAAGGATTAATTCCCTGCCTGGAGGCCATAATGGATAAACTGGGCAAATGCACTTACCAGGACCTGTTTATTCCCCCAAACAACAGGTGGCAGTATTCAATACCCAATCAGGACAACTGTAGGGTGGCTTGGGAGTTGAAGCCCTGTCAGGGTCTTTGGGGACCATCAGAGGGTGCTGCCAAGGGTGGACTACCTTAATTTCGGCATGATGTGCTTCAGACGATTTGGACAGGAGTTTGGAATCAGTGTCCGAGTCTAGTTAAAAAGAAAGCCCACTGCCTCACTAAATTGAGTTTGAAGGGCATTGGGCAAATGTTCTGTTGGAGGAGGAAAGAAGATTGTGAAAGGTTTAATTTTGCTGGTGATCTTATGAACATGTATTTTTGTCAAAAAAAAAACATTTATTTGAACCTGGAATTGTGATGGGGCATTGCTGTGATTATGGTTTGGACCTCAGTGGCACCCCATAGTGGTTACAACCACATATTTATACAATCTATTTATAATGTCATTAATTCTTTCTTATTGACTAGCAGTGTTCATATTGTCAAAAAATTAGCCTTAGTTTAACCTGTTTTGAAAAAATAATATTTAGACCAAAATGATGATACTGTAATAATTATAATGTCATTTTAAACGACAGTAACAATATTAATGACATTGAAAAATAGTAGCCTTACAATTTCAGTCTCTTCTTAAACCATACAAAATATTTTAAAGGTTTCTAATACTCTTAGATAGCTTTAAGTAAAACATTTGACTCTGTTAACACTATAGTTCTAATACATAAGATTGGAACTTTTTTAGACTGCCCTCTTCTTACATCGTGGAGTTAATTCCATCATGTAAAAAAATCAAACAACTCCATTCTTATGGTTCAAAGTGCAGGAACAGTTACGATTCCCTTTATATGTTTCAATCATTCTTAAACAAAATATTCAGATTCAGTCTCGTGAAGGACATTCATCTGTGCCTATTGATCATATCTAATGATAATTCAAAAAATTTGTTCAAATGTTGAAATGTTGGATGAGTGGTAACTGCTTCTCTTTAAATACAAAAAACAGTTGGAAATTCAAAAACCTATTAGTTTTGCAGAATCTAGACACACTTATCTTTTACAAATTATATTACTGGACTAAGACAGAAGTTGGGAATAGGCTGTTCATAGTGACCCTAGCACTCACCAGTACACACCAGCTGTAAGATCTGTCAAAATGAAGCAAGAGATCTTCTGTGAAATTTGAGCAAGAGGATCTTCACATTTAACTGAGAAATAGAGAAAGACCTAAAAAGGTGTTAAAAGCAACACCGGCCAAAGCACATTTGGGAGTCTCAAGGGAGTTTTGGACAGTCTCAAAAGGTTCTGGCAAACAATTTGATGACTTAGTAAAGGTAGGCAGATACGCTGTTCTCAAAAAGGATATGGAAACACTAACATCAACTGAGGGTATTGTTTAGAAAATGAAAGATATACCAACCTGGTAGGTGGTAGTGTTAGACATATTGTTTTGGGTTGAGACCATTCCTTTGGATGAGGTCATGTTGGTGAATAAAAGACCACGGAGGCAAGAACACAGGTGTCGTTGAGATACAAACTGAAATCTTGAAATCGCTGAATACTGTGGGGTATTTTCACTAACATGTGTGACGGATGGCCGGGAAACATGCCTGGCAGGGACGCCCCTTCTCTATATGTTCCAGGGGAGCAAGCATGGGCTGCACAGTACCTCCCCTGGACCACTTGGTGGCAGCCCCCCTGGGTGACTGTGGTGCCTCAGGTACCCGCAGGGCTCCATAGGAGATGGAGTTCTCCACAGCCCTGTTGGGATCCAGGGTGGTCACCAGGAGGCGCTGCAGGGGTTCCTGGGTCTGTCTGGGCCGTAGTTCAGCCACACCCGGAGGTGCAATTGGAGGCAGGTGGTCAACCACCTGAAGCACTTCCGGATGAACTATAAAAGGAGCCAGCAGCCACCACTCCAGGCACCAGAGTCAGGAGGAGGAGGACAAAGCTGCCTGGGAGGAGTGGAGGAAGAGGAGTGATTTTTAGGGTGTTTTTGATTTCTGTGTGCTTTAGGGACTGTGTAGGGTCTGTGGGACATGGGGAAGGTGTGCCCCACAGCTGAAGACAACACAAATAAATATTTTTGTTTCTTTTGACCTGTGCCTCCAGTGTCAGTCTGTGTCGGGTCGGCCCCAACCAAGCGCTTGTGCCACACATGCTTCTTCAGGGTTGTGTTAAAACTGGGGATACTGCCCATTTTTAAAAATATGAACAAAAAGCTATGTTCAAATTACTGAGGAATTGCACTACTCTTGGAAAATATATTCTGGTGTACTGAAATGAAGAGCTCTGTGATAGAAGACACTTATATCTAGCAGAAGCAATGTGGATTCTGTCTTGGACAGTGAACAGGAATTTGGTAATTTGTCCTTGAACAGATATTTGAACAGTCATGAGAATTTATTAATCTAGTCTACATGTACTTTGTGAGCATAGAAAAAGTTTATGACTGTGTAGTGTATTCCATGGTATCTTGTGAAATGTACTACAAAGGTTTCAGAGGTGTTGCTGCATCCCATTCCGTTACTATATTCATGGAGCAAAACTTGTGGCTACCACAATGACACTAAGCTGAGTGTTCAATGTGGACATTGGACTCTGAAAAGATATGTCCTGTCTATTGTGTTGTTAATGATTTTAATAAGCAGAACATCAAGGCAACAGCCACAAGTCCTGGATTGCATGTGGTTTGGGAACTTAAGTTTTGCAGATTATGTTGTTTTTTGGGCCCATCATATTGTGATCTCTATTATGCTTTTGAACAGTCCACAGCTAAGTGTCATGTAGTTTCGAAGAGAATGGCTTGTTTTGTACAGTTAAGGTGTGAGCAACTGACTCAAGTAAATGGCTTTAAATACCTTGTAGTCTTATTCATGTGTGGTAGTGAGATGGGTCAATAAACCGTTACAATAGTCCTGCAATGAACTGGTATTCCCTCCATTGTTGGTGCCCGCCTTATGTCTAAGGCTACAAATTCACATAATTCTGGAATGGATCAAGCAGATTTTGAGAGTATCCTTAAAATGTATAAAATGCCCCAAAAGGTATAATTAGTAATATAAAAATGCCTTTTTTGCTTACTGTATGCCACTTATTTGTATACTTATCATTTCTAAAGACTAAAAGTCTAAGCCTGGACAAAGTTACTTTCTACAAAAAAAAAGTATTAGAGAGCAATGGAATCAATAATATACGTCTTTGCACTGGTATGCTTGTGCTGAGCCCTGAAGGCACTGCTCAGCTCCCTGCCGTTATTTTTCAGGCTGAGCTACTGTATACTGAGTAAAACATGTTGCTCTCACAAGTGACTTGGTATTGATTAGCTGCTCAGCAGAGCCAAGGGTGGTTTTAATGACATAGATGAAATATTCTACCAATGCTGTATTGCAGAATGCACACAAGAAAGAAACATAAAAATGTTCTGTACCCTTAAAATGTACTATGCATTCTCAAAGAATACATAAGTTCCGTGCTGCTAGCTTAACAATTGAACTAACCAATGATGACTACATAATGTGATAAATACAATGCCAATGGAAAAGCACTAACCTGGATATTATCGCCAATTACTTTAATTTGTGTCATTTATAGAGTGGATAGTGGACAGAAGAATTTAGAAATTCTGGAAGTAGTATATTTGTTGCAGCAGATGACATAAAAATGTATTTTATTACCCACTTCTTTTGGTGACTGACTATTAAGCCTCTGCTCTTCTCCTACTGTCCTAGTTGCTCCATGGAAATGCAGCTTGTATTTGTTCAGGATCTGTCTCCTATAGTGTTATTTTATTTTATCAGAATACAGAGCAACTTTATTATGGTACCAGTGAAAACTGAATTGGTCATCTAATGAGCTTTGGTTATTCTCACATGGAAGAGTTGCAGTTCATTTGTTGTATTAGACAGATAGAGAGATAGATAGATAGAGAGATAGATAGATAGATAGATAGATAGGTAGATAGATAGATAGATAGATAGATAGATAGATAGATAGATAGATAGATAGAACATTATTTGTCCCTGGTGGAAAAGTTGCTTTTTACAGAAGCTCTTTAAATAAATAAATACATAAATAGGTAGATATAAGTAAGTAAATATATTGTCACACATGTGTACATGGGACACAGTTTAGAGGCTTGAATACTTGCATTTCCACACCAGACCCTGGGTTGGCGCTGTCCTCTAACCTCTTCTCCATTTCCACTGCAGACTAGCAGAAGAATCCTCCACATAAACCATTTTCCGGTCTTCAGAGGTCATCCTCCATCACTCCCTCTTCCACTTTTCAAGATCCCATCTTACCCTGATGTTATTTCCAGTCCCTAGGATGCCACCTATTAATTACCTCATTTCCTGTCTGCCATATATATATATATATATATATATATATATATATATTTTGTCACACACATACGACTAGGAGGACGTTGTATGGGCCAAGCAAAGGTAATTCCACGCCAGGCCAGGGGGTGGCGGGGTGCAGTAAACCTTCTCCTGTTATCTCTACAGACCAGCCACAGGAAAACCTGTCTGATTCAGAGCAGATGGTCACTTCTGGCTCCGGCGCCCAGAAGAATATCACTTCCAGTTCTGGTGCCCAAAAGAATACCACTTCCGGCACCCAATCTGGTATCTGAAGAACATCACTTCCTGTCTGGGCCCTTAAAACCGCCATCTTTACAAACCCTCGACAGTTCAGTTTTGGACTCCGTACTGAGAACATCTTTGTGCTATCTAAAAACCTTTTGCAGCCAGGAATAATATATGGGTGGCTGCCCCAAACCTTTTTAAGTGTGTCGAGTCTATTCCTTTTACAGTGGCGTAGCCGGCAGGATGATGACCTCCTGGAGAGAACGAACCGAATCAAAGACTCGACACACTATATACAACACAAGAAAAATCAGATGGGTAAGTACCACTCCCGAATCGCCGAGTGAGGGTCGAACGGGGCACGTTGGGGGAAACCTTGAGTATGCTTCGATCCATCATCCTGTTAAAGGTTCGGGGGAAAGTAGAAACGAGACCCACAGGATAGAGCCTGGTACGTCTGGGAACACATTGGGGACTTATTATGGTCTTCCAAGTATGGGGACTGCCCCTAAACATCCCACAAAAGGTAAGCCTTTTGATAAAGGTGGGAGAAACCCAGGCTGGCAGGTGAAAAACCTAATGGCCTGGATTTATAACCCTGCTAAAGCAGCCATAAAACAGGCAATGGCTTTATGGGCTAAAGTGGTGCACTGGCTACAACCACATAAACAATCAAGACATCAAAAAGCGAGTCAGGTGGCCTGTGCTTTGTTGTTCCGTGCCCTGCCTGAAAAAATCACCCAGCCAGCCTGGGGCTATACTGATATTGTCTCGCTAGCCGAGGCAATTGAACACCTCCAGGCAGAAACCAGCTTGGGAGTATCAGAACGGGACTCGTGTGAACCCAGGCGTACTTGTGTCTCTAACATAGAGTCTCGTAGCTACAATTCGAAGCATACTTGAGTGGAACCCAGGGTGCGTCGGCCGGCTCCATGAAGCAACAAAGGTGTCTGCGGATTAATATGGGGGAGGTGCGGTGTGTGCTCGCTAACCCTCTGGCCTTTTCACATACGGGGGAAGTGCAAGTCAATGGAATTAAGGTTACAACTTTATTTGATTCTGGCAGTAACATTTCTATTGGTGCTCATCATCTGTTGTTACTGCGACAGTGGCTAAAGATTAAAACTCGCATTACCTGCATTCATGGAGATGTCTGGTATTAGAGAGCCACCCACTGTTATATATGTCAGGACGGCGTATTAAAAAAGTTGACGGTGGTGGTGGTGAATAATCCTCCCTTCCCCGTGATATTAGGCAGAGATTGGGTAAACATTAAAAGCGGTAACACAGATGTTTCTTCCCAGAGATTGCTAGGTCTAGTCACAGAGGCGGAATCATTGCCCTCAACGTCTTCCACGTCGTGTATACAGCCGGCTGGGGAGCAGAGTTCGGCCTCTGGTGATGACGGAGAAACACCCAGGACGTCTCAGCCAGATATGTCATCAACAAGCGCTGAGTCGACTTGGGACGAATCCCCGGCCCTTGAGGTCGAATCCAATCCCATCACATGCCTGCAGTTTCAGTTTAGGCAGACCCCGGCTTCATTTAAAAGGCAGCAGTGGAACGATGGGTCAATTAAGTTTGCAAAGAATGTAGTCGTTCTGATAGATGGCCAACGCACATTACACCTGATGCCACAAGGTCCTCACTTTGTGTTAAATAATGACTTGTTTTACTGGGTGGCAGACCATGAGGGACAGTTAAGGTCACTGTTAGTACCACGGACTTACCAGCGACAAGTCTGTGAATTAGTGCATACCCATCTCCCGAGAGCCCATTTGGGACCCGAAAAAACACTTGAGTGGATTAAGCTCCGATTCTTTTGGCCCGGGATTAATGAGGAGGTCCGCCGCTTTTGTACATCCTGTCCGGAGTGTCAATTAAGGCAGATTCCTAGGAAGGACTGTGCTCCTCTAGTTCCATTACCCTTAATAGATGTCCCTTTTGAGCGTATTGGGGTCAACCTAGTAGGACCCCTAGAACCCTCAGCCAGAGGTTATAAATATATAATGGTCCTGGTAGATTATACTACCCGGTTTCCAGAAGCTGTTCCGCTGCACTCAGCTACTTCAAAAACTATCGCGCGGGAATTATTAGGGGTCTTTGCGCGAGTCAGCATCCCTAAAGAATTCCTGATGGATCAAGGGACGCCTTTTACCTCACAGACGTTCAGGGAGCCTGCCAAGCTACTTCAAATAAAACATTTAAAAACCTTGGTATATCATCCTCAAAAAGTCTTGTAGAGAGGTTCAATCAAACTCTCAAACAAATGTTACGCAAAGTAGTCAACGAGGACGGAAGGTACTGGGATCAGCTCCTCCCTCTCGTCCTTTTTGCATATCGGGAAGTACCACAGCCTCCACGGGGTTCTTACCTTTTGAATTACTATATAGATCACAACCCTGGGGCATATTGACATTGTGACGAAACCTGGAATTATAGTCCAGAGCACGCCCGTACAGAATTCCTGAGGCAAAAAAGGCTGAAGTGGAGATGGAGATCAAACGAATGCTGGACCTTGGTGTGATTGAGGAAAGTCCCTGGTCCAGTCCTATTGTCATGGTCAGTAAGCCTGATGGAAGTTGGAGGTTCTGCAATGACTTCCGTCAGCTTAACCAAGTCTCCCAATTCGATACATATCCGATGCCGCAAGTGGACGACCTCCTCGAACGGCTAGGTAACACCAAATTCTTGACTACATTAAATATGACTAAGAGGTACTGGCAGGTTCCCTTAACAGACTCCACTAAGGAAAAGACAACGTTTAGCAATCCTAGCAGGCACTGGCAGTATCGTGTTCTCCCATTTGGATTGCACGGGGCACCTGCGACATTCCAACGTCTGGTGGACGAAGTGCTCCATCCTCATAATTCATATAGTGCTGTCTACTTGGATCACCTGGGAGGAACACTTACAGCAGGTTCAAGCTGTATTGCAGTCACTAGAAAAAGCTGGGCTTCAAATAAATCCGAAGAAATGCTGCTTTGGGTTAGTCGAAGCCAAATATTTAGGTCTATCTAGTGGGCTGGGGTATGGTGAGACCATAGTGTTCTAAAACAGATGCCATTTTGAATTGGCCGATAAACAAGAGGCAGGTTCTGGCCTTTCTTGGCTTAGCGGGTCACTATCGCCGGTTTGTACCCTGGTTTTCTGAGAAAGCAACGCCCTTGACAAACCTCATAAAGAAGGGGAGACCTAATCACGTGGTATGGAATGAGATATCAGAGGCTGCATTCAGTGACTTGAAAATGGCCATTATATCAGCTCCGATATTGAAAGCACCTGACTCTTCTATGCCTTTCATCGTCCAGACGGATGCTTCGGACACAGGTCTTGGAGCCGTGCTGAGCCAAAGTGTCGATGGAGTTGAACACCCCATTATGTACCTAAACCGGAAACTGCTGGATCATGAAACCAGGTATGCGGCAGTAGAGCAGGAAGCTTTGGCTATTAGATGGCCGATTACTCAGCTGACATATTACCTCTTGGGACGTGAATTCACTCTTGTGACAGACCATGCGCCTTTACAGTGGATGGCCTTGCATAGGGAGTCCAATCCATGTGTCACGAGGTGATTTTTAGATCTACTACAGCCTTATAAGTATTCGGTTTTGTTTATCGCCGTGGTGTACTGCAAGCCAATGCCGATGCCCTTTCTTGATGCCACAACTTCTCGGACAGGTACATCCAACCCGATGGGTCTGGGCTGAGAGGGGGGCCATGTCACACACGTGTGACTAGGAGGATGTTGTATGGACCAAGCAAAGGTAATTCCAAGGCAGCCCAGGGGGTAGCGGGGTACACTAAACCTTCTCCTGTTATCTCTACAGACCAGCTGCGGGAAAACCTGTCTGATTCAGAGCAGGTGACGTCACTTCCGGTTCGGGCACCCAGAAGAATATCACTTCCGGTTCCGGCACCCAGAAGAATATCACTTCTGACACCCAGTCTGACATCTGAAGAACATCACTTCCGGTTCCCTTGTGTCACTTCCTGTCTGGGCCCTTAAAACCGCCATCTTTACAAACCCTCGACAGTTCTGTTTTGGACTCCATACTGAGAACATTTCTGTGCTATCTAAAAACCTTTTGCAGCCAGGAAAAATATACGGGTGGCTGCCCCAAACCTTTTTATGTGGGTCGAGTCTATTCCTTTTACAATATACCATATATACCCGTGTACCACGCGCACATTTTTTCCCAAAAATTAGCATTAGAAAATCAGGTGCGCATCATACACAAGGAAATTTTTTTCTGTAATGTTTACTTCTTCTGCTTGGGCTCTGGCTCTCTCACTCACTGTCTCTCTCGCTCTTGCTCGTTCGCTCGCGCTCTGTCTCTCCAATGCGCGCTCTCCGTCTCTCTTGCTCGTTCACTCACGCGCACTCTCTCCCTCTCTAGCTCGCTCGCTCTTTCGTCATGCAGCAAAAACAGAAGGGCATTTCGCAGAAAACATGCCCTAAACTCTTCCTATACAATCACAACACGCGTCATAAATGGGGAAAATTTTTTTCGTGATTTTCTTTGTAAAAATTAGGGTGCGCGTCTTACACTAGGGCGCGTGGTACATGAGTAAATATGGTATATATATATACCACATTTACGCTTGTACCACACGCACATTTTTTCCCGAAAATTAGTATTAGAAAATCAGGTGCGCGTCATACATGAGGAAATTTTTTTCTGTAATGTTTACTTCTTCTGCTTGGGCTCACTCGCTCTCACTATATATATATATATATATATATATATATATATATATATATATATATATACATATATATATATATATATATATATATATATACATATATATATATATATATATATATATATATATATATATATATATATATATGTCAGCCATTTTGTATCATGATCAGTTCTGTCTGGAGCTCATGTCTGTAAAGACCTTCTTTTGTAATTGCATATTTTCAAGTATACAGGGTTGATCCTCACAGCTTTTTCCTTGTCCCTGTGATCAAGAAGGGCACCATATATGGGTACTGAGAGAGGTGATTAGTGGTGGCTAAAAGCATGTCCACGATCGTGTAGTTTTAAGTAGATTTGAGATTTCTGAAGGAACTTTGGTGTATATACAATTTGATAAATCACATTTTTTTGTTCATACACTGTTTTTGCATTTCAAGTGTTATCAAAATTTTAGTATGGAATCTAAGTAAGGTTTCCTACATGAGGGGCCAGGAATATTTCTGAATGTGATGTAGGCAAATTACAAGTTTTAGAGCAGCTTACAAAGCAAATGTATTGTTATTAATAGTTGTTTTCCTTGACAAATGTACAAAACCCAATCTGATTCTATGTTATACACTTTGAGAAGCAAAATTGCAACTATTTGCCCTTAACTTTAGATCTGTCAGGAAGAAATCAAAAGCCTCTCCTATAAACACAGGAATAGAAAATACTCCACTAATTCCTCAATCTTCTGTACAAGGTAGTGTTTATTACATTTTTTCAAGGCCATCAATAAATCATTTCAGCTATTTCACTCAACAAACATGAATGTGTTACACTCTTCAGATTATTGCTTGGCAGCCATTTTCAGCAACAGAGCATTTTCATATGTGCCCTTCACCCACTAACATTCGACAGCAGTAAGTTATTTTAAAAAGGCCACTTGAATACTCACCAGCTCCCAACACTACTCTGTTCCATTTAGAGAAGTAAACAGGTTTCATGGAATTTATATCTGTCTCTTAAAAAATTATTTCCGTTCTTAGTAGCACATAGAATATAAAAATGAGTTGGACTACATGAAACTGGTTTACATGTGTAGGTACCATTGATAGAGAGTAGGAATGAGGTTCACTGACTCAGTTTCTGCCTTAATCCTGAAGTTGATGACATTTTGTTCCCCAATCACCTGGTGAAGCTAAAGAAAGGTTTGTGCTCATACATTTAAGCTAAGAAGTCTAAACCAGATTCATTTGCAAATTAGAACATCAAAAAACTGTGATGAGAATATGGCCAATCAGCCCAGTAAAATTGTCCATGTTATTCATCTAGATCAGCGGTGTCGAACTCTGGGCCTGGAGGGCCACAGTGGCTGCAGGTTTTCATTCTAACCCTTTTCCTAATCAGCGAGCAGTTTTCGCTGATAATTAACTTCTTTTCCCTTCATTTTAATAGCCTTGTTTTTAAGGATTCAGTCTTCTGAATGTATTGTTTTCTTTATAAATGACAGTCAAACAGAAATGACATGTGAAACGAGCCAACAGATGACCAGCTAAACTGGGATTTCAAACTCCAACCAATTTCACTCCAACCAATCTCTTAATTGGAAGCCCGTTCTTGCTGTTAATTAAACCCGTTATTTAAGTCCATGGCTTGTTGCTGCTCTCATTCTGCCACAGCAGATATTTCCAAAACTGTTGATTTTTCTGTTTTTTTCTAAGAACACTGTCAAAATATTTTGGTGACCTGAGAGATCAACCTTGCTGAGACATTCAGCTTTCTTTATTTTTAGATATTGTGTGATGGGCACAGGTGAGCTGGTCTTGTGGCAGCTTGTTTTGTGTCTCATTATTGTTTGGCTGCTAATTAAGGAAAAAGAGACAACTAAGGGGCCTGAGTCAAGCTAATAAAAACTAAGGCAAAGGAAGTTAATTAGCAGCAAAAATGGTCACTAATGAAGACGATGGTTAGAATGGAAACCTGCAGCCACTGCGGCCCTCCAGGACCGGAGTTCAACACCCGTGATCTAGATTGTCCAAAACAACATAAAGCTGAGATTTAAAGGTCCCTAAAGTTTTGCTCTTCATAATGCTACTTGGTAATTTATGCCATTCATCTAAGTTTCTTTGCATAAAGAAAAACTTTATAACATTTACATGAAATCTGCCCGTAACAGGTTTCCAAAAATGTCCAGGTGTTCTTATTTCTTTCATAATTTTTAAACACTTCAGTCATGTCACCTCTTAATCTCCATTTGATTAAACTGAAAGGTTCAACTTGTTTAGTTTCTCGTTATAGTTCATACTGTACCTCTCAGTCCTGGAATCAGTCTGGCATTTCTCACGTCTTTTTTTGAATTAATATTTTGATAGAGGCTACTTATAAATGTGGATCTGGACTTGTCCTTTCAGCATAACTATTAGCCTAGAGTGACAGTGCAAGCAAATCAACCCCATAACCCATAAACAAAAGAAATAAACTGAGTAGCCCAATGGACTCACAAAATGTGACAGATAGAAATTGCATAATAATCTTATAACATTGATCCATCATGCCTGTTTACTGTGTCCACAACAGCATGTGTAGAGAATGAAATATAATCACTTGCTTAATGCATAATGTCAGAAAGTTTTTCAAATGAGAAAAAGACTGTAGAGAACATTTAAGCGAGCCAGGAGTAAATGTGAGAAGTGACATCAGTCTTCCCACAGATGGTAGTCAACAATTGTCAGGTTATAATGCAAGTTTTAATGTAAGCCCATTTGGGAGACGTTTAGTTTTTTTCTTTGAATCAATCAGTCTCTAGTGTTACAGTCATATTCTTGTGCTGATCGTTTAGCTTTATTTTGCACTGTCTTTGTCTCCATTGCCACTCCAGTTGAAGTATTTTAATTAGTATTATTATAGTTGTGGTTATTGTTTTTGTTTTATGAAAAATGAAGCACTACATAATAAATAATAATAATAATAATACATTTTATTTATATAGCACCTTTCCCAAGGTGAATACTGTAATCTTATTATTATTCCAGTTATCGTATTATTCCAAGTAGCATGAATATTTCCAGTGAATAAAAAAAGAGTCTACAACAAACACTGTATCCTAAAAATGATGAAGACCAGGCTCCTCAAACACATTTGTTTAATTGAAAGCATTGCTCTGCTGCTGAATCTTTCAATAATAACGATGAATTTCTAAACTCAAGCAATTAGTAGCCTATAATTTTTTGCCCTCTCCAAGCCAACACCTACATTCATGTGTCTGTTATTCTACCAGCACTTACTGAAACTTGGCACATTCAATCTCTCAGAAAAAGTAAGAGATATGGAGCTAAATGAATGTTCACCAAGAACTGAATAATAACCAGTAGCATTTCTGAATTGTGGTAAAAAGTAATAAGTGCCCTCAATAATTGAACTTATTATTAAAATGCTTATAAAAATCTAAACTTTGTCGCCTTAAACATTTTGTTTTCAATGTTTAATCATAATTCAATTTCTTACCACAAAAAATATTGCTTTTGTAGTTAGTGAAATTGTCTTTGCTCCTGATGCTGCTAGCCTGTTTCTGGTTGGTGGAGCTGGCACTATGGACACAGCAGTGGTCTAGGCATATCCATGTGTATTTATGTGCCAGCATACCCTGACATTTAACATTTGTGATAGGTCCTGAATGGAAAGCCATTAGAGGCACCCCATTGTTTAATTGATTTTTTAGCAAAACAGCAACAGCTCAAACTTAGATAAATTTGCACACAAGACAAACTACCCTGCCAATTGGGGGATAGGGGTAGTTTGCTGTTTACTGCATGAAAACTGTTTTGCATTTCTGGTTGACTTATGTTGCAGTTAATTTCAGTCCTGAGTATTTGTTGTTGAGATATGTTTAACTGTGTATTGGTGGTTGGTCAATAATGTGACATTATACTATATGTTGATAGATCTTCAATGTTTGTATAATTTTTGATGGCATTATTCAGTTGACATTATAACCTGTATGACACTAGTGTCCTAATCCATTGGTAACATATTGTAGAAGTACAGTGTCTTTCCCTTGCTCCTTCAAGCGAGGTTTACTGGTTTTGTAAATAGGGTTAGAACATTAGAACAATCTGGATGAGAACAGACCATTCATTCCAAAAATCTTGCCCTATCCACTTAATTCTTCCAAAATAACATCAAGTCAAGTTTTGAAAGGCTTTAAAGTCCTACTGTCTACCTCACTACTTGGTAGCTTACTCTTAGTGTCTGTGGTTCAATGTGTAAAGAAAAACTTCCTAATGTTTGTGCAAAATTTATCCTTAACAAGTTTCCAATTGTGTCCCCGTGTTCTTGATGAACTCATTTTAAAATAACTGTCTTGATCCACTATACTAATTGCCTTCATAATTGTAAACACTTCAATCATGCCTCATCTTAATCTTCTTTTTCTTAAGCTGAAAAGCCTTAGCTCTTTTTATCTTTCCTCATAATTTACCACCTGTAGCCCTCGAATCAGCCTAGTTGCTCTTCTCTGGACTTTTTCCAGCGCTGCTATGACCTTTTTATTTCCTGGAGACCAAAACTTTACACGACACTCCTGGGGCCTCACCAGTAGGTTGGACTTGTGCTCTACACATCAGGGCGCTATATAACCTAACATTCTATTAGCCCTCTTAATGGCTTCTTTACACTGTCTGGCAATTTATAGTGTTAAGTCCACTATAACTCCAAAATCTTTCTCATAAGGTGTATCTTTGATTTTCATACCTCTTATTGTGTATTCAAACCTAACATTTTTACTTTCTACATTTAATACTTTACATTTACTTATATTAAATTTCATCTTCCACAAATCTGCCCAAGCCTGTATGCTGCCCAGGTCCCTCTGAAATGATAACGGATTCCAGATACTGTGCCAATCTACCTATCTTGGTATCATCTGCAAACTTAACCAGCTTGTTACTTATATTCCTATACAAGTCACCTATATGTATTAAAAATAGCAGTGGACCTAGCACTGATCCCTGTGGAGCACCACCCTTAACATTAATCCATTCTGATAAGATTCCTTGCACCATCACCCTCTGCTACATGTGTCTGAGTCAATTCTGCACCCATCTACAAACATTTCCCTGAACTCCCACTTCTTTTAGTTTGATGCCCAGCTTCTCATGTGGCACCTCAGATACTTTCTGAAAGTCAAGATAAATAATTTCATAAGCTCCACTTTGATCATATCCTTTTGTTGCTTCCTCACAGAATTCGAGCATGTTGGTGAAACATGACCTCCCTCCTTTGAACCCATACTGACTGTTCAGTAAAACTCCTGTTTGTATTGTTCAGTCTTATCCTTAATAATTCCTTACATTAATTTACCTGCGATGCATGTTAAGCTTACTGGCCTATAGCTGCTTGGCTCTTCCCAGTCGTTTACTTTTATAAAATGGGATAATATTTGCCATTTTCCAATCCTTCCAAATTTCCCCAGTGTGCAGTGAATATATTCAATATTTTGATTGCATAATCAAACTTTCTTGTGTATATGTTATATAGCCCCATCAAAATATTTATGCCAAAATCACCACCTTGATTTAAGATAGTGAATAGGAAGGCATCAGAAGATTTTCATTATGTCACAGATTTATAAAGTGCAAACAATATAGACAGGTGTTCTAGGCTGCTGGTGTTGACAGTTTTATAAGTTAATAGCAGAGATATAGAATCCTTCATCTGACAGGAATCCAGTGTAGCTGACCCAGCTGTGGTGTAATGTGATCAGTGTATTTCATATCCATCATGTTTCTGCCTATTGAAAAATGAAGGAGACTTTACAAATGCAATATCTTCTATAGCATACTGATTATAAATTTCATGCAGCAAACTTGATGACTGAAGTGTAAATTACACACTAAACAAGAAAAACTATTCTTCTTTGGTAACAGGAGAAGTGAGCCACAATTTTAAAGAATGCTGTCAACAGAATGCATTTTTACACAGCCAGGATTACTTTATCTGTTAACAGAGGTAACGTTTGTAAAGTGAGGAAGACAGAAGTCTCTTTATTCAGCTGTTGTCCTGGAGGGTCATAGAACTACGGTCACATCCTCAACAGTCTGACAAATATGTCCATGGATACAGAAAAAAGCAGATGTGTATGCAGACAGGCAACACAAGTAGCTTTGTATAATAGACTTTCCATATATCTCAAAAATACCTTTTTTGTTGTTTTTCCCCTTAGACATGGGATACTTCAGAGAACAAGCAGAGAAGTCAGAGCCTAATGACTCCTCAGTGACCTGCAAATCAAAAGAGGTCACGTGAACACTGCTTTTAGCTTGTTTCTGTTACTGTTCTTTATACATAAATGACAAATGTACATTAAATTAATGTTGCTATATAAAACAGATCATTATAATGGCTTTTACATTTACTCTAATAATGTCTGATCTAGTCTGCATATGTGCCTGTGACCAAAGAAAAATGCCATGTTTCATTTAATGTATTGTAGCAAGGCACAATTCTAGAATACGGTATTTGGAGAAAAAAAAACCTACAGCTGAGTCAAAAACATAAAATCTAAAAGCTTTCATAATCTCGTCATTGCCCCTTTTCATTTAGGTTTGCTTTAATCAATACAGTTCACATGTATCAAAGAACTACTTATTCAAAGGTAAAGGACGAAAGTTATGTATGAATTCTAACCATTTCACAGAAAGTATTATTATAATACATATATCATGACTTTACCTGTAAATTATGATGTGAAGAAATATGTTCAAATTCAAGTTTATTGTCATGTATAGTAATTTATTAATAAACTGAAAAAAGAATACAGTAAAAGGAAACAAACAATAATAACTGATGTTTGGGCTACATAAGAACAAAAAAAAAAACACCACCCCACCTGAGATGGCTAATTAAACAAAAACACAATAGGAGGAAAAAAGAAAGGATTGACAGGTAAACTGGCATGCACAGTACACACCCCACATAGGAGCGCAAGATGAAGTTAGTGGGGAAAAAAAAAAAAAGATGACAAAAGGTGGATCAGAGAAACTGCCTCATGGTGCAACCCCTGTCACACACATGTGCATGGGAGGCAGCTAAAGGGCTCAAATGAATATAATTCCATGCCAGACCAGGGGTTGGTGGAGTGCGCTAAACCTTTCTCTCTTTCTACTACAGACCAGTTATTGGAAATTCCACCTGGCCCTGATGATGTCACTTCCTGCTCTGGTCCTGATGAAGTCACTTCCGGTCCCAGCCCTGATGACATCATTTCCTCTGCCTTGCGTTAAAGCTGCCATCTTTACCTCACCCAATCAGTTCTGTTTTGGACTCCAATCTGTACACAACTGTACTATGTGTTTATCAACTTTTTACAGCCAGGTTCAAGTATACGGGAGGCTGCCCCAGGACCTTTTTGTGGCTCTTTTGTCATTCTGTGACACCCCTAACTCGTTCTTTACTAGCTGAACAGCATGAAGCCCATATGAACAGCATGAAACCATAATTTTTAGAGCTGGAAGAACTGTTGATCTGGGATGCAGATACTGTACTTCATGAAGGGTAAAATTGTAAAATGAAGATTACTGGATTTTAGAAGAGATGAGGGCAGGTAATTTCCAATGAGAAGCTAAAAGCAACATAGCTGTAATGGTTGCAGTCATGTGAAAAACAGAAAAGAGAAGAATGGTCTAGAAACAGAAGTTGAGAGAACAAAGGAATGGCGAAAGAAAGAATCATAGAAAGGGATTCAGCCACATAGTGCCAGAGAGCCACAGAGGACATTCCAAGAACATGTGGAGAAAAATGTCAGGAAATTTAAGAGGGCAAGGGTGACATTGGCAATCTAATTCTAGTCTCATTAGATAACATTTCTGGGGAGTAAGCTACAGTCTATGAACACATTTAAATTGTGTGTGTTGTGGATTAAGATTTTTAGAGTAATGTTTGATATTTAGAAAACTTCCAGCACAATGTAGAGGATGGGGGAAAGTCTATTAGCCAATTAAACATGATTGGGAGAATTCTGAGGGAAGATTTGCAGAGGAAGGAATAGAGACCAGATGCAGGTTTGGAATTTTGAGAAAGAGTCAGTAAAATTGTGAATCATTATAAACTGCAAATAATGGAGCTGTGAGGTTGACTTATTGTAAGGTAAGTACTAAGTAAATGTTTATTTTTTCTGTGTACAACGGCTTACGCACAACAGGGTAATCCATTGATATCTAGATAACCTTTTGTTTTCAGTGCTTACATCTTATAATGTTGTAATGTGCCATTGCACTGCTCAAAGAATTGTAAGAAAAGCGTCTTGAAAAAACAGTGGTGCTTGCCACCAAAAGGATTGTGTCACAGGAGTGCATCACGAGCTGCAACAGGTAGATCAGGGTAAGAGCTAGGAGGAAGATGTGAGACGTGTTTTTTGCACAAATGCCATAGGCAAACATTTATTATTTTTGGTGGTGTTTTCTGGGACCCGCTTTTACTAAAGAAACCTTCAGCAATAAATACATTGTGCTTAATGGTTTGATGTGTGTCCTTTCACCTTAAATTGTTACAATGCTTTTATGGTTAGGAAAATCATTTAACTTACCTGTTATGACTTACTGCATAAGGAGTAAGATGCTGGTGCTTCTCCTCTGTTTGCACTCAAGCCACTGGGAAAACTTCATAAGGAAGAAACAACTTGCTAATGTTTAGGTTTTCCTACACATACTCATCTCAACTTACCAATGGAGAATTGCCAACCCACTTGCACGTCAGCAGCCAGTAAAAGCACCTTCCTACCCACACATGCAGTCTGCGGCTATCAGAGGTGAAAAAGAGGAAAATGTACAAAATATACAAATTGGTGTAACCGCTGTCAAATTAAAATTGAAACAGTAAGCTGATTTATAATTGAAGCTGCATGGAACAATTTGCCAGTGCTCTTCATTGGGTGATTCTGAAACATTAAAACTGTACAGCACAATATGTTTAAGACATCTATACGGAAATTAGACTCAACATATTTTCTTGAAGAATAAGTGTGCCACATTTGAATAAAATTTGTCCATGGAAGGCCGAGTTGTTTTATGCAGACTGACAGAAGGACAGACACACCGAAATTGAATTTTGTAATAGGTGCTATGCGCATTATATGCGAACACAACCCGTTTACAGACTTATTTTTCTTCACATCAGTTTTACTTTTCTTAAGTTCAAACATTTCTGTACTACACCTGTGTTGTTCAGGATTCTGAGCAATCTGTTATTCTAAAAATGAATGCTTCTGTAGTGTGAGTGTATCTTATATGCAGTATAACTGTGTTAAAAACTCTTCTTAAAATGCAGGAATGCATTCAGCTTTGGGTAGAATATATCACTGGCTCTCGTAGAAATTGTGCAGAACTGTTTATGATTAAGAATCATTTGCTCCGTCAAAGTGTTTTTTGATTTCTCGTACTGTAAAACCATCATATACCTGTAGTGTTTGTGTTACTGCAACTACATAACCCAAAGCATTAATCCTTAATTATACTACAAAAATAACAATTAATAAAGTGCTATGAAAATTTAAAATGATATTGTATTAGAGCAGTGAAGAAATAGGCAGTCCTGTAATCCGAGTGGACATTTTACTTTGAATTGCATGATTTTTTGATAAGCTGGTTACAGAGTCCCACAACTTAGGCAGTACTTGACACATCATATCTTTTTATATTATCTGACAATATTATCCATTTACCTGCTTAACTGAACATAGGATCACAGGAGATCAAAGCATATCCACTCTTAAAATCATTTGTAAAGAGCAGTGTACATGGAGCAGTCTAGAAAATGTTTTTAGTTCAAAAATGGTAATTGTAATTAGTACCAGTTTTCAAGAATAAGGGAGATGTGCTGAACTGAAGTAACTACAGGGGTATAAAGTTGATCAGCCACACCATGAGAGGTGGCGATCTGCGAGCAGCAATATGGTTTCATGCCAGGAAAGAGTACTAGAGATGCCATGTTTGCTTTAAGAGTGCTGATGGAGATATTTAGAGAATGTCAGAAGGAATTGCATGGCATGTTTGTGGAGTTAGAGACAGTGTATGACAGGGTGCCAAAAGAGGAGTTATGGTACTGTATAAGGTTGTTGGGAGTAGCAGAAAAGTACGTGAGGGTGATGCAGGATATGTATAAGGACAATATGACTGTGGTGAGGGTGGGATTACATTAAGATTCAGCTCTGAACCTCCTCCTGTTTTCAAAGGTGATGGGCAGATTGACGGATGATATCAGACAGGAATCTCTGTGAACTATGATGTTCGCGGATGACATTGTGATCTGTAGTGAGAGTAGACAGCAGGTTGAGACAAACCTGGGGCCTCATGCATAACGACGTGCGTAGAATACACACTAAAACATGGTGTACGGACAAAAGCATAAATGTGCGTACGCACAAAAACAGATGCATAAATCTTCACCAACTTCCACGTTCTTCCGCTACATAAATCCTGGTCAGCGTGAAAAGTAACGCACGTGCACACGCCTGCCGCCACTCGCAAACTCCTCCCAGAATTACGCCTCTTTGAATATGCAAATCAATATAAATAGCCCTTAAGCTCAGAATTCTTTGAAAAGGTAATGGCAAAAGCACGGGGGAAAATAGAAGAATTTCAGCGAATACCAAGTGGAGGTAAGGAAAAACGTACTGTTTGTTGGTTTTAACAGTGGTATAAACAACAAAAGGAAGTTGATCGAGTGACATAGAATGTCGGAGAAACTAGAAAGCTCAAGTTCACAAAGTCGCACAGTGCCCGAAATAATAAAGAAGTTGTCAGATATCAAAGTCACCGTGAAAAGGTGAGTTGTAGCCCACCGTCTGAGTGTCATATGAAAGCTTATTAGGGTACAGAGAAAAGAATAAAAAAATAGGCACACAGTGGGAAAAATCTCAAAAATTCCACTTTAATTATGTAGTTTATTTTGTCATTAAAGTAGAACATTATAAACTTCATCTTTAAATCGTTTAATTTACTAGTTTCTCAAATACCATCATAACTAAAGTAGCACATTAAATGCTTTGTTTTGTATATGTTCTTCTATGTGTTCTATGTGTGTGAATCACTATGTGTTTCTTAAATGGGCTTTCTCTTCCTCCGACAAGACACAGAATCCATTACATTTGTGATATTACAGCTCTCTGAATAATTAACACATTGAGATGTATACTTGATATCATTTTCATGATGATAGGAGTTAAAGCATGTTATTAAACATGGAAACACGGTGGCTCAGTGATAGTGACAAGCTGGTGCCCTGTCCAGAGATTGTTCCTGCCTCCCGCAAGATGCTTGCTGTGCCATGCGTGACCTTCGATGAAATAATTTATTGCAGCAGTACTGTCTCTTTCAAACGTACTAATCCCCAATTCCTGTCCTTCCTTTTCTTTCTCCACGTAAACAATCGCCACACAATCAGCTCTGTAATAGATGTTAAGCCATCTGTAAGCTTAGAATGCCGATTCTTCAAAACTTTTAAGGAACATTGAAATATCTTCATAGTACATGTTTAATTATTCCATCCATCTATCCATTCAGGGTCACGCCAGTCCCAGCAAGCATACAGCAATCTTTGAACAGGGTACCAGATCGTCGTTAGCGCTGCGCCATCATGTCCTCACATGTTTAATTATTAACAATATAGATTATTTAAATGATGTTAACATTTTATCTGTATAATGCAATAAACATATTTCGCTGCATTTCATCTTAAAAATGATATTGTCATCATATGTAAATACGCTCTTTATAAAGTGGCTCCGGTTGTGCAATATTATAACTGTATCGCAAGTGTACAGATTGTACTAATAAGGACAAACTGTTCTACAAGGAGCACTTGATGGACTGATTGAGTGCGTTTATAGTTCTTGGGATGAAACTGTTTCTGAACCACGAAGTCCGTACAGGAAAGGCTCTGAAGCATTTGCTGTTTGAGAGCAGTTCAATAGATTGTGCATATGGCTGAGGCAGCGTGTGCTTGATACTGTATACCAATAATTCTCTCTCCGATCAGCTGCTGTAGAGCGGTGATTCCACACTCAGATACAGTGGGATAAATACTCTGAGTGGTGCATTGAGAGGCCATTCCGTGGACCATTATATTGTTACAGGTTTATTACAATCAGATGCCTTAAACTAATAAACAATATGTGGTTAATTTCAGTGTATTTGATAAAGCCGTGTTAGGGATGTGGATCTAAAAAAGAATGGGAAACCACACTGGAACAAAAGCACTGCTTTGACGCTGGGTGCCACCAGTTTGCAAAACCGAGCGGAGAACTTGCATACGCCAAGCATTCAGCTGGCGTGAGAATGTGTGTGGCTTTACGGCAAGCTTAGGTTTTATAAATTGCGATGTGAGCGTGAAAACAGGCTTACGCAAAATTTTTGTGCGTACGCACCATTTATACATAAGACCCCTAGAGATGTGGAGAGAAGGGGAATGAGAGTCAGTGGGAGTGAGACAAAGTACATGTGCAAAAATGAAAGGAAAAGTGGTTGGAAGGGTGCAACTGCAAGGAACAGAGGTGGTGAAGGTAGACAAATTTAAATACTTGGGTTCAGCAGTCCAAAGCAATGGGGAATGTGGCAGAGATTTGAAGAGAACAATGCAGGGTTGACTGTGTGAAGAAGAGTGAGAGAAGTGGTTTGTGATGGAAGAGTAAGGGAAGGTCTATAAAACGGTAGTGAGACCAGCTATGTTGTATGATTTGTAGATGGTGGCGCTCATGAAAAGACAGGAGGTAGAGCTAGAGGTGGCAGAGAAAAAGATAACAAGGGAAGACAGGATTAGAAATTAGTATATTAGAGGAACAACACATGTACTACAGTTTTGTGACCAAGTGACAGAGACTAAATTGAGATGGATTGGGCAAGTGTAGAGGAGGGATAAGGGGTGCATCGGTAAAAGAATGTTGAGGATGGAACCATCAGGCCAGAGGAAAAGAGGAAGGCCAAAAAGGAGGTTTATAGATATAATGAGAGACGATATGAAGGCAGTTGGTGTGGCAGACCCCCGTGACCCTGTGTTAGGATATAGCAGGTTGGATAATGGATGGATGGATGTCTAATTTTGCTAAATCTTTTTCTTTCAGTATGTAAAATGTACCCTTTTAGATTACATTTAAAATACATTTTGTGTCATGATTTCTTTCTTAGATAAACTCAGCTAAGAATAAGACCATCTCTTATAATTGTAGAGTGTAGAATTTGTGCAGAAACAGCAGCAAACTGTAATCATAATGATTTTCTTAAGTCATTATAGTTAGTTTTTCGGTATGCTAAATATTCTTTCACTGGTGTCCTGTTACAGTCTACGTTTTTCCTTTTGATTATCCATCCATCCATTATCCAACCCGCTGAATCCGAACACAGGGTCACGGGGGTTGCTGGAGCCAATCCCAGCCAACACAGGACACAAGGCAGGAACCAATCCCAGGCAGGGTGCCAACCCACCGCAGGACACACACAAACACACCAAGCACACACTAGGGCCAATTTAGAATCACCAATCCACCTAACCTGAATGTCTTTGGACTGTGGGAGGAAACCGGAGCGCCCGGAGGAAACCCACGCAGACACGGGGAGAACATGCAAACTCCACGCAGGGAGGACCCGGGAAGCGAACCCAGGTCCCCAGGTCTCCCAACTGCGAGGCAGCAGCGCTACCCACTGCGCCGCCCAACTTTTTATTAATGAACTAGTTTTACAATTACATGTTTTATGTAGCAGCATTAAGTACATTAAGCGACTGGCTCCAGCGTAAAATCATGCTTTGCTTTCCCCATCTCTGTGTGATACATTATTGTTGAAAAAACTGGGTTTTTTTGCTATTCTTTGTTTCTGTTTTTTGCAGGATGTAGGCTTAGGCAATTTCAGATTTCCACAGACTGAAGATGATCTTCAAAAACCTTAACATGAGTACTCAATTCAAATATGGCATTCACATTGTTTTTACTACAAATAACACCCACTTCACTGTTTTTGATTATTGTCTCTTATGTGGATGTCTTACTTTAAAATAGAACATTGCCTCTCCACACAGGCATTACAGCAATACACTTATTAGAGATGTCATACAATACATGTTTGTTTCTAAAATTTATATTCCAAATCTACTGTATACAGCACAGGCAGCATCTTACCAAGCAACACAGGCCGGGAGCTATTTGTCAGCTGCATGTTGATTTTTTTTTCATTTTTTAAAATATGTAATAAATATTTTCTGTTCAGAAATAGCTTTATGAAACAATATAGCTAGTGACATTTCTATATTCTACTGTATAGCTAGCTGACTAATATAAAGTTGTTATAATTAGTATATGTTTTATAATCTGTTAAATTGTTGATTGCCTAATGTAGACAAAAAAAATTTAAAAACACAGAATGAACAGATTCCTCCCTATAATGGTTTGGCCTGACCAGCATGCAACATACACTCATACATTCTCAAACTCCACTTCTGGATTCACCCCAGTACTCACACTCGCATGTGACCATTTTAGAATTGCATATCAACTAGGTAAGAAGCAGTTACCATTAGATGGTTTACATACATTCCATTTAATTTGCTTTTATAGAAAGCATTTGCCAATTTAGAAGAGTGGAGCACTGTTCATATTCAGAAATAAGCTTAAAATGTTAACATTAAACATATTAAGCAAAACACAAAAACATTATTCAATATGCACATATAACACAACATTTTCAAACTGGTTTAATCCTAATAGGGAACCAGGGGCTGCAACCTTTATGGCTGTACTAAGCAGAAAGCAGCAATAGACGGGGAGCTGCTCACTCACGCATGCCCATGCTCTCAAGGACCAGTTTAGAGTCACAAATTAGGCTAACCTGCACATCTCTGGGGAAATAGGAGGAAACCCCACTGAAACATGGGAGGAATGTTCAAAATCCAAATGGACAACATCCAGGTCTATAATTCAGACTATTCAGGATGATGAATAAATG
The DNA here is from genome assembly GCF_900747795.2 of Erpetoichthys calabaricus. Lineage (NCBI taxonomy): Eukaryota > Metazoa > Chordata > Cladistia > Polypteriformes > Polypteridae > Erpetoichthys > Erpetoichthys calabaricus. The sequence goes on from NC_041403.2 coordinate 88,428,144, forward strand.
AGACAGCAACACTGACCAGTGAACAGCCGCACCATCACTCTAACAGGAATATGCTGTGCTAACATTATGGGTTGTCGGCTTTAATTTTAATGCTCAGATTGATGGGGCAACTCATATTGGCAGGCATCATAATTGCCATCTCTACATAAAAGATAACACTTTACCACCTCAACATTTTTCTCTAGACTCTCTTCCGTATGAAGTAGTTTTTGGCAAGAGTATCAAATTCTTAGAATCCTATGACTGGTTTCATGGTTTTGTTGCCTTACAGCATTTCCATTCATTAGTAACTACTAAGCTACAAAAAGGTTTTATCCAATTGGCCTTAAGCCTTTGAGATAATGACATACAGTATATTTTCCTCTGCTGGCCAGACTGAATTATACCAGAAGCATCGCTAGCAATCACAGATATTTTTCACTGTAACAGGCTTCCACATGAACAAGACAAGGTGTTTAACTTATTGTGAGCGACTTCCTACAGCATTCTGTACATTACGTTGTTCAGAAGAATGTTGAAATAAACGCCATGCACTTCTTTGACACCCATGCCATAGGTTAGCAATATGTCAGGAATAAGATGGTTTAGAAGCTCATAACTGACCACCGACTAAGTGCTTCCATTTGCTGCAGCAGCTCCAATGCTCTTATACAGGCTTTTGATTTGTTCACTAACAAAATGCTTCACTTCAATATCTATGTTTTACTTTGGGATAGATAGAACTTTATTTGTCCCCAGGAAGAATTTTTGCTTTTTAGAGAAACTTAACTAAATAAATAAATAGTTAGTAATAGCATGAAGCCAGGATGGACTCCCTTCACTTACCTGGCCAGAAGGCCCAGGTGGCAAATGGGCAGAAACAGTGGCTGGATGCTCCCTGCCTTAGCCAGGAGGAAGGCAGAAGATGCCAGTGCAGAAGTTGGCACACTGGCATCCCTACTTTGTGGGGGTACTGTTTGACATGGAAGTACTTTTGATGGGATATGTCCTAGCATTGGCAGTACTCCTTGGTCTAAGATAAAAGAAGCATCTCAACCTCATCCAGGCGATATGGAGTTGGGTGTGGAAGACAGACAAAGCTTGCCTGGGAGGTGTGGAAGAGAAAAAGTGAGAGAAGGAGAATTGTGTTGTGTTTTCACTGCAAAGAAACATTTTTTAAGGTAATTACTACAATAAAATCTTTTATTTGTACTCAGGATTTGTGTCTGTGAGGTTGTCTCTGGGGTGTAGGGTGCTGCAATATATATACAATACAATATATAAACACACATTATGGTGTGAACACGTCTGACTTGGTAATTACAATTACACAGTGAAGCATTATGCAGGCATATTATAGCCTTTTGACAATTATTTATCAGCAAATTAGGTACTGTAATTATATACACTAATTTATTTAAAATCTTTATTTTATCCTTGAATTTTCTGCGTTTATGTTGCTACCAAAGTAAATTATTCCAAAGTCTAAATCATGTTTTATTTTTCTTCCAAGTTTAATACACCTGATACCACTGGTGCTGAGAATGATATAATTGTTTAGAATTTAGATTGATGAAATTATGTAGACAAGTATGCCAGAGGTTCAATAATTACCTTTGCCTTTTGATTTTCTAGAGATTTTTTTCAATTATAAAAAAAATCAGATACCGAACAGTTGATTGCCAGTGTGTCAGCCATACAGGAACTGGTCTTGGCATCAGTGCTATTGCATAAAATACTGGATAATATAAACACCAGACAACCATTAGTGTGCTATGATTACAACACAGGATCAAGTGCCCAGTGGAATGTAAAGTACCAAGAATTATCAATAGCAATTTAGATGTGGTAGAAAACGGAAAGGAAAAGGATTTTCACCTCAGTGAGTTTAATGAACTGAATGGCTACAGGAAAGAAGCAATGGAGATGCTGCACAGTCTGAATGGCAATTGACCTTTACTGTCTCTGGGATTATAGTCTGGTAAATAAATAATGGCTGCCAGGGTGAGTGGAATCTGCAGCAATCTACCTGGCTTTGTTCTTAGTCCTGGCAATGAACAAGGAACCTGACAGCACATGATATTCTTGGCAGATTGAACAACACACTGTAGTCTGGTGTTGAGTAGGGAGGCGGTAGAAGGGAACCAGAAACTTTCAGAAAAAGTAAGAATACTCTTGATGATGTACGAATAAAACTTCTTTAGCATGGACTAAGAAATGTTGAGTTTCCTTAGCTGAAGTAGGAAGAACAGTCTCTGCTGTGTTTTTCTAATAATCTAAGTGATGTCATCCCACTTAAGAGTGTTGGCAATGGTGATCCTTGAAATATAAATGAGTCCACCATGGACACAGCTTGGCCACAAATGTTTGCAGAAGATGGGCAGGATGGTAACTGCGAATGTCAATCACCATTTCCACTACTTTGATGGTGGACATTCTGTTAACATTTTGTTAAGAGAAGTTGGTCTCAAGCAATGGGTTTAAAAGGAGTGTGCAGCAGAATGGTGCAGCAGTCAGTGTTAGTGCTTTGTAGAGAAAAAATCCTGGCCTGGAGACTTTCCATAGACGTTTGCAACTTCTCCCTAATTATGCATGACTTTGAGTCTACTAGTTTCTTCAGATAGACATGTATAAGTTTAAATGGTGACTCTGCAGTGGTCCTTAATGAGTAAGGGGATGATGTGTTCAACAGGCTGCCTAGAGCTGGTTTGGGGGTTATGCCTAATGTTACTAGGAGCAACCCTGGACATTCACTGGAGTAATGGAGTTTAGAAATTGAACGAATGAATAACTATTTTCCTGACGATAGTTCAGTATTCATGGATGTAGTTGTTTTTGAAAGTGTGGAGTGATGAAATATCTCCAAGTAGACAGACATTGGCCTCCCTATGAGGAGGATAAATTGTAATGAATGGGAAGGTAGCCGCAGCACTTAATAGTGATCTTTAAACCAAACTGTAGCCTGCTTAGTGCCCAACAGTGATTCACTGAGTGACCCTAAGCAAGTTTTACCTGACTGTTCTCCCAAGGACATACTGTACATGCAATTTTACCACAGCTTTGTAGTAGAAGAGTTATGGGACTGTGAGCAGAATTGAAACATGCCATTTCAAGTAAAAGATACTTTTCTGTAACCAGCATAACAGGGGTGACATAGTAGACCCCAGAACCAGGAAATCAGTAATTAAACTTTATTATAACACAAAAACTTACATGGGTAACTAAAATACAAGGAATGACAATGCAATAAAAAAACAACAAAATCAGAGTCTCCCTGGGTATGTCCTAAAACAGTAGTGTAACTGTCTAACTTCATTGGGTGCCTGTTTCACTTTCTGTAACACACTCATACACCTGGGCGGCATGGTGGCGCAGTGGTATCGCTGCTGCCTCGTAGTTAGGAGACCTGGGTTCGCTTCCCGTGTCCTCCCTGCATGGAGTTTGCATGTTCTCCACGTGTCTGCGTGGGTTTCCTCCGGGTGCTCCTGTTTCCTCCCACAGTCCAAAGACATGCAGGTTAGGTGCATTGGCAATCCTAAATTGTCCCTAGTGTGTGTGTGTGTGTGCCCTGCGGTGGGCTGGTGCCCTGCCTGGGGATTGTAACTGCCTTGCTCCCTGTGCTGGCAGGGATTGGCTCCAGCAGACCCCCGTGACCCTGTGTTAGGATGTAGCGGGTTGGAAAATGACTGACTGACTGACTGATTCATACAACACCTTTTTCTTCCTCTGAGAACACACCGGCAACTCTTTTTTGTACTAGGTGAGTTCTTTTTAACTGCTGCACTCGATGTTTACCTCAACTACGGTTAACACTCCTTTTAAACCATAGCCCTAAAGTACCTACATGTCAATCTGGAAATGACTTCTAGGGCTGGGATTGGTCCTGAAAAACTCAGGGGAAGTCCTTCCAAAGCCCATCCGTGGGCTATAGGAAGGGCCGGTCCACCGTTAAGATGAATTAGGCCTTCGCTTAGGATGCAGATCACAAGAGGGAGAAAAACACACCCGCATGGGTTAGCTAACAAACAGTCGGTGGGCACACTAATAAGCTTGGCCTAGGGTGCAAAATAACCTAACACTGGCACTGGCTATTGGCATTCCTGCAACCCTACCACCCCATTTAACAAAAATAGAGACTGAATCACATTAGCAGCCCAGCTATACCTCCTAGATCAACAAATGGCAGAACAACATCATGTTGTGGGTTTTCCTACTGTGATTCTGTGAACACTTTATGTTAGAAAAATAATTTCTAGGGAATCTTATATCACATATTAATTTGTCCTCCTTACCAACACAGCTTAATGTCAGTCTCCCTGTCAGGATGCCATCTGACACATTACAATTCAGCCCAAATATTGTTATCTTTTTGTCAGCTTTTACTAGATAAAATGGTTTACAGTGCAGACAAGTAAAATGTAAAGCAGGACAAATAACCCAATCAAAGCTGGACAAAATAAAAAAAATACTGCAGTATAAAACATTTGTAGCAATATAAAAAATAAGAAGTTAACAGCAAAAAAATATTACTGGTCAGCTGTCAATGGAATGAAAAGAACGATTAATAAAGGAAAAAAGAAAGATTAAAAAAAGGTCAGACTTTGTGGAAAATAAAAAGGCAATACCTTGTGTTGAGATGTCCTGTTGTTTCACAAGAAGAAGTATTATTTCTTGTGGCATCTAATATTTCCTTGTCTGAATTATCTACAGCTGTTTCAATTGACCCTGCAAATACTGAAAGGCTGGCTGTTATTTTGTAAGTGTCTGGCATGTTTATAAAACGTGTTTGGTGAATAAAATGTAAGTGTGTTTGAATCTTTCATTCCTTCCTGCTGTTTCTCATTGTTGGTGTTATTGGAGGTTTTCATTGTATCTGAAAGTGCATGTCAATATTATATATATATATATATATATATATATATATATATATATATATATATATATATATATTACATTTAAAAATCTTTATTTTTTAAGTTCTTCTCAAAACTAAGCTCACTCCTGAGGAAAATGCTGAACAATTCATTTTTTAACACCACTGTCATCTCAGACTGGTGGACACGATACTTCCAGAAAGAAAAGGAAAATTTCTGCGTTTTTTTGTGTCAAAGCATTACACAGTGCAGAGAGTCCACATGCAACCATTTACTGTTTTTCTGCTTTCACCTTCGATTCAATAACTGGATGGATTTTAAAAGCTGAAAGAAATTAGGTACATCTTCTTTTCATTTGATGATGCTGACAGAAAATAACAGGCTGCTATTGCTTTGCAGCAGGATCTCAGAAGCGGTGCAAAGCGTTTTACATGAAAGTGTTGAAGACAATAACAGTTTTCAAGTTTGACAATTTTGTTTTCTAATTCTTTCACAAGCCATTGAGCTTCTGTGTGTAGGAATATATTTTTCTTTCTTCTGTCTGAAAAAAAGGGCAATGAAATTTCTTATGCAATATACCCACTTATCCTGCTTGGAAATATACAACAGGAAGTAATTTTTATGTGTTAAGACACAATGTGAACTGTTGGGTCAGCTGCATGAATAATACATCAAAAAATAAGCACTCTGCTGTTTCAAACGCAATACTGTTCATTCAAATCACAAAAACACATTTCATTTTACTTGTGAACTAAGTAAAATATCCTGACAGCAAAAGTCCAGACTGCGGTTAAGCAAGGGGGGTTAACAAACTTCTTTCAGCTAATTGGATTTTGTAGTTACTGAACCAGTAAAATAAGCTTCAACTGGTTAATATAGCAATGTTAAATTATAACACATTATTGTGCATTCAAGTGGTTCCTATTAGAGTAATACATTATAGTTTTGTTCTGTTTTTTTATGAGGACTAGAAACGTGTGATGTTTAAAATAAGTTCTTATTGTTTGTTGAAAAATGCAAAAAAGGCCATTTGGAGTTGCTAATTTCCCAGTATTCATAGACAGCAATGTCATTTCACTGATAATCAGCTCAGGGGTCAGAGTGCCTTCAGCAGAACATTGTCAGTGATGAGCAGAGAGTTGCTTTGGGCCACTTTTCACATTTGTGTGTTTGAGCGTGCTGAAAATAGTTACCCTCCTTCAGAATGTAAGCTCCAAGGACTAGTAATTAAATCTGCAACATCAAATCCATTTAATTTATTGATAAACATTTAATAAGTGCAGAAACAGATTCCGCAAAATTACAAAAAATTACTACCAATAAATTAGCTTTGATTTATATTGTTCTGCATCATTAGGTGAAGATTTCAGTTGCACCATTAAATACTTCACTCATGTACTGCAATACGAAGAATTTTGAAGAAACCACATAAAATAATTATAATTTTTGAAGCTATGTTTATTCCTTATTTCTGATTAGTTAGAATAACAATGCACACAATTAATGATCTTTATTTATTAGATCTTCTTTCTGGTAGATATGTTGCCAATCTGAAAAAGAAAAAAAAATCTTTTTCATATTTAAATCAGCTGGACAAAAATTTGTTTAGGATTATGTTAATACATGCTATTCAATTTCTCCTCTACATCTCTATCTTTCACTCTCTCTCTGTATAATCATTTTATCCCTAAAATGCATTCTTGCAATTTACAGTATAGTGAGTTACAGGCAGACTAGTTATATTAAAATCTAGTGGCACCATAAAAGAGGATTGTATGGGTGCTTCTTGTGCTCACTTTTACAAAAGAAATGTTACATTTCTTATCCTGAACCCAGTAAAATGAAATGCTGTAGTCACTCACTGTTGTATTTTCCTTGTTATTGAATAAAAAATTATTTAATTCATTAGATCATTTTTAGTCTCTTTAAATCAAATTCTTATGTTAATACTTTTTTATGCAATTATCAAATACAGGCTCTTACTAAGCATTGACTCCTAAATCTGCTGGTTTTCATTCCAATACATTTTTTAAAATGTGGCTCATTCTTAGCTTTAACTGGACTCTTTATTTTTACTTACAGTGACTCATTCTGAAGTGACAGAAACAATGCAGTAAAGGCTCTCATTTAGAAAATAATTATATACATTTTTTTATCTTTTAATATTGTTGTTTTGGTATCTTAATATCTTTTAATACACATTATGCATCTTCACTTTTTCACATTTTCAAACCTAGGCAAACACAGGTGGAAAAGACAAGTGGTCTCATTCATGATACATGAGCAGAATGAATTTGTTCGTAAAGTGTTTGTAGAGGGAAAATCCGGTGTTTATCAATGTTTTACCAATGTTTTAGTAAGGACCGTCTGTTCATAAAAACGAACAGATCTTACACATGCTCAGGACCAAGCACACTGCATGTGTAAATAATAAAAAGCATGATATATGAATTCCATTTGCACATACTACATTTTAAATGAATACAATAAAATAAATACTGTATAAATATGTGAATTATAAATACAAGATATCAAATTCTTCAAGCAAAATCTCCGTCAAATTATCTACTAGTATATTATTCAACAATACAGGTGTCTTGTTTTGTTTGTCAGTAAACACATCACACAGATCTCTACCTAATTGAGTGTATCATAACAACCTGATGGCAAGGAAGACTGCTGAAAACACATCCGTAACTGTTGAATGCTTTCTTTATTGTACAACTTGTTGGATGCTTAATTACCATTTTGAACTCCCATTGTATGGCCATGGGAGACGCTACTACAGTTGATCAAAAGAGCTTCAGGCATCAGGTGCTGTCCAGCAGTGAAGTATCAATCATGGAGTCTCTCCTTCACAGATCATCTTCGAGGCCGGTCTCCAGATTGCTGTCCTGGTCCCTTTTTATATCACTCAACAGTCATAGCTCTGCCCCCTTCCTCAGCTGCTGCACAGACTTCAACTGTGTGGTTTCCTCAGAGGTCCAGCATCAAAAGGGTTTTGAACCTGACTTGACTGAAATTAACAATGGCTGATCTCACATTACTACATGAGGCCCAGGACACACTGATGTGAGAGTGCAGATTCCAGGATTGCATTGATGAGGTGGCAGAGAGTGATGAATGGTTGATTAATTATTTTAGACTACCCAGACTCATTCTGATGCATTTATGCACTATTTTGGATCCTATTCTGAAAAGAGCAACAGCAAGAAGCCGTGGAATACCTGTAAACCTGTCCACACTTGGGTTTTTGGCTACAGGGACATTTCAGCAGGAGACTGCAGACAGGTCTGGTATTTCTCAGCCATCTATGAGCTGCATACTATCTGGAGTTCTTAATGGCATATTAACACTAGTGTTGGAATATATCCAGTTCTCATATGGTGGGAAAAGGCAAGTGGAGAGTTTTTACAAGCTGGTCAACCTATCCAGGGTCATTGGTGCAATAGGCTGCACACATGTATGCATCAAAGCTCCATCCAATGATGCGTTCGAATATATATATATAGAAAACACTTCCATTCTATCAACGTGCAGCTTATATGTGATGCAAAGTATGCATTGCTCAATGTCGTTGCCCAATGGTCCAGCGGTACACACAACATCTTCATTCTGCAGCACATTTCCATTGGCACACATCTGCAACAAAGAGCTGTGCAAGATAGTTGGCTTCTCGGTAAGAGTAAAGGTTTCTCCTACAGATTAAATTGTATTTACTTAATTCCATTTTAAACCAAAAACTCACTCCCTAAACAACTTCCAAAAGAGCTTTATATTTTTGAAAGGATATTAAATTCTCAGACCCTTGGATATTTCTCACCTATATTCAATATTATTTCTTCTCTTCCTAGTCACTTATAAATATCTGAAATTTCAAAACAACTTTGCTACCACCTGTCAAATCATGCAATAATGACAGCATTGTTATTTCCATGTTCCACTCTTCAAGCACTGCTAATTTAATAATAATAATAATAATACTTTTATTCATATAGTGCATTTCTTTTAACTCACAAGTGATGACTTAATCCATAACTATTAGCAGATGAAAATGGAGCTAAATTTATCTATATACATTTGTTTGTTGAAACCAGTTTATCACTGAACATATCTAGCAATATTCTTGGAGGAGAAAAAATCTTTTTGTTATGCAAAAATAAACTGGAAACCAGTAACTATGCTGCCTTTGTAAACAATGTAACTTATTGAGAAGAAGAAGAAAATAGGAAATATTTATATCATATACAGTAAGTCTTATTATTTAATTGAAAAAAAAAACTAAAAAAGATGCCAGCTTAAAAAATACATAAGCACAAACTTTGGAGTTCTATCAAAGAAACGAACATATAGGTGGAACCAAGGTTACAGAAAATAACATTCTTTACTTATTTACCTGTTCTTCAATCTGGAAAACTCCAGATTAAAAAAATAAAAATAGAAATAACAAAGCTACAGATACTTTATAATTTCCAGGATGCTGTTAAATTTCTACAAATCACAAAAGCTGTATAGTCTCTAGCAGGTGTGCAACTGAAAAGGAAAAAACAGAAAGGGTAAGAGTAGGTGTTGAAACACTGTCATTAGAAAATATGAGTGGAGATATTAAAAAGGTAATGGCTCATTAAGCACAGGACAAATATGTGATACTAGAGTGAGAAGGACCTTAGCTTCTTCAGATTTTCTTTGAAAAGTGTTTTTGAAGCCCTGTGAAAGAATACAAACAGAGAGCTTGTGGCTATGATCAACAGATATGAAGTGTTCTGTAATAGGCTTTGTAAGGCCTTTGATTTTAATGACTCAAACATGTTCTCTGAAATGGTCTGCTAGCTGTCTCCCTGTTTCACCAATGTAGCTGACTAGATACTTCCTACAAGAACTGCAGCAAAATTTTTTGATTGACTTTGAGGCCTGTTGATTCATATTGAATTTACCAGATAGAACAGGGGTGGCGCAGTGGTAGCGCTGCTGCCTTGCTCCGGTTTTCTCCCACAGTCCAAAGACATGCAGATTAGGTGCATTGGCAATTCTAAATTGTTCCTAGTGTGTGCTTGGTGTGTGGGTGTGTGTATGTGTGCCCTGTGGTGGACTGGCGCCCTGCCCGGGGATTTGTTCCTGCCTTGCGCCCTGTGCTGGCTGGGATTGGCTCCAGTGACCCTGTGTTAGGATATAGTGGGTTGGAAAATGACTGACTGACTGACAGATAGAACAGATACAAGGGTATTGTTGATGACATAATTATATGTGACTCTTGTTATAGATGAAAGTGCCTGGTAAGGAATTTGGCTCCCCTCTGTGAAGTGTGCTGCAGACAAAACGTTTGCATAGGTTAGGTAATCAACAGAAGTAGAACAAGGGAGATTTAGGAGAAAGGGCACCTGTGGAATAATGTAGAAAGTTTGTTTTTATTATCTCTGGGAGCAAAAGGGTAGAATGAGAGGACCAGCAGGATGAAAATTTTATTACTGGGGTTCATCTTAGAGTGGATGTTACAAGGTCTACTCCTGGCTTAATTGAGGACCCTGTCCACAATGTGAGAAGGGTGTCTTCTGTCAATGAAGAAACTTTTCATTCTGTGTGCTTCATTACAGAAGTTTACTTTATCACTGCAGAGGTGGCAAAGTCTAAGGAACTGTGAAAGAGGTAAAATTTTTAGTATGTCAGGGATGGAAGGAGCTGAAGATACTGTGTGATTCAGTTCACTTGTATTAGAATGGATCATTTTAAATTAGACCCATTAATACTAACTATATTCACTGATGCCAAAGCAGGAAATATCCCACCTTGGACACTGTACTAGTTATAATTTTTTGTTTTTCAAAAGAAAAAAAAACATATCTTTTAGGACACAAATCCTGCTTACCAATTTTGATGCTCACTCCGATATTGGTCAATTTTTCCAAACTGCAAGAAAGTGTTTCCTTCAGTTATTTTGTAAAATGAAACTGGATTTGTTAAAGGTCAGCAATCACTATCTAACCTTTAATATATGTTCAATGTAATACATAACCCGGCAGCAATAGAGCTTCCCAAGGGCTGCTATCTTTGATGCAGAAAAAGCCTTTGGTAGAGTTGAATGGGGTTATCTGTTTACTGCATTGCACATATTTGGATTTAGACTCAATATGTGTGCATAGTTTAAATTATTGCACAGCCAACTAGAATCTTCTGTGTGTGTTAATACAGTAATATAAATTCTCTCTCATACTGTTTTTGGGAACATGGAAGCACATAGCAGTGTCATTTGTTTTTATTATATGTCTCGTATATTTCTCAAATCCCTATCTATTCATTTGCAAGTTAGAGACTTTGTTAAAAAATGACTAACTGTGCTAACCAACCCTTACCACCTACTATAGAAATATAACTTTCTAGCTGTAGTAAAGATATGGGTAGTAGCTCCAAGCTACATAAATGTCCTCAAAATGAGATTTTCAGAGAATAAAAATAGTCTTTAATGAAATGCATCATCAATTTGTTTGAAACATGATCTAACTCAATTCAGAAATGTATATTTTAGACAATTTGTCAACTCGAACCATCCAAAATATACTTGAATCAAGATCCTAATTATAAGCAATGTCATCAGGCATGTCCCATGCTCAGACCTTTTTGTACTGCAATAAAATATTGGACTCAACAGTTGGTCTCGTCCGTTGCGAGAGATGGACATCTGAAGCAGAGCTCCATTAGCAGTGGTGTTATTTTTTAATATTATTTCTTTATTATCCTGAGATATCCTGTATTTATCCAACCCGAGGGTTCTACTACAGTATATGCAAGCATATATAAACATGGTTGGCAAGAAAGGGGCTCAGAAAGAAATGGAAAGGAAAACTAAAGCTAAATTCAAGGCCCGAACAGCAAGTCCAAGTTCAAGCTCAAGGTATGGCCTTTCAGAGACTGACCTGGAACAGATGGGCGAAAGCCCTGACTCCTCAGGACCATGGTCCGCTGCTTCGTCTTCAGTTGAGAGCGAAATGGGGAGTGAAAGTGCAAGTTACGGAGGTCATGATAGCTTGCCGATTGGGGGAGATCATTTAAAACTGGAAAAGGCCTTGCAGTCCGCGCTTTCACCTACTCCACGCGAACCGGGTAAATCAGCTGTAATAGAGCCCACATCTTCGCCTACACTGCACGAAAGCAGAAATGATCTGTCCGAACTGAAGGTGATGATCGCTGAGCTCAAGCAAGAGATAAAGCAAGAGATAAAGAAAAGCGAGAAGATAAGTGAGAAGGTAAGTGAGAAGCTGCAGCAAGAGCTGTGGCAGGATAATAAAGACTCGGAGAAACGCATATATACTCGCTTTGAGGCGGCCTTTAAATGTATGCTGGAAAAAATTGAGGAGCACATTCAGGAAAATGCGTCTAAACTGAGCAAACTTGCCAATCAGCTGGAGGATGTTAAGCAGTCATTCACGACTCGAATTGAAATAGCCAAAAATCTAGCATCCACCGCTGATGGAAAAGCAACAGCTGCTAATTCCGATTGCAAAAAACTTGAAGACAGACTTGCCGCTCTGGAAGATGGAAGCAGAAGGACTAATATTAGAACTGAAGGTCTACCTGAGAATCGTGAAAGTCCAAACCCAGTGAAATTTGCAGTTGATCTATTCTCTAAAATAATTGGAGAGGACTTTAAATCAGATACCGAGATAGCAGCAGCTTATCGCATACGTGGGTCAAATACCTTTAGACCTAGGTCTTTTATTGTCTGCTTTGAGAGATTATTATGTAAGCTAGATGTGATGGCAGTCCTCAGACACAAGCAAAAAATTATATTTGAAAATAGCCACATTCGTATCTTCCCTGATTTCTCTCCCGCAACAGCTGCTAAATGTGCAGCCTTCTACAACATCAAACAGCGGCTACAGCAAGCCAATATCAAATACAGCCTCTTGTATCCTGCCAAACTGAAAGTGGATGTTCAAGGCCAATACTACGTCTTCCCCAGCAAGCAAGAAGCAGAAAAGGAATTAAGAAAGCTGATCCCGAGACTATTCTCAAACACAATAGTGAGTCGCATCCTGTCATGGCATGGCAAGGAGATACAGTATCACCTGCTGTCTGATCCACTAGTAATGATATGGGTATTATAATTATACATTCTTTACATTACTCGGATGCTTTCTGCTTATGTCTTAATTACAGTTATAGACATTTGTGTGGAAGAAATTAATTTTTTTTTACTACCCTAAAGGGGACTGTTTAACATCATACCCTTGGTTTATTGTTATTGTTATTATTGCATTAGGATTTACTATGCATATCCTGGAACACTTTCTAACACCATTCCCTGGGTTTATTATCTTAATATTTTAAGACTGCTGAAGATTTTATATCTTATGCTTATAGTTTGTTAATGATTATATTTTAGGCATAGAGTATTTAGACTATATTGGCAATAAATATCTCTACTTTCTAATCCTCAAACGCCACTTCGTGGGGGCTTGTCTTGCTTTCAACATGCTCTGTCTCTAGGTATGTCAGAGGACCGGGACTTTGTGAAGTGGGGTCCAGCCTCAAGTGGGGAGGCAAAATGGGGGGTGGGGGATAAGGGGGGGAGAGAAAGAGAGCAGGCTATATCTAATCTATCCTTTTAATTCTTATAATAATAATTACCAACGTAACAATAGGCTGCATGGCAATCACCCGTGGGGAAATAGGAAATTAAGATTAAAGATGTCTCACTTCCAGTTAAGACTATATAATGACATCAAAAATTCAGAATCAATGTCTCCATGATGGGACAGTTCACTGTGAATTGGAATGTTAAAGGCCTTAATCATGAATTAAAGAGAAAGAAAGTATTTGCTCACCTAACAGGTTTAAACGCTAAAATAGTATTTTTACAGGAGACCCACTTACTAAGCAAGGATCAGTTCCGGCTACAAAAGGACTGGACTGGCCAAATGTAACATTCTAGCTTTACAAAGAAAACTAGAGGTGTGGGAATCCTTATACATAGAACAGTCTCATTTGTAGCATCAGATGTAGTATCTGATCCTGAAGGGAGATATGTGACGGTCATGGGCAACTTATTTAACTGTAAAATGATTTTGATAAATGTTTATGCACCGAATGTCCATGATAAGGAATTCATGCAAAATGTATTTGCATACATTCCCAAAGTGAACACTCATAAAATTATAATGGCTGGGGACTTTAATTGTGTTTTAAAGCCACTCTTAGAAAGGACTCCTGTCACAGGGGGGATGACATCTAACACTGCAAAGACAATTACACAGTTTGTAACTAACCACAACCTATCAGACCCCTGGAGGTTTCTAAACCCAAACTCAACAACATATTCTTTCTACTCACCACTACATCATTGCTACTCAAGAATTGATTATTTCTTTATATATAATAATTTCTTGCCTATGATTAAATCTTGCAAGTACAATGCTATTGTTATTTCTGACCATGCACCTCTGATCTTGGAGCTAAAGTCACTATTCCCCACACTCTCACTTCGCAGATGGCGTCTTAACCTGCTTCTATTAGCAGACGAGAACTTTACTGAATTTATATCCAAACAAATCAGTTTCTTCCTAGAGACAAATACATCTTCAGAGGTTTCTGCAGGAAAACTCTGGGAAACTTCAAAGGCCTTCTTAAGAGGACAGATTATTTCATATCCTTCCCACAGGAATAAATTAGAAACCAAGAAAGTATCAGAACTAAAAAACAAAATTACTAGAGTAGATGAAGAACATGCCAGGCCTCCAAGCGAGGCTCTACAAAGGAAAATGCAGGCTCTGCATTCAGAACTCAACCTCTTGACAACTAAAGAAACTGAACAACTAATTTATAAATCCAGGCATCATTACTATGAACACAAATCCACAAGCAAGAAGTTCACAATGCAATCCCAGTAATCACCAACATGAACGGCGATGAAATCGTTGACCATAAAAATATAATGCAAACATTTAGAGACTGCTATAAATCCTTATATTCTACTGAGTTTAAAGAAGACAACACACAATCTAATGCATTTCTGGATACATTACAGATGCCACAAATAGGTACTTTTAGTGCGGAGGAACTGGATAAACCTCTGGCGCTATCAGAATTACTAGATGCTGTAAAGTCACTTCAAGGTGGGAAATCAGCAGGCCCTGATGGCTGCCCTGCAGAATTTTATAAGAAATTCTCCACTCAGCTAGCTCCCCTCCTATTAGCAACATTTACAGAAGCTAGAGACAATCAAATTCTACCACAAAGTTTTCGCCAAGCATTAATCACTCTCTTTCCTAAACAAAATAAGGATTTATCACAATGTGCATCGTATAGACCAATTTCACTTCTGAATAATGTTGTTAAGATACTCTCAAAAACCATAGCTAGAAGGATGGAGAAAGTGCTGCCTTCGGTAATATCACAAGATCAAACTGGATTTATCAAGGGTCGACACTTATCTTCCAATTTTTGACGCCTGTTTAATGTAATATACTCACCAACAAAGTCAAACACCACAGAAATATTATTATCATTGGATGCAGAAAAAGCATTTGACATGATTGAATGGAAATACCTTTTCACTACATTAGAGAAATTTGGGTTTGGCCTCAACATTTGTGCATGGATCAAACTACTGTATACCAATCTAGAAGCTTCAGTTTGTATTAACAACATTTGTTCAGACTACTTTAAACTAGAACGTGGTACCAGACAAGGTTGCCCCTTGTCACCACTGCTATTTGCAGTCGCCATTGAACCACTGGCAGTCCACTGTCGAAATTCTTATCAGATAAAGGGGATATTCAGAGAGGGACTGGAACAGAAAATTTCTTTATATGCAGATGATATGGTACTTCATATATCAGACCCACAAAATTCTGTGCCTGCAGTCTTAACAGCACTTACAGAATTTCAAAAGATCTCTGGTCTCAGAATTAATTTGAATAAAAGTGTGCTCTTTCCAGTGAATTCTCAAGCACACAATATTAGATTGGACACCTTCCCTTTTATCATCACAGATCAGTTTAAATACCTAGGGGTAAACATCACAAGTAAACATAAAGCTCTTTATCAACAAAATTCCGCTGTCTGTTTGGAAAAAATTAAGCAAGACTTGCATAGATGGTCAACCCTTCATCTCACTCTAGCTGGAAGAATTAACGTTGTTAAGATGAATATTCTTCCTAAGTTACTTTTTTATTTCAAAACATTCCAATATACATTAATAAATCATTTTTTAAGCAATTAGATTCAATAATAACCTTATTTATTTGGAACTCAAAACATCCACGTATCCAAAGAGCGACCCTACAAAGACCTAAGGCAGAAGGTGGCATGGTTCTACCCAACTTTCAGTTTTATTACTGGGCAGCAAACATACAAGCTATAAAAACCTGGACACAAATAAATGAACATACACAGGCTTTGTCCGCAATAGAAGTAAAATCCTGCTTATATTCCCTGCTTTGTGCCGCAATAAATGCAAGTTATCGGCAACATACTAATAACCCAATTGTGCTTCACTCACTCAGAATATAGAACCAATGTAGAAAGCATTTTAAGATGGAGAATTTTTTATCTGTGGCACCTCTGCAAGAGAACCACCTCTATCAACCCTGGCAAACATATGCAGTTTTTAATATCTGGAAAAGATTTGGGATTAAATTGCTTAGAGATCTTTATATAGACAACATCTTTGCATCCTATGAACAATTACATTCCAAATTTAACTTTCCAGCCAAACATTTCTTTCACTATCTTTAAATTAGGAACTTTGTTAAACAGAACCTGCCCGATTTTCCTCATCTTGCACCCACCTCCATGCCGGAAAAAAAATTGCTCAATTTCAAGGACTTAGACACCATCTCTGCAATATATAAAACTATCTTGCAATCCCTCCCTTTTAAAGATCCAAGAGGACAGTGGGAAAAAGATCTCTTAATCAATATATCAGAAAAGGAGTGGAAAGTAGCAATACAGAGAATTCACCCGAGCTCCATATGCACAAAGCATATAATTATTCAAGTCAAAATTATATATCGAGCACATCTGTCTCGCCTAAAACTGTCCAAAATGTTTCCAGGGCAAGATCCAACCTGCAAACGCTGCAATCAAGTCCCAGCCTCACTGGGTCACATGTTTTGGTCCTGCACCAAATTAACATCATTTTGGACCAAAATTTTTAAGTGCCTTTCAGACAGCCTTGGTGTCACAATCCCTCCTAACCCATTAACAGCTGTGCTCGGTGTTCTTCCAGATGGGTTTAAAGTGGAGAAGGACAAACAAACTGTGATTGCATTCACTACACTTTTGGCACGCAGACTTATTTTGCTAAACTGGAAGAATCCTAACTCTCCTCTTTTAAGTCAGTGGGAAACCGATGTTTTATACTATTTGAAATTGGAAAAAATAAATTATTCAGTAAGAGGAACCTGGCAGGATCTAATCAATAATATCTTAGAATAAGCTCGTAATGCACCCAGGCAGCAATTACCTCCACATTTCTTTTTCTTCTCCATTTATCTCTATTGCCCTATTAAACTCATCAATTTAGGTATGTTTACAAGCCTTAAGTTTTACTCTGTTGGCCATGTTCTCTCTCTCAGGGGTGGGGAGTGACTTGTTTCAAAATGGATCTATTTGTATGGAATGATTACAATAAAATTAATAAAATTTTTAAAAAATAAATAAATAAATATTGGACTCATAATAAACATCTGAGAACACTGTTCAGGGGGAATACCAATTGGGCTTTGCCATTTAATGAGCAGTCTCTTGTGATAGCTTAACACTATATTGTTAGCTGGCACACCACACCATCTTTCTTTGTTCCACTGGCAGAATGGCAACCCATCTGCCATAATGCAATGAGAAAAGGGTGTCCTGTGTTACTTAATATCTGCCAGGAACAAACCCTGGACAGGGTGCCACTCCATCGCAGGGCAAACACAATCACACACACACCATCCACACACCAGGGCCAACGTAGCATCACTAATCCACCAAACTAATGAACTACTACTGCTCCACTGTTTTACTTAATATCTGAAAAAACATAAATTCACATTACTTCTTCTTTTTCTTCTTTTGGCTGCTCCCATTAGGGGTTACCTCAGCAGATCATTTATTATTGTTGCTCTCAATTAACTGAGCATCCTGGATCGTTGTTAACCTTTTGCATATATCAATATCTATGTTAACTTAAGATTCAGATTCTTTCCTTGTGTGGACTCTAGCTAGGTATGGGAGAGGGTTTCAGATCTGCCCACCTCCATCCCAACTGCTGACACCTTCTGCATGTTCATCCATCCATCCATCCATCCATTTTCCAACCCGCTGAATCTGAACACAGGGCCACGGGGGTCTGCTGGAGCCAATCCCAGCCAACACAGGGCACAAGGCAGGAACCAATCCCAGGCAGGGTGCCAACCCACCGCAGTCTGCATGTTCAAGAAACATTTAAAGACTTTATTATCCTGTGGTTATCTGTTTACTTTATAATGGTTTTGATAGGTTCATGTAACTAAAAAAGGTTGAATCATTTTGTGTTCTGTTTGGCTCAAGTTCTTTACTTGTGGCAATCAATTTTGTAACCTTGTCCTGTAACACTAGTTCTAAAACAATTCCCTGACTGATGTTTACTTGAAGGATGGATGGATGGATGGATGTTTACTTGATTCTGTTAATGTCTTCTGTAAGTTACCTTGCATAAAAGCAGCTGCTAAGTAAATAAATGTAAATCTGATTTGAATAAGATGCAGTATTGTATGTGTTACTGACTTTTATGCAATGTTACATATCATAATAGAAACCGTAAAATCAATAAAGTATATTATATAAAACAAGAAGAGCAGCTACTTAAGCTACTTTTCTTTTTTGTCCTCATTTCCAAGCAAAGTCTTAAATGACCTAAGTTTTCCCAAAAAAAGATTAAGAAAATGCAATTCTTCGCAAGCATTTAACCTAAACCACGCACACGTAAGTGTTGCAGTTAATAGTCAGAACTGTGACACACTTACATAATAACAGTGCTTGACCTGGGTTCATTCTGAGAATCTGAAACGTAAGCCGAGGGAGTGTCATGTAGTGTGGGGTGTAGGATCACTCAGTTAATTAATAATCAGTTTAATGTTTGCCAGTGCTGGCAATTAATTTAAACAATCACAAGAAGCCCATCTAGAAATGCCAAGTTAAATACAGGTTGAGTGAAGGATCTCTGTTCTACTTTCAGGATGGAACACCAGAAATATGAAGAGATCTGTACAATTTATGAATAAGTTTCAAAAACTGGCCAAAGTCTACATTAACAATTTCACTTTCTCTGTTAGAATTCGAAGACATACTTTTACAAATAACCCAGACATGCTTGCTGAAGTAAACAAAATAATACAATTTTATTTATAACATAAGGATAATAGAAGATTGATATTTACAAGTATATATATATACTTGCAATATATATATATATATATATATATATTGACACACATGCGTGTCGGAGGATCTCCTTACAGGCTCTGTTGGGGTATGTATTTTTTTTTGGTGTAAATATGTATTATTTAATTGCCTTACCTTAACCTTTCTTGTTTCTATTTGTGTGTTTTATTTCATTCTGTCTGTTATTAGATGCAACTGAGAAGGCAAATTTCATGTTTTCTTGTGTAAACATGACTAAATAAAGAAACCTTAAATCTTAAACCTTAAACCTGCCAGACAACTGGGGGCACTATTGCTAATATTGTCATCTCCTTCTCTTTCCTTTCCACAGTGCCAAGAAACTGCCCAGTGAGATGAACTGACTCCGCCCCTTTTGTTCACTATCCATAAATGTCAGAGCTTCCAGAAGGAGATGTCATTTTGGCAGCTGGTTGGAACTCCTCTACAGACTGACCTAACTTGTGGCTGACCAGACAAATGCTTAGTTTCATTTTTCAAACCTGATTTTTTTGTTTTATTCTTGTACGTTGAATGGGACAACCTGGTTGGCATTGTAAAAATTTTCCCTTTTGTGGAGCTGTCATTCGTGCACCCAGCCACAATATAAATATATATTTATATATCGATGAAAGATAATAACAAACAACCACAACATAAAATTATGAAAGCTTAGTTGACTGTTTTACTTCCTACAGTAAAGGCACATAACTTATGAATTCTGTCTCTTGCCATAGGTAGAGTTTTTTCTTTCTTATAGGAAAAGGCACATAACTTATGAGTTCTCATCTTTCAATTTATGCAATTAAGATGGCGAAGTTCTTTAGCTGGTTATGAAGCTTCTATTGCCTGCAGGTGGCATTCATTTACTCACAGCTAGCCTCTGCACCAGGTTTCTGCGCCCCCCCCACCCCAACACACACACAGAGTTTTGTGTGTGTGTTTATGTATGAAAGCATGCATGTGTGTGAGATGCTGCTCTGCAGTTTCTGACTGGATTTAGAATGAAACTTATAATACCATGCTAAAACTTCACAGTGTTTCTGTTACAATGACACCAATGCCGTAATGCATTGGCTAGCTTTGTCCTATCTATTAAATTACAATTAACATTTATCAGAATCATAATAGGTGTACTTATGATTTAGTGTAAGCGATGTTTTTTCTTTCTTTACCTGTGCTTGCACCTTCTGGTTGAGGGTAGTATTGCAGTTTCTCTTTGAAGGTTTTACACACATAGTGTCCTTGGTAGCTCACAAAATTATGCCTGCTGGATCGTGCTGGTGATAAGTCAGCTCCCATTGTCAGCAAGGCAAATGCATGGCCTCTTGTATACAGTCTTCCTCTGTCTGGGAACTTGATATTTTTAGCCCCAGTTACCCTTCTGGAGTAGAAGGGATTACTTTAACCTTTGTTACGACTATTCCCTTTAAGCACTGGAGTCTCTGTTATGCAGCACAAGTTGCTGTAAGTTTTAGCAGTGAGCTTGATGAAGGAGGTTATTTAGTTAGGGTCTTGCAAAAATTTTTAAAGGAAGGAATAGAGGTCTTGCCATTGGCTTCTTGGGTGCACATAAGCCCATCCTGTTGGTTGACCACTTTTGCAAAGTTACTTACAGTATAATGTAGATGTGTTTGTCAAAGGTTTCTAAATAGTTAAAAATGCAGACACCAGAAAGGCATTTCAGCAGATTGTATGACTCATTGTACAAAAATAAAAAAAGAACTCCACTCCAAGTGTCTTTATTTTGAAAGTGTTAGTGAAATTTAATACAAAAAGTTCACACAAAAAATAAAGAAGAAAGCGCATAATACACACACACACAAAAAAAGGAAAATGTTCTTGTCCATGATGTTTAATTTAAGGATTAAGTGTCTAGGTTGCATTTTGTAAAGTTTCTGTATGTTATCACATACACTAGGACTGTATGAACAGCAGCATTAACACAACTGCAGAATCAGTGTTACTCAACCTTGATTTATGGTCCTTTGTTCAGAACTTGGGTTTCCAGAACTCAAGAGTCATCCCTGCAATATTACAAGGTCTGGTATCGATCATCTTATCAGGGGTTGCACTTCCAAGGGGAGGCCCAGTGAAAAAGATTCTCATATTAAGAGTGTCTGGTATCAACTTGGGTTCCAGCCTGGAAAAATTGATGAAGCCATTCTGTCCTACAGTTAATCAGCTTACAAGTAACTATATATAACTTTACCATGATCAGGTAAAGTTGCTTCACTTCAAACAAAATGTAATTAAAGTGAAAAGAGATTCACCATAATTTAATGATACCATAGTCATGATGTGCGTTTCCTCATTGAGTAAACTGAAATTAAATCAACAACTTAACAGTCAGTGTTTTAAAGTTGAAATCTCTTAGATTTCTTAAACAAACTCTTAAACAATGTATACTAGAAGAATCATTGAGTTTAAACATCTTCTCTAGTATTGTGATTTGCCTCACTAAAATATTGACTGAAGCTGTAAGTGAATGGGATCTATTGGCGGGTTACTCTATGTTATGACAAACTAGTAATTGAAATAAAAAAGAAAAACACTGAGTTGCCCAGTTTTTAGGAGTGATAAAGAGAATAAAAAAGGTAAGCAGCATATAGTGTAAAATTCTAACTGGCCTTGTCACTTGCCTGTAAATTAAGACGCTTTACAGAGTTCACAAGAGCCTGCTTTACCACTTGGCTAAATCTGACAGCATGGGCACCTGCCTTTCTTCCTAAATTAGCATTAGAACAATCTAGATGAGAACAGGCCATTGAGCCCAACAAAGCTCACCAGTCTAACCACTTAATTTTTCTAAAATAACATCAAGTTAAGTTTTGAAGGTCCCTAGAGTTCTGCTGTCTATCACACTACTTGGTAGTTTATTCCAAGTGTCTGTGGTTCTCTGTGTTAAGAAAAACTTCCTAATGTTTGTGTGAAATTTATCCTTAACAAGTTTCCAACTGTATTGTCACCTTTTTGATGAACTCCTTTTAAAGTAATAGTCTTGATCCACTGTGCTAATTCCCTTCATAATTTTAAACACTTCCGTTATGCCTCATCTTAATCTTCTTTTGCTTAAACTGAAACTGCTCAGCTCTTTTAATCTTTCCTCATAATTCATCCCCTGTAGCTCTGAAATCAGCCTAGTTGCTCTTCCCTGGACTTTCACTAGTGCTGCCATGTCCTTTTTGTAGCCTGGAGCCCAAAACCGTACACAGTACTCCAGGTGAGGTCTATCCACCATGTTATAAAGCTTGAGTGTAACCTTCTTGGACTTGTACCCTGCACATCAGGGTGCTAAATAACCTAACACTCTGTTAGCCTTCTATGTGGCTTCTGAACACCGTCTGGCAGCTCATACGACTTCTAAATCCTTCTCATAAGGTGTACTTTTGATTTTCAGACCTCTCTTTGTATATTCAAACCTAACATTTTTACTTCCTACAGTATGTGTAATGCTTTACATTTACTGACATTGAATGTCATCTGCCACAAATCTGCCCAAGCCGGTAAGCTGTCCAAGTTCTTCTGTAATGACTCAACGGATTCTAAACTATCTTCCAATCTACCTGGATTGGTATTATCTGCAAATAGCATTAAAACACAGTAATGCTGAAAAGAAAATTAAGAAGGCAGCAGTCTTAAAGAAATACATAAAATAAGAGCACTCCTCATAACATCAGTTGTCTGTTTCGTGGCTATGCTTAATACATTACATGGCAAGTTAGCAATCAACACATCAGAAACAAATGTCATTTGATCCACCACTCCATTTATGTTCTTTTTTTTTCCCAATACAGGGTTGCAGGAGAAAGGAGCCTATTCTAGCAACTTTGGGGACAAGGCATTAGTCAACCTCAGTCCATCAGAGACTCACTAATTAACATCACAAGCAAATTTACAGTTGCCAATAACTAAAACATGCATAAACTAGAGAAGCCTGTTAAAATTACTGCAGACATGAGAAGAATGTGGAAGCAGCACCAAAGAAGCGAAGGCGATGTAAGACAGCAGCACACACTTGTTACCTACAAACCAAAAATATCTCTAGTATGATATGTAGAACAGGCAGTTGTACCGGAGTATGGTGTTGATTTATTGTCACTATTGTCAAAGCAGGTATACTGTTTCTGGTTTCTTTCCTCACTTAGTGAAGTTTACTGCTGAACTGAAATGCTAATGAATCACTGTGAACTGATAAATGAAACTCTGAAAAGAAATTGATAAGTGAACTTGCAAACTGAAACAGTGAGCTGAAAGTGAGTTTGTTCTGTTACTGGCTCATTGAGCTAGCAGTACAGTTGTCCAATATGCAGTTGTACAAATTAGCAAGTAAATTAGTCATTTGAAATGTTGCTTGCATTGCAAGTTACAGACCATATAGTACAGTAAATGTAAGTAAGAGGCAAGCAGAATTACATTTGGCTGCATTATCATTTTGTTAATGCATTTATTTCTTTAAATCCACTGTGTGCGTGTGTGTGTTTTGTTTTTTTTTGTTGAACAGTAATACGGATAAAAATGCATGAAGGTATGGAGGTTTATGGAAATATTTACTTCTAAAGAATTGAATTGCATCCAATGTTTTAAATCATCCTTGCTTACTTTATTATACTTGAATACAAGCTGAAGTGTGTCTCCTTTTCAGTATTTAGATGCATTATTCTTCGGGTTTAGTATTTCTTACTACATAATCCTACAAGGATGTTTTGTTCACAATCATAATTAATTAATGAAGTTTTATTCATATGCTGATAATAGTCATATTTATCAGTAAAATCCAGTAATCTATTATGTCATTAATTTAATGACTAATTTAGTCAAAGACTGGATGAGCAAAAATGACTTGTGTTTAAAATTTAAAAAAAAAGTTAAAATTCTTCTAGGTGGGTAGACATTCTGCAAAAGCCAATAATACTGCCATCTCTTAGCCTGAAGTGCTTAACCATTAGTGATTTTGGTGTTATCTTTCACACTGATCTGACCTTAAAGTCATCACATTTTCACAGTACTTAAAATCTAGTTTCTCCTGCATAGAAATATTGCAAAATGTAAGGTGAAGTCTTAATATGCACGATATATAAATATGAGTACTTCCATTGGTATCAAACAGATTTGTGAATAAAATGT
This sequence comes from Erpetoichthys calabaricus, assembly GCF_900747795.2. Classification (NCBI taxonomy): domain Eukaryota; kingdom Metazoa; phylum Chordata; class Cladistia; order Polypteriformes; family Polypteridae; genus Erpetoichthys; species Erpetoichthys calabaricus. The sequence goes on from NC_041403.2 coordinate 88,452,524, forward strand.
TTTACTATTACTATTTCAAATGATTCTATTACATTTCTATACTTAATTCAAAATACTACAATAAAAACATTTAAAGTTTAGAGGTAATTTTAAAAGGCTTATTTTTTGCATATACTGTAATGTATTGTCACGCATGCATGTCAGTAGATCATCCTGCAGGTCTTCTAAGACAAGATTTCTACCCCGGGCTGAGAAGAGGCCCAGTGAGGGCGATTGACTCTGCCGTGTCCGGTCCCACCACTCCATATCACAGAAGGAGTCATCACTTGTTAAGAGAGCGCACCACAGGACGGAACTCCTACCCATCGTGACTTTGAGAGACTTTATCAGCTGAGAAAGGTTCTTCAGGCTAGGTCCCTGATTTTTAATTTGTTTAGCACCATCAAGCACACATTTTGTTTGAACCGTTATTTCATTTAAAACGGGAATGACCAGGTTGGCGCCCCAACATTTCAACTTGTGGACTTGCAGTTCCTTGCAATGACCATCGCATCAAATGGCTTACTGTTCCGTTTCATCCTTATTTAGCTTTATAATGCTCATACTCAAGAATTTACACAATAACTGCAAGACACAGCCTTTCTTAAAAGTGTAAGTTTACATAAAACTTATGTAAGAAGGCAAAGACTTTAGTTACAGAGTACCCTGACTTTGGATGATCTGGCAATGTAGGAGAGCCCCAGCTCTCAACTTTAACACCAAGGCTTTAGCAGAGCTAATCCTATTAAAGCTGCCAGTGAGGCTGCCCACACTGCCCTTTTATAATTAATGGTTGAAATGGTTGTCTCTTTCCAGAGACCTGTAGTGGTGATTGTTATCAAGATTGTTAAATAGGACATCAGAGTGAAACAGGATTCACTGGCACCAATACTGTCAGACTTTTAAATGTAAAAACATAATAATAATAAAGACCGTAATTAAAACAAAAATATAAATGAGGACAGAGCTCACAGTTTGTATATTGATTAATGTAGTTAAATTACTATTAATTGTTTTAGTATTTTTTAGTGGAACGAAGCATGGCATAAATTCATTTTTTTCTTTTTCTGTCAACAAACATGATGAAGACTCCATAAACCATAAACAATTATAATAACCTATTCTTACATTTCCATGGAGAATTAACTTTCACCTTTTTGTTCCTTCCTTTGCTGATGCAGCCATTCTCAGGCACAAGATCAACTGGATATAATTCTCTGCTTAGAAACAAGCACATGGAGTTAAGCGTTGTTTTTGATTCAGATTCTCCCTTTAAAAATAATGTCAAAAATTTAAGTTCCCCACAAGAGGAATGTGTTGTAATAAACAATGTTCCTTAGTTCATAGGCTACAGAGAAATTAGTACACACAACATTAATTATGACAATGTGCTGTTCCCCAGTAGCCTAAAGTGTACCTTTAAAATTTTTAATTTACTATTTCAAAATGTTGTAGCTAGGAAATAACCGGCAGAAACAAAATTTACACGGACATTACTTAGTTTCAAATATTCCATAATTGCATTCCACTTCTGTGTAAGACTGATTCTAAAGTAATTACTTGAATGTATATAGCTCTTCTAATAATACACCTTTATTGATACATTTACATTTATTTAGACATGCCTTTTAACGCATGCAAAAACACACTTTCTTCATTTTACAAATACAGGTACACCAATTAACACTGTCAATTAGATTTTTCCAACCTCAACCAGATATTTGTTCCAGTCAAAGGAATAATAATTAGTGCCATCAAGAATTCAAACATAAGTAAAGAGCAGGAAGCAAACTTTAGTTACAGGCCTAACAAATATATGAATAATCTGACAGCAAGTGTAATAGATTTCAGATGATTCACAGGCTTGAAATCCAAGGTGAAGATTCACATTTTTCAATCCTACAAAACAGCTACTGTAATGCCACTAGGCATTTCACATCTAAACACAGGCAGCCATTGTATTCCCCTTTCTGAGCTGTGGGACTAACACTTTTGTTTTAAATTGCTCCCTGTTTACTGGACATCTCAGATCCACTTCTGTAATTTCACCAAGGAAATGCTACAGTTTCAGGCAACAGACCCAGACAGATGGAAGGTGCAGACGCCCTCTCAAGGAACACTGACTACAATCAGGAGCAATCTCGGAATCAAGCGTTTCACATAGACTTTCTGACTCCGCTGCGTAAATTCCTTCCTTTGTATTCAGTTAGTTTACCTGAGGGATTGAAGAGAGGTGTAAGCAACTAGAATATCCTTTGGCACCAACAGATGCTTTTTTTCACAAATAAACATTTTTGGTTTTATTTTCTACTGTAATTACTTTTTTGAGTACCTTCAGTGATACACCTTTATAATGCCTCACTCTGACTGTTCTCTTATCTTTGGCAAAGTCTTCTTTTTTCTAATTCTTGTGTGTATTTGAGGGGGTTGATGTTGTTTTTTTTGTAATTTTGTAATATTTCTTGAGGTTCTCCAAATGTATCTATCTATGATTCATTTAACATTGCTTTATGCAAAAAATCTGTCTTTAGATTGTATTAACTTTAGCTGTGTCTAGTGTGTTATAAATTGGCTTTGTTTATATGGTTTGAATACTATAGTAAAATTATATAAATAAAAAATAAAAAGTTCAAATACTGTGTTTCAATGACTGAATTGAAATAAACAAACTTTACTCACATCATCTGGTGTACATCATTCACATGGCTATGAAAGTACTCCTTTGTTAATGATGTTAAGACCAATGGTACTTTTGTCACGACGATGGGGTAAACCTAATGCAACAGGAAAAAGGGAGAGACACTACATTACATTTCTACATTATCAGGAGATTACTGATAAAAAAAACTGCCATCAGAAATTATACTAAAAATGAAGATCTACCAACATATCTTGTCACATCAATAGAACATCAGGCAAAGCACAGTGTTAAATGATGTCTCAATGTCAAATACTTAAAGCTGAAACTAACATCAACATTAAGGACACCAGAAATCCATATCAATATTCATGCAGTTAAAGCCAATACATACAACAACAACATTTATTTATATAGCACATTTTCATACAAAAAGTAGCTCAAAGTGCTTTAGATAATGAAGAAAAGAACAATAATAGACAAAATAAGAAATTAAAATAAGACAACATTAGTTAACGTAGCTGCGGTGGGTTGGCACCCTGCCCGGGATTGGTTCCTGCCTTGTGCCCTGTGTTGGCTGGGATTGGCTCCAGCAGACCCCCATGACCCTGTGTTCGGATTCAGCGGGTTGGAAAATGGATGGATGGATAGTTAACATAGAAAAGGAGTAAGGTCCGATGGCCAGGGTAGACAGAAAAAACAAAAAAAAAACTCCAGACGGCTGGAGAAAAAAAATAAAATCTGTAGGGGTTCCAGGCCATGAGACCGCCCAGTACCCCCTGGGCATTCTACCTAACATAAATGAAATAGTCCTCTTTGTAGTTAGGGTTCTCACGGAGTCACTTGATGCTGATGGTCATACAGACTTCTGACTTTTAATCCATCCATCATTGTTGGAACATCACGGTGCTTTGAATAGATGCGCCACCACCAAAAGGACACCGGAAAAGGAAACAGAAGAGAGAGTAGGGGTTAGTACAGATTTTAGAGCCACCATGAATAGTTATTATAATGAATTGGATATACGGAGTATCAGGATTTAAATTACAGTGAAGTTATGAGAAGGCCATGTTAAAATAATGTGTTTTCAGCAGTTTTTTAAAGTGCTCCACTGTATTAGCCTGGCGAATTCCTATTGGCAGGCTATTCCAGATTTTAGGTGCATAACAGCAGAAGGCTGCCTCACCACTTCTTTTAAGTTTTGCTCTTGGAATTCTAAGTAGACACTCATTTGAGGATCTGAGGTTACGATTTGGAATATAAGGTGTCAGACATTCCGATATATAAGATGGGGTGAGATTATTTAAGGCTTTATAAACCATAAGCAGAATTTTAAAGTCAATCCTGAATGACACTGGTAACCAGTGTAGTGACATCAAAACTGGAGAGATGTGCTCGGAATTTCTGTTCCTGGTTAGGATTCTAGCAGCTGCATTCTGCACTAGTTGCAAACGATTTATGTCTTTTTTGGGTAGTCCTGAGAGGAGTGCATTACAGTAATCTAGTCGACTGAAAACAAAAGTGTGAACTAATTTCTCAGCATCTTTCAGTGATATAAGAGGTCTAACTTTTGCTATGTTTCTTAAGTGAAAAAATGGTGTCCTAGTGATCTGCTTAATACGCGATCTAGAATTTAGATGACAGTCAACAGTTACCCCTAAGCTTTTTACCTCCGTCTTGACTTTTAATCCTAATGTATCCAGTTTATTTCTAATAGCCTCATTGTATCCATTATTGCCAATCACTAAGATTTCAGTTTTCTCTTTATTTAACTTGAGAAAGTTACTATTCATCCGTTCTGAGATACAAGTTAGACATTGTGTTAGTGAATCAAGAGAATCGGGGTCATCAGGAGCTATTGATAAATACAGCTGTGTGTCATCAGCATAGCTGTAGTAGCTCACGTTGTGCCCTGAGATAATCTGACCTAACATGTAGATTGAGAAGAGCAGCAGTCCCAGGATAGAGCCTTGTGGAACACCATATAGGATATCATGTGTCTTTGAGTTGTAATTACCACAACTAACAAAGAATTTTCTCCCTGCCAGGTAGGATTCAAACCAATCTAAGACACTGCCAGAGAGGCCAACCCATTGACTAAGGCGATTTCTAAGATTATTATGATCAATGGTGTCAAATGCGGCACTCAGATCTAAGAGGATGAGAACAGATACTGTAAATGGCCTCTGTCTGCATTTACCCACAAGTCATTTACTACTTTAACAAGTGCAGTTTCTGTGCTATGATTTGTTCTAAAATCTGACTGAAATTTATCAAGAATAGCATGTTTATTGAGGTGCTCATTTAACTGCTTAATGACTGCCTTCTCTAGAATTTTACTTAAGAAAAGCAGGTTAGAGATGGGTCTAAAATTTTCAAGAGCCGAGGGGTCGAGATTATTTTTCTTAAGTAGGGGTTTAACTACCGCAGTCTTAAGGCAGTCTGGGAAGACCCCCGTATCTAATGACGAATTTACTATATCATGAACATTATCAATTAGCACGCACGATACTTCTTTGAAATAATCTGTTGGTATTGGGTCAAGGACGCAGGTGGAGGCTTTCAGTTGAGAAATTATTTTATGTAAATCAGGTAAATCTATCCTAGTGAAAGAGTTTAATTTGTTTATAACAGAATGCTGGGGTTTAGGAGGATCCTTAGTGTTGGGGAGATATACTATGTTATTTCTAATATCATTAATACTAATATCATACATACCAATGAACACACTAATAAATCCAAGAAAATGTAGGAATAATTGCAGCAGGTGTTACCTGGACAGCACAAGGCTGGAAAACTATTGAAACATTTCTTTGTATACGTGTTCTTTTCTACATTAGGACCCTGTGCTTATTTAGAAGATGGACATTACACGCAAGCCACTGTTCTGGGTAGGGGTTGTCCTCTCTTGGTTTCTTTTCCAATAAATGAAAAAAGCACACCTATGGTACTGTGTGTGTCTTTTCAAATTTGACACCTTCCTCCAGAGACATAGTCCTTATTAGCAACCATACCACATGCACTTCAGAACAGGTAATCCACCTGAAGCTAAGCATGTTCAGGCCTGGTCAGTATTTGGACTGGTGACCAATCTGGAAAAGCTGGGGTTGCTGCTGGAAGAGCTGTTGGTGAGGCCAGCAGAAGGCACTTATCCTGTGGTCTGAATATGGATCCCAATGCACCAGCGCAGTGACAGAGACACTGTTTTAAAAATGGCATCGTCCTTCAGATGAGACATAAAATCAACATCCTGAATCTCTGTAGACATTAAAGATTCCTGGGCACACTTCATAAAGAATAGGGTGTATCCAAATGACCCAGCTAAATTGCCCACCATGGCCAGGTCATTCTGGCTCCTTAACTATCCCTTTTCTCTAATTGGCTAACTGTTTCTCACCTCTTCACCACTTAATAGCTTATGTGTGGTGAGCATACTGGCACAATAATGGCTGTTGTTGCATCATCTAGGTGGATGGTGCACACTAGTGGTGGTTGAAATGGCTCTCCAATCACTGTGCAAAGAGCTTTGAGTAGTGTGAAATGCCTTATATAAATTTTAAAAATTACAGTTTTTAACATAAAGCAAACAGTAATACACTTTTTGTAGCTCATTTTTGGCTGGCATTGCATAGTTTTGACTAGGAAAGCCTCAAACATGCAATTAACAAACATGCACTGCTTATTTTCATTACACGAATAAGACAGTTATGCTTCCTGACCTTAAGGCCCTACTATAAAACTTATATTTCAGGTTGCATATGCACACAGATGTGGAAGGATGTGCCTAGAACACTGCAGGGCCAATAGAGCCAGGCCCACACCCTGAAATCAAAGACAAGCTCACTTAGTACATATGTTTTTATAAAAAAAAATTGAGCATATGATGGGACTCTGGAAAACTTTAAAAAAGAAAATACAGTTCATTTTGCTGAATCATTTACAATTACTGAGGGAAGCTTATAACTCATTTTGCACAACAACACCATGCTGTCATCATAGGCTTCTGCCACCAGGCCATCTTATGACTGGATAAAACAGGTTTGAAAAATCAATGGATGGAAGATATCACTGACCATTTAGGAGAAATACACTAGAAAGAACAGTGTAACAGTCATTGCATGTTATGTGATCTAGTAGAAAAACACAACATGTACTATACACATGAATTTGACACGTCATCATTCAATTCCATCTAAACAGTGAAAAACAAGAGAAGTCTTGTCAAGTACAGTTTAATACAGCAGTGGAAAAAAGTTATTACATACTGAGTAAAGAATTCTACTGATTGAAAAGTTTTGTTTTTTTTGATGTTGGTGGAAAAGATATAATGAAATATACATGTATATAAAGTTTAATGACTGAAATAAAGAATAAAAGTGTATAAGAAGGGTTCTTAATATACAATAGAGTACTTTGACACACAATTAGTAAGGATTAGTACCCTAAATCTTCCTGAGAACGAGTGTGTGTAGCAGCAAGAAAAGCATAGAGTCAAGAGCCTTGTATCTCAAAGGAGTATCTGTATAATTATAACAAAAAAATCCTTTTGACCCTGACACATTCAAGCCTCCAGAAGGAATGAGAAAAGCCTTAAAGGAATGCCTGACAGGTAATCTTTCAGGTATATATAGTGTAGCTCAGAGTACATCATTGTAGTGTTAAAAGGAAAATACTGCACAAATACTGTATATAAGCATAAAGCAAAACTGAACAGCTTTCAAAGACTAACTGTATTCACAGAAGTATAACCTTATGAAAACATTTTTAAATAATGAAGAATACAAGATGTATTGATACTTTCCATTGTTAACAAATAAACTATAGCAAATGATGGTATATATAAAAATCTGTTATCACAATTTAACTAAGCAGCATTACTGAAGAACTTTAAACAATGTGAGATTTACTGAAAACAGTATCTGATACAAGCAACCAGTAAGAAAAATGTTGAAAATTAATATCTTTACTAATGTAACTTTCACTTAACACATTTTAATTGGTTAAATTAAATTGCCCCAGTCTGAATATGCAGCTCAAAGTGTGAGTAGAGCAGAGAATGTGCCACTCAGAAAGCTGAGTGTAAATGGAAAAAAAACTAAACTGATAGTTCACTATGAAATATTGAAGGGTAAAATAACTGAAAATAACAACTTAGTCTGCCTTGAGAAGCAGTCATATTTCTCGAAAATTATAAATGACAATGCTCATAATCCAAGAGTTTTTTTCTCAACTATTGATTGTCTTCTAAACCCACCTCTCTCAATGGAATGCCTCCTAAAAACTACTAGTGAAACTTGGGAGGCTTTTGCTGTATTTTTTAAAAATAAAATAAATGGTATTAGAAAGAATATAGTACACCCCCCAAAATTAATCCGATTGAATCCCAGCATTCCATTTTAAATGAGTTCAATTCTTTCACTGGAATAGATCAACCCAAACAACGTAGAATAATTTCTAAACTGAAACCCTCCACCTGGATCTTTGACCAAGTACCAACTGGCTTTTTTCAAATAAATCTCCGATGTGCTAATTGATAGTGAACTTGACATAGTAAACTCATCATTAGATATGGGGGTCTTCCCTGACTATTTTAACACTGCAGTTAATAAACCCCTGCTCAAGAAAAATAATCTCAACTCCTCTATTTTTAACAATTTTAGACCAATTTCTAGCGGCATTTCTTAAATAAAATTCTAGAAAAGTCAGTAATTACTCAGCTAAAAGATGACCTGATTCATCATTCTTTTCTTGACAAGTTTCAGTCAGGTTTTAGAACAAATTACAGAACAAATACTGCTCTGGTTAAAGTAGTTAATGCAGACAGAGGCCGTATATCTGTTCGTGTTCTCTTAGACCTGAGTGCAGCATTTGACACCATAAACCACAGTATTTAAATCATCATAGACAATGGATGGGACTCTCCGGCAGTGTCTTAAATTGGTTTCAGTTTTACTTAACAGGTAGAAAATTCTTTGTTAGTTGTGGTGATTGTACTTCAGAGACTCATGATACTGTATATGGTGCACCACAAGGATCTATTCTGGGTCCTCTGCTCTTTTCAATCTACATGCTTCCATTAGATCAGATTATCTCAAAAGCACAAGGTGAGCTACCACAGCTATGCAGATCGATAGCACCTGATGACCCTGACACTCTTGGCTATCTGATCCAATGTCTTAACAGTATTTCCAATTGGATGAGTAGTAACTTTTCTAAAAATAAGGAGAACAACAGAAATCTTTGTGATTTGCAAACATGGGTATAGTGAGGGCACTAGAAATAAACTTGATCCCTTATGCTTAAAAGTCAAGACGGAGGTAAAGAATTTAGGGATAATTATTGATTCTGACCGTAACTTTAAATTGCATATTAACCAGATTATTAGGTCTGCATTTTTTCTTTTAAGGAATATAGCAAAATTTAGACCTCTTATAACTTTACAAGACACTGAAAAATGAATTCACACTTTTGTTTTTAGTCGACTAGATTACTCAGATACACTCCTAATAGGACTACCTAAGAAAGACTTCAATTGGTTGCAGCTATTGCAGAATGCAGCAGCCAAAATCTTAACTAGGAAATGAAAATATGAGCATATATCACCAGTTTTAGTGTCGTTATATCAGTTATCCGTGTCATTCAGAATTGACTATTAAATACTACTAATGGTTTACAAAGCCTAAATAATCTTTCACTGTTCTATATTTTGGAATGCCTATCCCTGTACACTCCAAGTCATAACCTTAGATCTTCAAATGGAGGTTCTTTTATAATTCAAAGAGCTAAACTTTAAGTAGTGATATGCCCTTTTTCTGTTGCGCAACCAAACTCTGGAATAATTTAACAGTAGAATTTTGCCAGGCTAGTACTGTTAATCATTTTAAAAACCTTCTAAAAACTCATTATTTTAATATGGCTTTTTCATAGTTACATTTTAGTTGTATTTCTGATAGACTATATGGCAGTAGAATTATCAGATTCTTCAGGGATCTGCAATCCATATTAATCTCTAGTATTCTCTGCTGTCTTTTCCTGTTCTTTTGTGGTGGTGATCTGTGCCGCCACCACCTGATCAAGACAACCACCTCAGATGATGGAATGAAGGTGGGAGTCTCAGCTGTCAACAAAACCAACATCATCAAATACTATCATGTAATGCCAAAAACCATGAGGACTGATTTACAACCATTTATGTTGGGTAGAATGCCGAGAGGGAGGTGGCCTTTTTGCCCTTGGAACCCCTGCAGATTTTGTTTTTTTTTTCTCCAGACTAACTGGAGTTTTTTTTTTTGTTTATTGTGTTCTGACACCTTTTGCTTTGTTACTTACTCTTTTTAATATTATTGCCTAATCTTATTTGTTTTTCATTTCATATAGCTTTCTTTTTGTCATCTTGTAAAGCACTTTGAGCTACATTATTTGTATGAAAATGTGCTATATAAATAAATGTTGTTGTTTAAACCAAAGGTTGCCAGTGAATTTCAATCCTTCTGGCTCACTATGTAACTTGATCAAATCTGTTCCTATTCCACAACTGTTAAAAAAAAGGTGCTACATAAAACAGACGTGCTAAACTCTTGCCTTACCCATATGACTGGACTGGGAGTGTCCAGCAACAATATAGCCCCCTTTTACTTTCATTTTTAAACTGAGTTGTAGAGCTGGCACAAGGCCTAGACCAAGTTCTTCTTTACACATCCATTTGCCCTCTCATGCTTTTGTGGTGTGCAACACTGGCAGATATGTGTATTAATGAGTAGTAATGCAGTAACTTTAGTGAAGCTTGTGGACAGGAGAAATTACAACTAACACATAGGTTATGATTCGACAGCAACAACAATTTATTTCTTGTATAGCCCAAAATCACAAAAAAGAATGACTCAATGGGCTTTAACAGGCCCTGTTTTTTGACAGCACCCCCCCCCCCCAGCCGTGTACCTCTAAGAAAACAAGAAAAAAACTCCCCCCCCCCCCAAAAAAAAAAACCTTGGAAGAAACTCTTGGGATGGGCAATTCAGAGAGAGGCCTCCCTTCCAGGTAGGTTGGGTTGAGGCTGTCAAGAAGCAGGGCCTGTTAAAGCCCATTGCGGCACTTCTTGTGTGATTTTGGGCTATACAAAAATAAATTGTATTGTATTGTATTGCATTATGCCACTCACTAAATACAGAACTATCACATATTAGGATGTAGATTTGTTCAATTACATTAAAAACAAAGTAGAAATGAATTAACATACTGTAAATGAAAAGCAGCAATATCTGTCTGTCAGTCCTTTGGTAACATTTGGTACAGTCAAATCCATTGGCCTCTGTGTTCATATCTGTTTTTCTAAGTCTGTCTTCAATGAACAGGGAACTGTATTGAAGTGAATTAAAGGCGTATGTTAAATAGTGACCATGCAACTGGGAATACACTTGGTCACATGGGTCCAAACTACAAGATATATCATTGAATCATAAGAATATTAAGGTATACAAGGACTCATAAACGTAACTGATCTTCAGACTCACCTCTTAAACTAAATGTGTTCAATGAAGGTTATGGCAAAGCTGCCCCAAATAACAGCTTGTGTGAGGGGGCATGACTCATTTATTATGGAAAAATCACATCAAATGGTAGCATTGCCTGTCTCTCTAACCTTTTTAGAGAAAGATGGCCTCTCAGGTTTGGCAAGAGACCAGAAGACTTTGAGGCGTTAATGCCTGCCTAAAATAAATAGAATCATGTTGCCCTTTAAGACCTGGCCTACACACTTCTCAGAAAATCAGGGCCACTAGCATAAAAATAGAGCAAAGGTATTATATAATTATAACAATGGTGGCTTAAGCAGGTTAACAGATTTGCTCAGGTCATGTACAGTGAGATAGTAGAGGGTACATAACTAGGAAGTTTGTGGTTAAAGGTCAGTGCCACATCCTGCACGCAATCTGAAACACAAATTCAGACAGAGGAAATTTATTTTAACCAGTCAATACGAGGCTACACACGAGCACCAGTGAAGAGAAAGCTGCAGTAATCAAAATAAGTTTAAAAATCATTTTTACTACATATAAGAGAAAATATTTTTCAGTGGGTTTAACATTATTGGTTTAATGTCTTCAATAATTCTGGTTATTTCAGTAGTGATAATGGGTATTATATATAATTCACCTGAATTCTCATATTTTAATGATTAACAATCAGAAGTATAAATAACTGGAGAACCAGAGAGTAAAATAAAAATTGCAGTTGCACACTGTTGGCATGTTGAAATAAAATTAAAAAAAATGAAAAGGTCTCCAGGGAAGCTAATAAACTTCTTGAACGTCAAATTGTATCAGTCATAACTGGCACAGAGAACTTGTGAACAAAACAGTGACATGGGTTTTCCAGAGGAAGGGGATGTATCCAACAGTCAAGGTAGGGGAGTTTTTAATTTCTCTGGTGGGCTTGATGAGATCACTATTTATTCACTCTATACAGTTTGTTGCTTCTCTTTCTTTCCTGCCTAGTGCTTCTTTGACCATTGCCAGTAAAACAGTCACTTTCCTGATTGCGACCCATGCATGGTTACAGTAGTTTAGTATGGAAATTTCTCTTTCCAGAATTCCTACGCTTTACGTGCTCCTGCTATTCTTAGGACCTCTTCCATGCCATCATGCTTTTCATCACTTGCCAGTGAATATTTTGCTTTGAGAAAAAACTACCAGTCAAAAGTTTTAGAACACCTCAGTTTTTCTTCAGATTTAATCAGTAGAAATGCAATGAGTGACCTAAAATGGTGAAAAGGAAGCAGTAAACTGCCAGAGGTTTAAATTTAAAGTTTAGGTTAGCAAAGCTGAAAAAAAGAAAAATTCATAATATTACAAATGGGCCTTCTTCAGGGAACAACTAATAGGTTAAAACCTACAGATGTTCTGCAGCAATTAAGTAGGTTAAGCCTTGCCAAATGACGCAAACAATTTGTACAGGTGTCCCAACTTCAGTTGATTATTTAAATACCCTCTGTCTGTCTTAAAACAGAATTACAACAGACTGTGTTACTACACCCTCTGATGTACTACTTGCATAATATTCCAGTGTTAATGGCAAGAAAACGGCAATTACCAAATGAAATGAGACAGATCATTCTTTACCCTTAGAAGTGTGGGCCTTTAATTTAGATAAATTGCAAAAAAAATCAAAGTGTCAGTGAGTACAGCAGTGTCCTACACAATCCAAAGGCAATTGGAAACTGGAAGAAACTCTGATAGGAAGAGATATGGCAGACCCAAACTCACAACCCAATCAGATAACATGTGTCTGAGGGTCACCAGCTTGCATGATAGGCGCCTCAGTACACAACAGCTTTAAGCAGAGCTTAACAGTGGTTAGAAAAAAATCAAGTCCCAGTTTCTACTGTGAAGAGGAGACTTTGTGCTGCAGGTTTGACAGGGTGAATGGCAGTAAGAAAGCCATTCCTTAAAGGACAAAACAGGGCCTCAAAATACGGTTGTAGACTACTGAAGACTGGAAGAAAATCTTACGGACTGATGAATCAAAACTTGAAATCTTCAGTTCATCATGCAGAGTGTTTGTATGCCATTGATTTGGAGAAGGGATTGTTCCTCTGTGTGTGACACCAATTGTCAAACATGGAGGAGGAAGTGTGACGGTCTGGGGTTCTTTTGCTGGAGGCAGAGTTGGTGACTTGCACAGAGTGACTGGCATTCTGAATCAAAAGGGTTACCACAGTTTGGCTGTTATATCAGCAAAAGGTGGCTACTTTCATGAACAAAAATTTGAATAAAATTTTGTACATAATGATTCCTTGACATTTTTTTTTTATTTGCCATTTGTTCTATGCTTTGATTTCATGAAACATTAATACATTAAACTGTGTGTATTTCCATAAAAACTGAGGTGTCCTAGAACTTTTGACTGGTTGTGAATGTGCAAGTATAATGTGCTAATATCATGGTAAATCTCCTGCATAAGTGGAATCGATAGCTCTCCTGCTTCAAGATTTGAGCAGCATTTTGTTAACGGCAATAATTTTCCTTAAAGAACCATCTTTTTTATAAAACACTATTACAGACTTGTGTTTCTGAAAGTATTTTTTTAATTTACTTTTCACATCTCCATCTACATTCCATTTTCCTTCTACTTCAATCATTTTATGCCACAGCTCTTTCACTCTACCATCCTGTCTCATCCACACTGCACTGCTAACATTGCTGTGAAGACTCTTCATATGTCTTTGCTGCTGCTCTTAGCTTTTGTGTATGTGTGTTTTTTTGTATTGTTCTTTACATTACAAACAGAGCCCGGGCGAGTGTAGTGTGTGAGTATCTGTCTTTTATGCTCATCCCACAGCACTGAGATGGAGTCCTTCAATTAAGCAGAAGAGTATACGATTCCACTTACACAGCAAATCACCATGACAAGAATACATTATGTGTATCCTACTTGCTTCTGTGGCTTCTTAGCACAGCCTGCTTGCTTACCTTCAAGGCAAAACTGATAGGAGTTTATTAAAAGAAGCCCCATTGCTTTCCATACTGAAAAGGGGTTTATCCTGACATGTACCTGCTTTCTGGTCCGTAGACTAAAATACTAATGTAACACTTTGATCAAATACACATTGATTTTTGTTTTTTATTTGGTATTCTTTGGAGATCATTTTTTCCTACCTTCTTTGGATCTTTTATGTGTCACTGTTAGCTCGTACCTAATTTTTTATAAATGTCCACTGTATGTTATATTACTACTCTCCCCTTTGCCTATTATAAACTTTACATCTGAATGTGTCTGATCCAAGTAATACAGGTGGAGGCTGAAATGTAAATATGGGGGGGTTTGACCAACTACCACCAATCAAAGTTATGACTATAATTATTTATTGACTGAATTCAACTTAAACAGCAATACAATAATCTTATTCACTGTCAATCAAATAAATCAAATGCAGGAAAAGACTTGTACTAAATCAAGGGCAATCAACCTAATTAAGTATAAGAGCTCATACAAAAAAAAAGATTCTTAAAGGAAAAAAGAGAGAAAAGGAAACTCACAGAGAGATCTAAATTAAAGAAATGCAAAATGTAATTTAAAAACAAGGTCCAAGTCTAACAGAGGATAATGGGTTAAAAATCAAAAACATTACATTTCAAGATCCTTCTGCTCTTTATTCAAATCCCCATTGTTACTTTAGTTTTTATTCTCATGGTTTAAATCTATACAAATCTATCATTTAATTCTTAAATTAAAAATGTTAATTTTCAAAGTTATTATTTTACTTGCAGACAAAGGATTTAATCATATGGAATATGTGTTACTGGTGATTGATATGTTTTCTAAATGAGTTGAAGCATTCGTGGAGATTGTGACTGTTCCACAGGTGTTTTATAAAGACATTATTCCACACTTCTGCATTTAGGTAATATTAGAAGAACACAATTTGTGGGAAAGATAATTCTGAATTTAAGCCAGTACACCAGTACCTGCAGGTAAAGTAATTATTGCTTTATGCATACCATCTTCAATTAGCCAGCTTAGCGGAATGGACTAGTGATAGCATTAAAAACAAACTAGCCAAACCCTGCGAAGAGACTTACTGAAATGGCCTGAGGTTGAGCCTTTTGTTTTGATATCCATTTTGTTTTCATGTCTCTATGAAGAGCACCTGTTGGAAAGACTTGACTGTCACCTCAGAAGCTCTACTTAACGTGAAGCAAATGGACACGCAAATTGTGCATGCATGTTGTATTGCCCGTACAAGATTACTCAGCTCATTTTATTCCCAAGTGAATGCTGCCCTTTCTGACCTACCTCCAGATTCCTGTCACACCTCCCCTGCAGGTGTCTTTATCTACATTCAAATTCTTGAAGAGAAAGTTTGCCCTCAGGCTCTGTTGAGTTCATGCCTTTTACTGCTGCCATGTTCCATCATTTCTCTTCATCCTGACAATGACTGATTGACACCACCACAGTCTTAATGTAGTAGCTTGGAAATGAGGACACCACTCACATTGGGTCCTTATTCTTCGGTTAGTATACTTTTCTATTCCACATTAAGAATGTCTGCATTGGTGTGGAGACCTCAGCATTAATTTCTTTGTAACCTTTCTAAGTTATTAGATATCTGTACAGAGTAATCAGTCCTATTGAGTCTGTATAACCCTCACACTCTCAATAAGCACCAGCCTTCCTTAGACATTTGTTCAAGTGAGAACTTCATCTAGGTTTCAATTTTTCATATTTTCAGGTGACAGACCTTTAAACGAGTAAAACTGTGTATTTGTACCAAAGACTTAAATTTTTTGATAAGTTGAAGATAATTATATTTTGGTTTATTCATAATTACAGTATTTCTGACCCTGCTTTTCCAAGCTATGTTACATATACACTCTTTAAGAGTAAAGGTACCAGAGTGGTTCTTCAGAGCAATGCCATAGGGGAACGATTTTTACCAAAGGACCCATCCACATGAAGATTCCAGAAAGAACCTTTATTTATTTAGATCTATAACTGGCTCCATACACTAAGTAACCATGAATAGATGGTAATAGATCTGTAAAATATCAATAGCTCATGATTTTAAAAGGACTCTTGCTGCATTCATAATTAATACATGCAAAGTCCAGGTTTTCTTAATCTGTGTCCTGCTAGAGAGTCTATGTTAAATTAAAGTTTTTAGGGTGTTTTCCTACATATTAGGATGTTTTTCAAAGGATGTCGAACCAAATTCATGTGTAAAACACCCTACAAGGAATGAAGTGGTGCTCTATCAAGCAATAGTTCAGCGAGCAATGACACAACCCAGTAAAGAACCATAAAATACCATTAAACAGTCTTTATTTTTAAGAGTGTACATGTTTAATATCTTTACCTCTTCTTTCTCCAGCTAGCAATCCATTAAGTTTGCTTTGATGGCACTGTTCTTGATTTTCAAAATGTTGTGTACATTTTGTGGGTGACAAGTTCATAACAGATTTACGTACCAAAGATGCTGTTATGCTTAATAATAAGGGATGAAGTTTCCAAGGCCAACACCCCTGAAACCCATTTAAATAAATTGGTTACACCAACAAGTTACCTGGATCCTGCATGTACATACTAAATATATACAATTTTCACAAAAGTCCAAAACAGACACAGAAATGAATAGACATGAACAATAAAACAATCAGTTGCATACTGTAGTTCTAAATGGGTTCATTGATGCACAAGGTGAAAATGAATTCAGAAGAAAACTGACAAAAACTGTAGATATAATAGCTTGTCTTGTCCCTTTTAAAACAGCTTTACTAAAAAAGGTAACAGTATGTCCTTCCAGACAGTCATAATATCTTCCAGTAGAAGAGCTCAGATGAACAGGAATACTGAAAAAATACTTACCAGTGTCCCTCTCTGATTGTTGATGGAAACTGATCCTTGGCAACAAATCAGTGTTTTCCTGGCTGGACCTTTGTGGTGAAGCACATCACAGGGCCATTAAATGTTGGCAATGTTTTGTGTTTTGTACTATTTACAAATAGAGCACATAGACAGTTAAGAGTAGGCACACTTACAAAGGGGTGGTTGTGCTGTGTGTTGTTTCACTATGGCACTGGCCCGGGAGCATGCATACACTTGAGGTTCTCCCAGAGTATGCATGGAGTTTGTGAGTAATATAATGAACTTGCAGCAATTCAACACCACACGTCTACGATGTAGACCATCAGTTTCAGGGTGGAAGTTAAGGTGTGGGGTTAGGGTGCTTAGTGTGTAGCATACATGGTTAAGATTAGGGGTAACTTGAGGTTAGGGGTTAGTGTTGTTAAAGTTAGGGGCTGGCGTGGTTAACATACTACTATAGATGTGCGATGATGTTGCTTCCATCCTGAAACTGCAAGTCTAGAACTGTTGGCTTAGACCTGTGAAGGTGTACGGTGCTGGGGCTCTGCAGGTGGATACATCCCTTTGTGAGACTGGCACATCAACAGATGGAAGTGGGGAAAGCTAACAGCGTGGTGTTCATTGGCTATGTGGTGGAGGGGACATAGTGTAATTGCTGGCAAAATTGGGGTTGCACGTGGTGCACAGGAGAGACTATGAAACTGATAAAGCAGTGTTTTGAATGCAGCGAATTAACTTGTTCTAATTACAGGGGAGCTGAGTAGACTGAAGACTTTTTTGCCAAGCATTTAATGTCCAGAGTAGTTATGAGTGAGAGTTGTGGAGTTGTTTTTGATGTCTGTTCTTACTTCTCTCAGATCACAGAGGAACCCACTGAGCAGGTTAAAAGTGAACAGGAAAGCTTGTAGGCAGCAATCTCATTACAGTAGTGCTGTGTGGAACTGAATGGTGAATGTCAGAGGATCAATGCTTCCAGATCATAGTAGTGGACCTGCTAAGCAGATTGAGAGTGAGCAGAGAGGCTTGTGGGTGACAATCTGATTCCAGCAATGTTGTGCAGAAATAAAAATGGCAGATGTTAGAAAATCTGGAAATGAGGAAAATATGGTAAAGGCTTCAGCAGAAAAGAAGCTATCGGGAAGTGGTTTTGATTGCATCTTCTAGAAAAATAAGGGAGTGGGTGGATGCAGTGAATCAAGGGAAAGTACTGAGATGGATTTCTGCCAATTTGCATAGAGTTTGGGATTTTAAGTAATTTTATTTCCTTTTATCTTATAATATGTGAGAGCAAATACAAATGGTTTGTAAAAAAGAAGTGCACACTGACATTTTGAGTGGAAAAACTGCACTTGTGTTACAGTTTATTTTTGAACTGCTAATGCAATTGTCTGTGTACCTAATAATCTCACTGGCACATGGTCATGAACTACAAGATGCTTGCTGGGTCAAGGGCATGGAGCATCACATGCATCTTCTTTCCTATTTTTTACTAATTGTACTAAAGTTGTGAAGTTGAAAAAAAAGAACTGTGGTATATTCCGCTATCAATTTAAATGAGATAACATATACAGTCATGAAAAAGTTTGGGAACCCCTCTCAGCCTGCATAATAATTGACTCTACTTTCAACAAAAAACATAACAGTGGTATGTCCTTCATTTCCTAGGAACATCTGAGTACTGGGGTGTTTTCCGAACAAAGATTTTTAGTGAAGCAGTATTTAGTTGTATGAAATTAAATCAAATGTGAGAAACTGGCTGTGCAAAAATGTGGGTATCCTTGTAATTTTGCTGATTTGAATGCATGCAACTGCTCAATACTGATTACTTACAACACCAAATTGGTTGGATTACCTTGTTAAGCCTTGAACTTCATAGACAGGTGTGTCCAGTCATGAGAAAAGGTATTTAAGGTGGTCAATTGCAAGTTGTGCTTCCCTTTGACTCTCCTCTGAAGAGTGGCAGCATGGGATCCTCAAAGCAACTCTCAAAAGATCTGAAAACAAAGATTGTTCAGCATCACGGTTTAGGGGAAGGCTACAAAAAGCTATCTCAGAGGTTTAAACTGTCAGTTTCAACTGTAAGGAATGTAATCAGGAAATGGAAGGCCACAGGCACAGTTGCTGTTAAACCCACGTCTGGCATGCCAAGAACAATACAGGAGCTGCATATGCACAGGATTGTGAGAATGGTTACAGACAACCCACAGGTCACCTCCAAAGACCTGCAAGAACATCTTGCTGCAGATGGCATATCTGTACATCGTTCTACAATTCAGCGCAATTTGCACAAACAACATCTGTATGGCAGGGTGATGAGAAAGAAG
Organism: Erpetoichthys calabaricus; assembly: GCF_900747795.2. NCBI lineage: Eukaryota > Metazoa > Chordata > Cladistia > Polypteriformes > Polypteridae > Erpetoichthys > Erpetoichthys calabaricus. The sequence goes on from NC_041403.2 coordinate 88,471,823, forward strand.
CCCTTTCTGCACTCACACCACAAACAGAGTCGCTTGTTGTATGCAAATGCTCATTTAGACAAGCCAGATTCATTTTGGAACAAAGTGCTTTGGATTGATGAAACAAAAATTGAGTTATTTGGTCATAACAAAAAGCGCTTTGCATGGCAGAAGAAGAACACTGAATTCCAAGAAAAACACCTGCTACCTACTGTCAAATTTGATGGAGGTTCTATCATGCTGTGGGGCTGTGTGGCTAGTTCAGGGACTGGGACCCTTGTTAAAGTCAAGGGTCAGATGAATTCAACCCAATATCAACAAATTCTTCAGGATAATGTTCAAGCATCAGTCACAAAGTTGAAGTTACGCAGGGGTTGGATATTCCAACAAGACAATGACCCAAAACACAGTTCGAAATCTACAAGGGCATTCATACAGAGGGAGAAGTACAATGTTCTGGAATGGCCGTCAAAGTCCCCTGACTTGAATATCATCGAAAATCTATGGGATGATTTGAAGCAGGCTGTCCATGCTCGGCAGCCATCAAATTTAACTGAGAGATTTTGTATGGAAGAATGATCAAAAATACCTCCATCCAGAATCCAGACACTCATCAAAGGCTATAGGAGGCGTCTAGAGGCGGTTATATTTGCAAAAGGAGGCTCAACTAAGTATTGATGTAATATCTTTGTTGGGGTGCCCAAATTTATGCACCTGTCTAATTTTGTTATGATGCATATTGCATATTTTCTGTTAATCCAATAAACTTAATGTCACTGCTGAAATATTACTGTTTCCATAAGGCATGTCATATATTAAAAGGAAGTTGCTACTTTGAAAGCTCAGCCAATGATAAACAAAAATCCAAAGAATTAAGAGGGGTTCCCAAACTTTTTCATATGACTGTAAAAGCAAACAGCAACATCCATAAACAACTTCCACATCCGACAGTTACTTACTTCAAGGTATAGCCACCACCTTTAGGGCAACAACATTGTTAATATTTTTCAATAAAGACGTTACTCTAAACAAGTCCATGTACCATTATTATATGTGTTTCTACTCCTCCCTTGCTGTATGTTGTCCACTGTTCCAGTAGCTTCTTATCTTTCCTTAGTGGACATCTTCAAGGCTCTCAAATTGTAAATAATACCACCCCGAGCAGAGAGAGGACACTCTCAGAAACAGTTTCTTGTTACCCAACTGCAGTTCAGGCCCTTGCCAGCTAGAAGACGAGTGACCCAGCTGCCGCTTCCACCATGAATCCCTTCACCCCGTCCCGGTTAGCAATATAAAAACCCAAAAACCACTAAAAGAAAGCGTTCACTAGAGGTGGAAGGATCGATTCCTCGTTCTAGTTTTCTTTTGAGTGACTTATGCCAAACCTTTTTGCATCTTCACATGCTGTTTATTTTGCCTTTGTTCATCAATTATTAAACAGGGTTATCAGTTGCTACCCCAAAACTTTCACATTTTCTATTTCTTTTCATTACACTGCTAATACTTCCCTAAAAATAAATGAATGCAGTTACACTTTTAAAGTTATGTAAAACTAGCTTGGTAAAAGATACTGTACACTTCAAATTAATTGGATCACTTCAGTTTTTTTATTCTTTCTGTAATGAGATGAACTAAGATGTTGCTCTTTTTAATTTTTTCTCTTTTAAAGATTTGGTATGGACTTCTATATAATGATAACTTCATGAAGTCTCTGCCAACGGTTGTTACAGGACTTCACACACTTGCAGAAAGAATAAGTTATGAAGTAAGCTGTTTGAGGCCAGTCACACTTTGACATTTATTTTTATTATTGGCTACCGACTGTAATTAAATACATAAAGATTCCAATTGCTAACACATCAGAATTATATGAAATAAGGAAAGTTGATTTCACTCCAAAAAGAAACAAGTTAGAAAAACCTAATTAGATTTTAAAGTAGTTGACATTTAAGCCAGAATATCCCACACGAGTCATCTCTGCTAAAATTAAAATAAAAAAAAAAACATTTATATTCTGTTTCCTTTCAAATAACAGAAGTATCCTTAAGCCTCCACTAATAATGTGAAATTGAGTATTAACGTTTTTGCTGAGTTTCAGAATTGTTTTCCTTTATGTGTAGTTGAAATCCATTAATTCAGTTAAGGGGAGGTTTTTATTCTTAATGCTATTTAGACATCTATACCTCTGTAAAGTCTTAAAGTATGGCAATCATAACTGAAAACAACCAGCCTGTAAGTTAACTTCTATTAATTATGTACAACAATGTATCTGGTATAAAAAGACAAAATTTGTTGCAAACTCAACAAGCATTAACTAGAACAAACACTTCATGCACTTCAAATAATTTGAGGAACTCTGGTGTGAAATTGCAACCTTTTTCCATAAAACATTTTACACAAATTCTTTACAGTTTCCCAAAGGAGTACAATTGCATGCTTGTGATTTAGTTGATTTTTTCAAGGCTTACTTTCTTGTATTTACACCTTATCAATTTATTTCATTACTACTGTAACCTGATCTTTCATCCTTGAATGTAGGTTATTTATTTAGTTACTGTGTAAGCTTTGATGTACCCCTGCTTTATTGGTTTGGTTTGCAAAAAGAGCTTAATGAGTTATTATGCATCTTTGTCAAAGAAATGGATGGAGATGCTACAATTCCAAATTTTTAAAAACAAAATTATAGCTCAAATACCACTGTGGCATGGTGGTGCAGTGGTAGCGCTGCTGCCTTACAGTTAGGTGACCTGGGTTCGCTTGGAGTTTGCATGTCTACGTGGGTTTCCTCCGGGTGCTCCGGTTTCCTCCCACATGCAGGTTAGGTGCATTGCCGATCCTAAATTGTCTCTAGTGTGTGCTTGGTGGGTGTGTGTGTGTGTGTGTGTGCCCTGTGGTGGGCTGGCACCCTGACCGGGGTTTGTTTCCTGCCTTGCACCCTGTGTTGGCTGGGATTGGCTCCAGCAGACCCCCGTGACCCTGTAGTTAGGATATAGCGGGTAGGATAATGGATGGATGGATACCATTGGCCCAATAACACAAAGAAGCTCAAAATTATCCAGTCTAATATTCTTTTTATCAAGACTTCCATTAGTAATATAATATCATCATTATTTATATAACAAAAAACACCTAAGCCACTGTAACTGGTGTCATTATTGTCTGTTCTTTGAACTAAAAGGCTTACCTGAGAAGCTACCTTGTTCTGAAGACAGTCAGCAGGTTGAGAGCACTGATGGAAGTCCCTAAGCATTTACATGAAATTTAATATTTAACCTTGTTTTTCAACAGATGAATATTGTCACTAAATGTGAGTTCTCAAAAGGTTTTTGCGTAGCAATTTTGCTGTGATAATTTCTTGAATTTTGCCAGTTTTATGGGATTTTGTAAGATCCTATTACAGTTCTAGTCTATAGCTAACTTATGTGAAACTAATTAAAACAAATTTTTTTTCTTCACACAAAATCCTCTTTGTTGGCATAGTCCCATCAGTTAAAGTTCTTCATATTGTATTATGCATAATATATATAATTGCTATGTTCTGTTAAGCGTACTGTGATTTCTTAATTTGTAATAATATGTATACCAATACACAGAAAGTGGGCCGAGCTGCATTGATTAAGACTCTCTATCAACAGACGACAGGAGTGATTACATCTTTTTATCTACTTCAGTACAGTCATACTGAACATTAATTCAGCACTCCATGTCTCACTGGGTGTTACCAACAGCATACATTTTAAAAGTGCTAGATTGAAAACTGAAAATTCATACCATGTCACACAATCCAAAATGGAGTCCAAGGAACGGAATAGCACAGCCAACGGTGAGGGAGAAATACTGCTCAGCATTGTTCAGAATTCCACTCTTATGGCATGGGCAATGAAGAGGAGCTTCTGGGTCATTTTACAGAGAGGAGGTTCTCAATCAAATCCACTCCCACCTCCACCACATGCTGTCTAAATGCTGTTGGGAGGTCCATGTCTCCCTCTTATCTTACAAAACGCTACATTAACAATAGTAAAAATCACTATTAAATCATTTTTAGGGTTGGAAATTTTACTGCAAATTTTGAATGCACTTGTTTCCCCTCCTAAAGCCTCTGTGTCTTGGTTGAAAAGGTTGAAAAGCCAGAAGATTAAAAAATTATAGTTAGGCCAAAGCTCGTTAAGAAAAACAAAATCTTGGTCACAAAAACACAAAAAGCCCTAACTTTCTGAAAATATTTTATTGTTAATTACTATGACAAAGTACTGTAATTTACAGTTAACCAATACCAGAACAGCAGCTTTGTAACTTACGACTATCACACAGTATCAATAGGGTATCATTACCTACAACAAAGAAGCCCAAAATACTACAAAATGACAATGCATGTTCAAAACAAAACAAAGTGCAAAACACAAAACGAAAACTAAACTGAAACTGAATTTAGTAATGGTCAAACTCTCAAAAATCATAAGTGGCCTGGGCAGGCTGACAAGTGAGTTTGATGTACAAACAGATTTCCAAAGTAGAGACATTCCATGACATAACCAAGCAATGCAGAATATCTCACAGACATACCTCTTAATTTTACACTGATAATGCATTAATCCCCTTCATACACTTACATTTTTACACAGGCTGCATATTCCCCATCACAATCTTCCCATGTTCTATTTTTCATTGCCTTTGATGTCATATGGAATATTTTCTCATAAGAGAAACAAAATGTTTCAGTCAAAGCCACTAATGACCACTGTACCTTAACACGCTGTACTACGTTTGATAAATTTGCTATACCAGGATGCCCTGTCAAGCTGTGATATTTCATAAATATGGGATCCCATCAGTACATTCAATTATCTATAGTGCACTTCATACATTTTATTATGAGAACTCTAGCCTTGATATCAATAAGGAAGTGTAAAGCCGGGAGGGGAGAAATTGCAAACCTCTCCTGGAAACATTTTGGCTAACTTCTGAAACATTACATTAATACCTTACATCTGAAAACTCTCTACTGAGGGCTTTCTACTGTGCAATTCCTTCAGGTTATGCTGGAAACCTTCACTTTTTTTCCTCTTTTTCTTTATCAAATTTAACAGATTCTGGTCAGCATTTAAAAGGAGTCAATCCATGCCCACTGTAGATTTCTGTTCTTTTTTTCTCAGAATCCAGGTTCAATGCTTTCTAAGTCTTTTGCATGGTCTCTGGTTGTACTGGTCTCTGGTTGTACTTAACCCACTAACTCTTGCCATGCAGTGGGTACCTTGCAAACATTTCATCCCTGAGCTCCAGGGTCGCAGGGACACAGATGTTCCCTTTGCCGTTTCCACTTCACCTGAACTACACCAATGTGATTGTTCAGAGACTGCTCACACCCTCATCTTTTAGTCTATTTGACAGAGGTCCCTTTCCCAGGATACACAATAGGCAGGTCTTTACTAAGAACAGTCGACAATTCAAATTAACAGCAACTGGAGGAAACCCATGGAAAGCAGCAGCAAGCATGACCCTTTGACTTTGAAAGTTATTGCCTTTGCCCACTAAGAGAAGTGAAGGGTCTTGAACTATGCTTGACAGTTATAGGTGCATGCTTTCTTGTCATCTGTGGGTGAGTTTCAGCTTTCCAGATGTCAGTCAGTGACAGTGTTATTAATGAGATTTTTGGCTCTAAATTCTTGCCAGTTCAAGAACTTCTTTTTTGATTTGTTTATTGGGTTTACTGTTTTGATCGGTTGCTTTTTTGGTTTTGACCTCAGCCCATTTTGGATTCTATCTTTTCTCCTCCAGTCCTATGTTTTGGTGGGAGTCATTTGTACCATAAAAGGCATAATAAATACCTGCCTATGAATTACTTGTAATTACCCATTGATCCTGCCCGTTGAGCGTTGGTGCGGTTTACTTTAATAAGGTCGGAAACCTTTCAGTGGTGTTGTGCTATGTTAAAATGTTATTCCGCTTGCCAACATAATTCTACCAATTTTGTTATATATAGTATCAAAATTGCTCTGGTTATAATGGGCTTCACAATTATATACTTTTGAAGCCCATTATAAGCAGATCTTATATTATTGCTCATTCAGTATTTTAAAATACATAGGATCATATGTGAAAAGAATGTTTTGTCAAAGTTTTTTGTAACTACATTTGGTGGCTTTATTTTTGGTTCCAATTATTTGACTAAAATAAGTAGTTTGTTTCTTAAATCCAGAAACAGCTCTTTTTATAGCTTCACTTTTCTTATCAGAGTTTTTAAATGTGGACTGATGTTTAGTTTGATAATGTCTTTGTGTACTTAATGTACGACACACAACACTCTCACAGCATAACGCACACACAGCATGATCCTTTTGTTGTACAAATCCATATTCATTCGTCCAAGAGTCTCTTGAAAAGAGCGAACATCAAGTTTTTGTCTTTTATGAATCAGTTTAGGGCAGTATATTACTTAATAATAACGAGGTTTGTTTTAACATACCACGGCCTGCACTGAACACATGCGAGTTGCATGCCCAAAATGTAGGTGGGAACGAGGTGCTCGAACGCTTGCGCTGTAATTAAAATATAATAACAAGAGGTTGGTTTTAACGTTCCACAGGCATGGATTCCATTTACAAGTCAGTCGCATACACAAAACGTAGGTGAGGGTGTGAATGCATGCACAGTAATTAAAATATTTTTTTTTACTATATTTCAATTCAATCAGAGTGCCATTGAAAATCGTTCCGCGTGCCATAGGTTGCCGACCCCTGATGTACACCATTGCCCACAATGTAAAATGGCACCCATCAAACAGCACAGTACAGGAGACTCTGAAGAGATAGTGCCAGTGCTTGCAGCATGATGCACGTGCCCTGCAATGAAGTTACCTCCCATCCAGTGGTGGTTCTTGTGTACAGTACTATATACCGTCAATATAATCTCCAGCGGGCGGCACGGTGGCGCAGTGGTAGCGCTGCTGCCTCGCAGTTAGGAGACCTGGGTTCGCTTCCCGGGTCCACCCTGCGTGGAGTTTGCATGTTCTCCCCGTGTCTGCGTGGGTTTCCTCCGGGCGCTCCGGTTTCCTCCCACAGTCCAAAGACATGCAGGTTAGGTGGATTGGTGATTCTAAATTGGCCCTAGTGTGTGCTTGGTGTGTGGGTGTGTTTGTGTGTGTCTTGCGGTGGGTTGGCACCCTGCCCAGGATTGGTTCCCTGCCTTGTGCCCTGTGTTGGCTGGGATTGGCTCCAGCAGACCCCCGTGACCCTGTGTTTGGATTCAGCGGGTTGAAAATGGATGGATGGATGGATAATCTCCAGCTCCACAGTGGTCCTAAAACTGCTTTAAATGAAGGGATAGTTTTATTATATATAGGATCATTACTGTCATATTCTTTGGCTTATACAGATAATGCATGTTTAAACACAGTACACTTTGTACTGAATTTCTATTTGGTTAATTCCTAAACTGAAATTACTACAAGTAGTGTATCAACCATTGTATTATGTAAAGATATTACTTACTGTAATTACTGCAATAGAAAATCCTCATTTCTTACTGTTTGGCTTTAAGCTTCTTTAAAGGTTCTTTTTGGTGAAGCATGACTTTGAAAATCCTTTCCTGGAGTACATCATCATTCTTTCAACAGTATAGATCCACATCACTTTCTCACATGGCAACACAATAAAACTAATTTTCCAGCAGGAGACTGCATAAATTTCAAGGCTTTTTTCACATACAAGCATAAATAGCTGGGCTAATAAGCAAGCATCAGTGCCTAAAGGAGTTTTTTGTTTGTTTGTTTGTTTTGCTGCTAATAAAAAAGATGTCCTACTAGGTAATCGTGATCCCCCAACTGGGGAAACCGCTCATGTGTTAACCAAATTCTGTATTATGAGTTTGTTTTTGGATTTGACTAAAACTACTATAACTAGGACTTCTCTGAAAATCAGCAGCTGCTCTCAGGTACACATACAAAAGCAAAAAAGCAAGGAGCACAACACAAAAGCCCATGTGCAGCTGCAAAAATAACCAGTTTTATTTATGGCATTTTGTGTTTTTATAACACCTGCTTCAAAGTCTACCTAAAATATAAACCAAGTCTTTTTTAACAAATATTACAAGTATAACAAATAACCCAGCCACAGGGGATGCACAAACCACTGTGTTTCTTCATGCTGGTCCCAAGTGCGGATAAATGGGGAGGGTTACGTCAGGAAGGGCATCTGGTGTAAAACTTTACCAGATCAATATGCAATACAGATTTCTGTACCATATCGTTCGAGTCCCGGGTTAACAACGGCTGCCACCAATACTGTTAACCAACAGGGTGCTGGCGGAAATTGGGCTACTGTTGGCCAAAGAAGGAGAAGAAGAGTGTGAAGGTGTTGTCTGGAGGCAGGGGGAGAAGAGGAAAGTAAAGAGAGTGGAACTGAAGGTAGGAACTTTAAATGTTGGCAGTATGACTGGTAAGGTGAGAGACATAGCTGATATGATGGAGAGAAGGAAGGTTGATATATTGTGCATGCAAGAGACTAAATGGAAGGGGAGTAAAGCCAGGTGGATCGGAGGTGGGTTCAAATTGTTTTACCATGGTGTGGATTGGAGTCAAAATGGGGTATGGATTATTTTGAAGGAACAGTATGTCAAGAGTGTTTTGGAGGTGAAAATAGTGTTGGACAGAGTAATTATTATGAAGCTGAAAATTGGAGGTGTGATGTAATGAATGTTGTTAGTACATATGCCCTATAAGTTGGATGTGCGATGGATAAGAAAGAAGATTTCTGGAGTAAGCTGGATGAAGTGGTGGAGAGTGTAACCAAGGGAGATAGAGTGGTGATTGGAGCGGATTTCAATGGACATGTTGGTGAGGGGGATAGAGGAGATGAGGAGGTGATGGGTAGGTATGTTGTCAAGGAGAGGAATGCAGAAGGTCAGATGGTAGATGATTTTGTGAAAAAGATGGACATGACTGCGGTGAATACGTATTTTAAGAAGAGAGAAGAACATAGGGTGATGTATAAGTGGAGGAAGATGCACATAGGTAGATTATATTTTTTGCAGGAGGGTCAGTCTGAAGGAGATCAGAGATTGCAAAATGGTGGCAGGGAAAAGTGTAGTTTACTCAGCATAGGATTGTGGTCTGTAGGATGACATTGGAGATCAAGAAGATGAGGAGAGTGAGGACAGAGCTGAGGATCAAATGGTGGAAATCTTTGATGTATTAGAACAAACCTGTGCCTACATATATGATAGTTCTGTATTTAGTGAGTGGTATAATCTATTCTTGCATTTTGCCTTTGACATTTTTTGCAGTGCTCTCTGTGCCTGCACTTGGTAAGGAGTGCCGTGCAAGAACAGAGTAGTTTCTACTGTTGTATTGTAAAGTGGCCTGCCTTCACCAAGATGACTGCATTACGTGGTGAAAAGAAAAATGATCAAATATGGTACTCACATTTACAGAACATGAAGAAAGTGATCTCATTGTGCAGTAAAGATAGAGGTGAGGTGGCAATGATAGATTGGCCATCTAGCTCCGTGAAGAGATTTATATTTTTGTGCTGTATTTACCCCGTTTTTTGGCACCCATTACACATCCAACCTACCTGGAAGGAGGTCTCTCTCTGAATTGCCTTTCCCAAGATTTCTTCCATTTTTTGCCCTCTACAATGCTTTTATTTCTTTTTTTGTGAGTTTTCTTCTTGTCTTCTTAGGTAATCAAGGCTGGGGAGCTATCAAAAAACAAGGCCTCTTAAAGCCTATTGAGGAATTCCTTGTGTGATTATGGGCTATACAATTGTTGTTATTCTTCTTGCTAATTCCTTGTCCTTTTCACATCCTATTTCCAAAGAGATTTTTTGCATTCTTTTTAGGATACAGAATTTTAATAAATTATATTTGTAGACATTTCTGCTTCATTTATTTAAAATCATATAACAATGTTTAAAGGATGCACCAATCATCCATGCTAAGCATTATGTTTGAAGCAGGATAAAATTAATCAAAGACATACCATAACCAGATTATAGTGCAGGTACTGAACACGTACTGTATTTAGTGTAGTGGACAAGCCATACAATATGCAGTTTCAGTGGAGAATCAAATCAGGCCTCCTTTGCAGTGCTCACAGGCTTTGCAAATGACTACTGTAGATTTACCAGTGCTCTATGCATTAAACATCAGAAAGTGAACAAGCAGGGTTTAAAAACCTTGTGAACATTTGATATCAGGCAAGGTTAGCTTAATTTTGGCTGGTAGGTTTTTAAAGATTTTCTCTCTCTGTACATGTTGCCCTCATTGCAATTGAAGCAATTTTCACTTTGCTCCGCTGAGACCTCTGTATTGGAAGAGAGAAACCTAAACTAGCCCGGGGCTTCCCTGTAGCTAGTGCCGATCTGATTATCAGTGAGATGTGAGGTTTCTTGTTGAAGTTTCAGCAATGAATTCATTCTTTTTTTTCCCTACCCTGGAGGAAACGTTAGGCAGCATGTCTCTGTAGGAAAAGTGACCCTCTCACCCAGATTAATCCAGTACTGTTGAATTGCTTCCTTTTCCAATGTGACATGCTTAATTCAGATATCAGGTGTGTAACAGGCGAAAACACTGCTCAAAACTTGTATTATTAATCAGTCTCAGATTTACACCTTGATTAATATGTTCATGTACATTTTTAATTGGATTTTTTTTGGTTAGATTTGATAATCATCCTAACAACATGCCATGGATTACAAGCATGATAAAATATATAAATATTTTCTAAATACAACTATACAAAATGTGAATCATTTTATTACTATATATATATTTATTAAAATGCAATGTTTAAAAAGTTTGATACTCTGAAGACAAAAAAAAGCATAAGGTAATTTTTCCTCTGTTGAGACACAATATATTTTTCTGATTTTATAGCAGATAAAGAAACAAAGGCAAAAAAAAGCATTAATTTTACTTTCAAATATTAGTAGGACTTCTATGCATACATATTTTAAATGAAACAAATTGAAAAAAAATCTCAGTAGCCTCTTCTAGTGCCATTCTCTACTTGACAAAGAGGTTGGTAGTGTTGAAGATGAAAGCCCTGCCAGATCTACAGCTCACACTTTTTCACCCATTTCTAGAATTTCCATGAGAGCCTTGTGTCTTGCAGTGAGTGTTCTAAAGTTCAGACAAGACTTTGGGGTGCAACTACTTTCGCTTCAATGCTACAAAAGGCAGATGCAGTTGCTAGTGTCAAACGTTTTCACAGACTTAAACCGTAAGCTGTTTAAATGCTTGACATTAAATTAGCACAACAATTGCAGTTTTTTTGAGGGCATCCCATCACCTGACTCTAAAAAAATCTTCACTGAAGGTGTTTGTACTGCACATTGCACCAGCCATTATGATGTGCCTCACATGAGTGAGTGTCGTGTACTGACTGTGCAGGCCAACAGCAAACAAGAGAGAAGAGTGCTTTAACTGAAATATTCCATATAGGATCTTCAGGAGAACTTCAATGTGAAAACAAATGCTTTCAATTTAGGCAGATTTATACTAGCAGTGCTGAATATTTATATTTTCCAATTGTGTGCTTATTGATGCATAAGTGCTCCAATTTCATGTTTGTCAAAGCGATATATGATTTGTCAAAGTTTGAACTGAAGAGGAAAGTGTAAAGGAAAGCACTGAGATAAATGTTAAAGGTAAAAACAGCATTTATTCATACATTAGCATTTGCTAATGAGATTTCACTCGATCTAGTTTTCTGATGTTGTATTACAGTAATGTATAATGACTATAAGCTAATGTTCAATTCAAATCAATTCATTTTTGTATATCACTTTTCACAAAGCACAAGTTTAGCATGTAAATTTATCAGCAGCAACTTACAAAGCATGCATAATTTACTGTACTTACTGTCAGACGCGTGTACTCAGGCAGTGCCTTCAGGACTCTGAACTGAACTGTAAAGCCACTCTGATACGCGAGGTGACACTGTCAGTACTGTAATGCCTTAGACATGAGGACATCCACCTGAAAGATTAACATCACTCTTGCTTCTCGCGCTTAAGCCCCGCCCCTTCAGTACACTCCATAAAATCTCGCAATGCCAGAAGTCAGTTTTCAGTATTGGAACCAGCGAGTGTCAGCGACAGAGCTCCTGAACAGAAGAACTGACTGAAAAATTCACTTTTGTTTTTTCTATTTTGATTTTGATTTATTTTAGCCTGGCCAGCCACAAAATATAAACAGGGTTCACTGGAAGGTGCAGCAAATCTTGATTTTGTTCGATTTTCTTATATTTCAATACATAATCATGCAGTGAAATAATAACTTCGCTGATTATAACATTTTAAATCTATTAACAATATAACTGAAATATGGCAAGTTGACAATGGAGGAGAGAAAAACAAAAAAGGTAACAACATTCCTGGGGAAAATAAGCTCCAGTCTATAGTTGTGTGTTGTCATTAGTGTGATGACCAAGGCCATCTTCCAGTCTTCCTTCTCTGGGGCATTCTGGGTAAGGATATGCTGGACAATATAAGAAGCAGATTCAATAATTTTACTGTTGAATTCCCAGTGTCTCTGTTGCCATTTTCTATATATAGGAATACTAGTTTGGCAATGTAGCAGTGGCAGTAAGTGTCACAGTTGGATACAAAGAAGAAATGCAATTAGAGAAAGCTCAGTAACAGTTAGTAATGATTGCCAAGATTGTGTATATTTGCAAATAAGTAACAAAGAGACTTACAATAAGAACAGTCAATCAAAAGCTCAATCAGGGTATGCTACACTAAAGTACTGAGTCTTCAGGCTGGTTTTGAAAGCAGAGAATGTTGGGGTATCCACTCACAAGCAGGCAAACTATTCTCCAAGTTCGAAGCCCTGCAGCTAGAAGCTCCATCTCTCACAGTAGTTGTGTTTATTCTTGGAAACATTAGAAGACAGAACACCTTGACAGTATACTGTGTCAAATATTTAGCTATTGGGTCAGGTATTTAAAAAATCAGCCTAAATGTAATTGGAAACCAGTGTAATTAAAATAGTTTTCTTTGTCAGTGTTGCTCTTATAGACTCCACCATATTATTGTTGCCAATGATGCCCTTTGCTAGTCATGTAACATCAGAATCAGAATTAGAATTAATTTTATTCGCCAGGGACACTAATATGTACTTGAAATTTGTCTTGATAGTACTTATGCAACATAAAAAGGCAACACAGAATGCAAAAGATACATATAAAAAGATAAAATAGAAAGTGATAAAGTATGATGCAGAATACAAGGGCATTATAAAAAATGAAGAGAAGTAGAAAATGCCTGGGTAGTCTAGTGTGCAGGTATATAAAGATACTGAGTAGAAGCTCAGACATGATTAGGCAACATGAAAGTGACATGACACATGATGTCATCATATTATCATTACGCTGCACATTTACGCTTTGGCTCAAAGAAGCATAAACAAACAAAAAGGATTTTATTTTTCTTCTCCAGCCGTCTGAAGTTTTTTTTGTTTTTTCTGTCCTCCCTGGCCATCAGACCTTACTCTTATTCTATGTTTATTAGTGTTGTCTTATGTTAATTCTTACTTTGTCTTTTTTTTTCTTCTTTTCTTCATCGTGTAAAGCACTTTGAGCTACATTATTTGTATGAAAAAGTGCTATAGAAATAAAAGTTGTTGTTGTTGTAATGTGAGGCCGACTAATTCTCAAGGTATCTTCAGGGTATAGAGGAGCTCTGTTTCTCTAGTTGCTTGTTTGTGAAGCGACGCTTCCTTCTGGGCAGTCGTGGCTTTATGCCCCAGGGAAAGAATGAAATGGGGTCAGTTGCCCTCACTGGCTGGTTTCTCAGTACTGTGGAGGAAAAGGAAGACAACACAGTTAGTGACAGCACCCCCTCTCTGTCCGGGGTGGAACTACATTCCTGGGGGCAACCTGGAGGGTGAACCTCTGACACATTTGTGTGACATGCGACACTGAAAAAGAAAAGTTTTCAATGTATCAATTTGTATGCATGATCCTGGATTTGTGGGGGAGCCATATCATTCCAAGATTTGATGGCAGATTTATTAGAATGTCTGCCTAGAATGATTTCAAAGGCAACCTCAGACACACACGCTATTAATATATTGTTATTTTACCCAGCAGTTTCTAAATAATATATAATGTTGGTTATATAGTATGTTTTTATTTTATATATTTTAAGACCGAAGGCATATATATATATATATATATATATATATATATATATATATATATATATATATATACACAGGCAGCTTGAACGGCATCATCTTAGGGAATTCACTGTGTCAATGTCATGAATGAGAGTACTTTGTCTTGCACCCAAGTTTAAGTTTATTCTCTTGTGTGCTCAGGAAAGTGAAGTTCTAACATGCATGTCTCCTCAGAGCAGCTGACATTAATACAACAGTAGCGCACTCTCGTAGGTATTGAAGGCTGCAAGTAGTCAACCTTAGTCTTTCTGGACTTTTGTTAAATATTTTTTTCTAAGGACAGTTAATAGCAGTTATCTGAAGATGCTATGCTCAAATTAAAAGAACTCCACATAAGCCCTTTATTCATAATACGCCATCTCCATGCATTTTATATTATATTGGAATCTGGGAATAAAATTAATCTGCAGCTTCAAATATTTTGACTTGAAGACCTATTTAACATTAATGAGGAATGCCTGCCTGTATTAGTGAACGTGCAGAGTGAGCTATAGGCAAAACATGCCAAATAAATGTGCTATCTGCAAACCCTGACACGCTAGACCTTCAGCATGACATCTAAAAGCTGTTATTCTAACATTCAGTGTCTAAAATTAAATTAGTATCCTGTCATTATAAAGTATGACAATTAGATTAAATGTAATTTAAATATAATAGGCAGAGATCTGGAAGAAAGTGAAATATTACAGTTTTGCTTTGAACATCAGTAAGTACACGACCTATACATAATTTATGACCCTCTCAGAAGTTGAAAACTGTTGGTGTACCAAGAAACATTCCATTTTATTAACTAAATTTTATGAAAGTTGTTTGTGATCAACATGTAAATGAAATCACTAAATTGTAAAAAAGTAAGTGTTTGTAATTCTTTATGTCTGCTCTGGTACAGCATATAAAAAGTAAAATAACAAAATACATGTTAAAAGCACCTATTTGAAAATAACATACTGATGACAGTCAGCATTGGTTTATGAGAGGAAGATCCTGTCACACCAGTCATTTCCATTTTAATACTTAGACTTTAAGAAGGCCTTTGATAGAGTCCCACACCAAAGATTAATTATGAAACTAGAAGCTGTAGGTATCAGAGGTAATCTACAAAACTGGATCTGAAGTTGGTTCACCAGCAGGAGACAAAGAGCACAGGTAAGAGGTGAATGTTTCACTTGGAGTGAGGTCACCAGTGGAGGAGTCCCTGAGGGGTCTGTCCTTGGACCGTAAGGTTTTCCTGCTGACATTAATGACATTGATTTTGGTGTAGTTAGTAAACTTGTGAAATTCACAGATGATACTAAAACTGGAGCTTTGGCAGATGCCAAGGAGGCAGGCCAAAAAATTCTGAAAGACCTGGACAACCTTCAGAAGTGGGCAAACACTTGGACAATGTAATTTATTTTAGAAAAGTGCAAAGCGCTAAATGGGGGCAAGAGCAACGTCAATTTTAAATACAAGATGGGAGTCACTGTCCTAAAGAAAGGAACCTGTGAAAAATATTTAGGGGTTTATCTTGATACAATATTTTATCATCTAATTAATGTGCAGAAGCAATTAAAAAGGCAAATAAAATGTTAGGTTATATTGTAAAAACTGTCAAATATAAATTAAAGGATTTTATGCTTGGGCTACATAAAGCACTAGTGAGGCCACTTTGGATAATCAAAAACTTGAATAATACAGAAGGCTTATATGCGAACATAAATTAGGACAAAAATAAGATATTTCCATGCTTTGCCACTGTACAACATACATATAATATATTTAAATAACTTCAAAAATAATACGTACAGTACTTTCATAAACAAAATATTTTTTCTTTCATTAATGAAATACAGTATTTGTCTTTCGTCTATTTGCGCTTCCCACTTCTTTTCTTCAATATCCTGTAGGCAGCAATATAATATCTGCAGGTACGGTATCCTGCAGTTTAAACAAGTAAAATATTAAATTAAAAACCTGATAAAACAACCAAAAATTAATTATACTACATTTATATCTGGTTTAAGATTGTGACGATCTAACTTCTTTCATACTCACTTTTAAAATTCTTCTTCTAAACTTGTCCAAAAAAGTCTCTGTCCGTCATTTGTTTAGCTGCTTTTCCTTGCTTCTTTGCCACTGCATTCTGTAGGTGCCTCAGCAACATAAGATCTGTAGGCGTGGTATCTTCCTGTTGTTCGACATACCGGAGAGCCGTTTCAATAGCATGTAGACCTTCTGTATGTGATATTTTTTTTCTACAACTTCTGTACACTCTTCATCCTCTCCATCATCACTTTCATCTTTTCCTTCATTCAATAATTTCACTATCATGCCATCAGTCATTTCCTGCTGTTCATCATCATTCATACACTCTTCAATATCGTTTGTAGTGAGTGCCTCCAAAATGGGAAGGGTTTTGGCTAATTCAAAAAGTGTTTCCTTAGCAGTTTCACCTTCGTTCATCATCTCCTTCTGGCTGGTTTCATTTTGGGAACACAGTATATTGTCCCAGCATTTATTCAGAGTGGATGATTTTATATCGTCCCATGCTTCCGCCAACCAGTAAATAACATCTTTTATGTTTATTTTTTTAACACTCTCAGTAACACTTTTGCCATTCTCAAGGTCTTCAAGGAGATTTTTTAAAGTTTCCATCTGTAGTTTCATTTCAAAGTCTCCAGTACACCTTGATCTAGGGGCTGAATAAGTGAAGTGACATTAGGAAGCAAAAAAAGAGCCCTGATGTCACCAAAAACTAGTTCGCTTTTATCTGGGTGGGATGGAACATTATCTAGTATTAGAATGTATGTGGAAGCTTTTTCTCTTTCCAAAAATTTATTACGCTGGGAACAAAGTCTTCATGAAACCATTTTTTAAACAAAATTGAATCCAACCAAGCGCTACTTTGGTTTCTATAGTTAACTGGCAGATTATTTAGATTTACATTTTTTAAGGCTCTGGGTTTCTTTGATTTTCCTATCAGAGTTAATTTAAGTTTATGCCTACCTGGTGCATTTGAACAGGCCAATACCGTCACTCTCTCCTTGCTTCGCTTGTACCCAGGTGCTGATTTTTCTTCTCTCACTGAAAGTGTTTTGGTTGGAAGCATTTTATAATTTATGCCCGTTTCATCACAGTTGTAAATTTGATCAAGACTTAAAGCTTCTTCCTCTTTAATGTTCACCATTTAGCAGTAAACCCTTCTATTTCTTCAGTACAAGGTGACAGTTTCTCCCCAGTAATATTTAATTGTCTAACTTCAAACCTTTTTTTCCACTGGTCTTACCAACCAGCAGTAGCCGCGAATTCTTCTTCCCCTTCTTTGAAATACTTATGAAATTCTAAAGCCTTTGCTTGTAATATCGGTCCAGAAATTGGGCTGCCTTTTTCCCTCATCTGACGGAACCACAAAAACAGAGCTTGCACATTTTTTTCAAATTCTCCTTTCTTCATTGTTTTTCTTTCCGTATTTTCACTTCTTACCAAAACTCTTTCTGAACACCATTTTTCAATTTCCACTCTCTTTCTCTTCCATTCACCTACTGTCACTTCACCAACACCCAAGTCACTAGCCACTTTTTTTATTGTTTCACCCTTAACATGGTACCAGACAAGGATGCCCCTTGTCACCACTGCTATTTGCAATCACCATTGAACCACTGGCAGTTCACTGTTGAAATGCTTATCAGATAAATGGGATTATCAGAGAAGGACTTGAACAGAAAATTTCTCTATATGCAGATGATATGGTTTTGTATATATCAAACCCACAAAATACTGTGCCTGCAGTCTTAACAGCACTTACAGAATTTCAAAAGATCTCTGGTCTCAGAATTAATTTGAATAAAACTGTGCTCTTTCCAGTGAATTCTCAAGCATGCAATATTAGACTGGACACCTTCTCTTTTATTATTGCAGATCAGTTTAAATACCTAGGGGTAAATATCACAAGTAAACATAAAGCTCTTTATCAACAAAATTTTGCCGTCTGTATGGAAAAAATTAAGCAAGACTTGCATAGATGGTCAACCCTCCATCTCACTCTAGCTGGAAGAATTAACGTTGTTAAGATGAATATCCTTCCTAAGCTTCTTTTTATTACAAAACATTCCAATATACATCAATAAATAATTCTTTAAGCAATTAGATTCAACCATAACCTAATTTATTTGGAACCTAAAACATCCTCTACAAAGACCTAAGACAGAAGGTGGCATGGCTCTACCTAATTTTCAGCTTTACTACTGGGCAGCAAACATACAAGCTATAAAAACCTGGACACAAAAAGATGAACATACACTGGTTTGGTCAGCAATAGAAATAAAATCCTGCAGTACTTCTCTATATTCCCTGCTTTGTGCCCCTATTAATGCAAGTTATCGTCAATATACTAATAACCCAATTGTGCTTCACTCACTCAGAATATGGAACCAATATAGAAAGCATTTTAAGATGGAGAATCTTTTATCTGTGGCACCTCTGCATGAGAGCCACCTGTTTCAACCCTCGCAAACATATGCAGTTTTTAATATCTGGAAAACATTTGGGATTAAATTGCTTAGAGATCTTTATATAGACAACATCTTTGCATCCTATGAACAATTACATTCCAAATGTAACTTTCCAGCAACACATTTCTTTCACTATCTTCAAATTAGAAACCTTGTCAAACAAAACCTGCCCGATTTTCCCCATCTCACACCTTTCATTATGCTGGAAAAAAAAAAGCTCAGTTTTCAAGGACTACGAAGAGCAATTCTGCAATATATAAAAATATTTTACAGTTCCTCCCTTACAAAGATCCAAGAAGACAATGTGAAAAGGATCTCTCACTCAACATATCAGAAAAGGAGTGGAAGGTAGCAATGCAGAGAATTCATTTGAGCTCCATATGCGCAAAGCATACAATTATTCAACTCAAAATTATATATCGAGCACATTTGTCTCGCTTGAAATTGTCCAAAATGTTTCCAGGGCAAGATCCAACCTGTGAACGCTGTAATCAAGCTCCAGCCTCACTGGGTCACATGGTTTGGGCCTGCACCAAATTAACATCATTCTGAACAACAATTTTTAAGTGTCTTTCAGACAGCCTTGGTGTCACAATCTCTCCTAATCCACTAACAGCTGTGTTTGGTGTTCTTCCAGATGGGCTTAAAGTGGAGAAAGGACAAACAAACTGTGATTGCCTTCACTACACTATTGGCACACAGACATATTTTGCTAAACTGGAAGAATCCCAACTCTCCTCTTTTAAGTCAGTGGGTAACTGATGTTTTATATTATTTGAAATTGGAAAAAATCAAATTCTCACTTGGAGGATCTGTGCAGAACTTTTTCAAAACCTGGCAGGATCTAATCAATAATATTTTAGAATAAGCTTTTAAAGCACTGAGGAAGTAGATTCTCTCCCCGTTTTTTTTCTTCTCCATTTATCTGTTTCTGCCTAATAACTCATCAATTTATTTATTTTTACTAGCTTTAAGTTTTAGTCTGTTGGCCATGCTCTCATTCCCAGGGGTGGGGGTTGATTTGTTTTCAATCCTATTTTTTTTTTGTAAAAATTGATCTATTTGTATGGAATGATTACAATAAAATTATAAAAAATAAAAAAAAAAAAACTTAGAGAACCAAGAAGTGCATACCATAACCTTTATACCTTTGACCTAGTTATGTGTACACTTCTGGTCAACCTCACCCAGCAATCACATAGCAACTGTCACAAAAAGATCTCAAAATGGCAGCACGCATTACAGAAATGAAGATGGTACCACAGGATAAGGCTTTTCATTTTTAACTTTTTTAAAAATATATTGAAACAAGAAATATAGTTAACTACTGGATTCCTTGGTGTTCTAAATCCCACCATGTTTCAAATATTTTAGAGATCAAGGAAAGATTAAGAAAAATGAAATAGAAAAGGTATATCATGATAAATGTGTTATACTTTATTATTGGTTATTTTACTTTTTTTGCTATGACAATCTAAAAACATATTTGATGCCTCTGTAATTGTTCACATTATTAGTATGATATTCTGTCACATCCAATAGAATGAAACATATGACATTTTATTAATAAAACCTATATTGCATTAGACTTCATTCTAAATTATCAACAATCTATCCATCCATTTTGCAAGCCTGCTTCTCCTGATCAGGATCGCAGTGAGGCTGGAGCCTATCCCAGCAAGCAGTGGGGGCAAGGCAGTAACAATGCCTGAACCATGATAGGGTGAATACACTCACACACATACACTGCAACATAAACAAAATGTTTTCTTCTTATGAGATGTATCACTACTTTTGAGTAGACAGTTATATCCAACTGCACCAGGTCTAATGTACAGTAGCAGCCTATTGTCTGTAATGGTTATGAATTTACTATGTTTATGCCTTTTATTAATATGTTTATCATCTTTGTATTAATAGGTTTCATATTTTTGTGTTATATCTGTTGATTTTATTTATTAATGGTTGTGTACTGTCTATTTAAATTTACTTATGCTTGTTGTCTTAGTGGGTGGAGCCCAGGGAGGCAGGGCCACCCTGACATCATCACAGTGGGACCCTCTCTGGCTATTTAAGTCAGCTGAGGAAGTTCAGGAGGTGCAGATCACTTGGGTTATTTGGAGTTTCAGTAAGTATAATAGTCTGAGGTTTTTTGATTATTATTTGCTTTGTTATTGAAGTATTCATACTTATTTGTTTTGGATTGCCTTTTTAGGCAACTCCCTTTTCTTCTTTTTGAGACTTTCTGGTATTTTTGCTATTTCAAATAAATATCTCTCTATTTATAAAGATTCTTGTTTTTCCTTTGTGTTCACAAGCCAGGGGCTAATGGTTATTCTCCCTCTTTTTGGGCGTTTTGTTAGATTTATTAACATTTTGAGTTGTCTTGCCAGCTCCTCATATTTGGAACTGAAGCCAGCAGGTAGTAGTTGGGGCCTGCTTGAGTTAAGGTGGGCCTCTTCTGAAGAGGTAAGTGAATAATCCTAAAAACTAAGCAATCTGATTAGGTGAAAAAAGTTTTTTGATGTGATTGGCAGAATATCAGCAATTTGATTTGCCTAAACATTTGAAAGATATCCATCCATCCATTATCCAACCCGCTATATCCTAACTACAGGGTCACGGGGGTCTGCTGGAGCCAATTCCAGCCAACACAGTGTGCAAGGCAGGAAACAAACCCCGGGCAGGGCGCCAGCCCACCGCAGGGTGCTCACACACACATGCACACCCACACACCAAGCACACACTAGAGACAATTTAGAATCGTTGAAAGATATGATTTATGAAAAAATTAATTGATCTAATTAGCTTAAACAATTCAATGACTCAAAATTCCAGATGTATTTCTGAATGAACAAAAATAGCTACAGTATCTGGTTAACTCTCCAAATCCTTCTGACTGGCAAAAAAAAAAAATCGGAGGAGTTAAAAATTTCAGTTGGCTATCTTGTAATGTTGCTGTCAAATTTCCTGAAACTCATTGCTCAGAGACTGCAGAGAGTATGCATCATACATATGTAGTCTGAGCACCCACATTGTGCCATCTCAATTGGAACTGAACATGCTCCTTGCAGTTTGAGCTCTATCATGCATTTTGAGTAATCACTTGACCACGATTTTTAAAAGCCGCAAAAAATGCAATTTAAACGCTTACAGGTAAGAAACACAACAAGTGCCATAGAAAGGAACTCCCTTATGTCTGCTATGTTGGAATTTGGTTCTGTGGAGCGTGACCAATCAGGGAATGAGTTTTTGTAATGAGCAGGATCCAATCAGGGAAGAACCGTGCAATAAGCTGAAACCAACCAGAGTGCGATGGAGTCAGTGTTTTTTAGGCTGTGGAGGCCATTTACATAAGTACAGTATTTGCTTTCATGGGCTGAAAATGCTGGTGTAATGTGGATGAAATGTGAAAACATTCAAATGTTTGCAATATATCAGAAAAAAAAGTATTAGTGTGGATGTAACCTAAATAACTTCCTATCGTGCAATTCACTAATATGTATTTATTTAACTTTGTCAGAATACCTGTGCCAGAAGCCGGAGAGTGGCGAAGTGGTGCATGTTGGTCAAATTTTACTTTACAGTCCCTTAAGGTTACCCAACATTGCAGGTCAAGTCTGGAAGACAGGTGTGTGTTTCCATATAAGAAAGATTATTTAGCTTTTGGTTATATTCTTTTTAAACATAAAAAGTTTGGCTGAAAATCAGGAAAACAGTTGTTAGTAATACCTTTAGCCACTAAGCAGATTCTAGCATAATATTACATTTTAATGGATTAAGTCATGAGGTATTCTTACATTTTTTCTGTGCATTTTCAGGATTCTGTAACTCCAGAGAGAAAACACAGCTCCCACAGTACTGAATTACAAATCAAGAGCCAAGAAGTAGAAAGTCTGAGTTAAGTGACTGAGAAGGGTACAAGTCCTACTAATCAGGCACAAAATAAAAATAGCATGCAAATGAAGGAAATCATTTACCACTCTTGCAGATGTTGAGAGTAGCTGACGTATTGCTGGATGGTTCTCCAATGAAGAAATCTAAATATTTATGCTAAGTGAGCAATGTACATGTCAGGCGGCTTTAGAAGGTAAAGAATCAATAATTGTGAGAAAGTCGGGCAAGACTGGAAAAAATGAGAACAAATGGAAACCTGAATCATGATTTAAAAAGAATAAGGCAGCAAAAAGTACATAAGAAAGAAAAGGTTAGGCAAAGCTGTAGAGTAGCAGTGTTACATTGTGAATCAGGTCTGTCAACTAGCACCTTGTTACAACGTGATAGACAGACCTGCTCAGGGCAAGATTTTACTTTGAAATGTTGCTGTTTTTTTTCTTCTCTCCTTTGTATGCCTCTAAGTGACTGTATTTCCAATATAACCTGTGACTAAATGCTTCTGGTATTTATAACTATCTGTAGTGGAAGTCCTTTTATGGAAGGAACAAAATTTAAGAATGCTCTTTTAATTATTTAATACGTGTACTTATATTAAATAATATGTATTAATTGGTATGAAAAATGGCATTATATCAGAAGTATTTGAGCTGTTATATAAGCATTCAAAGGCACATTTAGACCAATATTTAGGAATACATCTGGGACCTCATTTATAAAGCTTGCATATGAACAAAAAGAGGCTGAAAATATATGTACACTACTTTCCACACAGATGTTGGTGTTTATATAAGAAAACTTAACAGGGGAACTTGTGCATATCTACGGCAGCTCTGACCCAGCAGTACACAACATTTTGGAGAAACTGGGAAATTACACCGTTGATCAAACAGGGAAATACAGTCAAACCAGCTAAATGACCATTTGCACACACAATAATTCAGATCACCAAGCCATTATTATTATGTGCATTGACATGACAAACATATACACCTCAAAGTATTTTATTTCCCCCTTAAATGGGACTGAACTACATATTTGTACTGAAGAACTTTTTAGATTTTCGACAGTTTATATCGGCTACCTCTATTTATATATATATATATATATATATATATATATATATATATATATATATATATATATATATATATATATATATATATATATAGTGAAAGATTGAGGTCTCCGTGACCCCTTGAACCCTCTGAGCAGACGTCAGACACCATATAAAAGTCCAAATATTACTTTTATTTAGACAAATATGTGCACCAAGCACCCTATACTCTACAACACTCATATATATAACAAATCAATAATCAATACACTAACCACCACTCCCAGACACGTCGCCACCCTACCTCCCAGCTCAGCTCGGCGTACTGGGCTTTCCCATAATCCTTTATACTCCCTGACCCGGAAGTGGTTCCTGGCACAACCCACAAGTCCTTATTCCTCCCGGGTCAGGGTAAACAGTCCTTTTCTTCAACCCGGAAGTACACCGTTTTCTCCTGTCCTGGGATTATGACGTACTTCCGGGTTAAAGGGCATATAAGAGTCGACGGGCTTCCCTACAGCGACTCCTGGTGGTCCCCAAGGCATCCAGCAGGGCTGTGCATATAAACTACATAGTCCATGAGTCCCTGCTGGAACTCGGGGCACGTCCATGCTGCAGGGAAAGCTACACCTGGCGGCCTAGGGGTATTGGCCGGAATGAAAAGCCGGCCACATATCACAATATATATATGCAGCTGGAGATCCACAAAGGGAGAAAATGAATCACGTATCATAAAGTAGTTTTTATTCCTGAGCTTTACTGAAAGCCATGTGATATGTGATTCATTTTCTCCCTTTGTGGATCTCCAGCTGCAAATATGCAAACCGTATCACAGACCTTCTCTTCCATATATATATATATATATATATATATATATATATATATATATATGTATATGTAGCGGTCCGATGCTGCTAAGATTCACAGAGGAATCTGGAAGATTTCTGGAGGAGATCCCAGGGACGCTCCCTGCCTTGGCCCAACCCGCACACACAGAGACAAAATAATGCACATGGGACTCAAACAACAATTAAAGAATATAATGAAATAAATGGAAACAATACCACCCCTGTACCCCTACGGCGAAATTACATAAACACAAACAACCCCCCACAGCAAAGTCCTTGGAAAACAGCACCGGATGTAATGAATGATAAAAAGCAACAGTAGGCAGCCAGACAGGTACACAGAATACAACAAAAACTCCTTTTCTTCTCTTTGGACACCTACTCTCCTTTTAAGCTACTCTGACCACCTTTGACCTCAACAGCCCCTGCAGGGACTGCTGGGAGATGCGGTTTTAACTAACAGCACTGCTACAATTATATATATATATATATATATATATATATATATATATATATATATATATATATATATATATATATTATTATATATATATATATATATATATATATATATATATATACACAGTATATATATATATATATACATATACAGTGTATCCGGAAAGTATTCACAGCACATCACATTTTCCACATTTTGTTATGTTACAGCCTTATTCAAAAATTGATTAAATTCATTTTTTTCCTCAGAGTTCTACACACAACACCCCATAATGACAACGTGAAAAATGTTTACTTGAGGTTTTTGCAAATTTATTAAAAATAAAAACACTGAGAAATTACATGTACATAAGTATTCACAGCCTTTGCTCAATACTTTGTCGATGCACCTTTGGCAGCAATTACAGCCTCAAGTCTTTTTGAATATGATGCCACAAGCTTGGCACACCTATCATTGGCCAGTTTCGCCCATTCCTCTATGCAGCACCTCTCAAGCTCCATCAGGTTGAATGGGAAGCATCGGTGCACAGCCATTTTAAGATCTCTCCAGAGATGTTCAATCGGATTCAAGTCTGGGCTCTGGCTGGGCCACTCAAGGACATTCACAGAGTTGTCCTGAAGCCACTCTTTTGATATCTTGATGGTATTGGCCTGGTGATAAACGGTGCCTGGTTTCCTCCAAACGTGACACCTGGCATTCACACCAAAGAGTTCAATCTTTGTCTCATCAGACCAGAGAATTTTCTTTCTCATGGTCTAAGAGTCCTTCAGGTGCCTTTTGGCAAACTCTGACAGAGTGACCATCGGGTTCTTGGGCACCTCCCTGACTAAGGCCCTTCTCCCCCGATTGCTCAGTTTAGATGGTCGGCCAGCTCTAGGAAGAGTCCTGGTGGTTTCAAACTTCTTCCACTTACGGATGATGGAGGTCACTGTGCTCATTGGGACCTTCAAAGCAGCAGAAATTTTTCTGTAACCTTCCCCAGATTTGTGCCTCGAGACAATCCTGTCTTGGAGGTCTAGAGACAATTCCTTTGACTTCATGCTTGGTTTGTGCTCTGACATGAACTGTCAACTGTGGGACCTTATATAGACAGGTGTGTACCTTTCCAAATCATGTCCAAACAACTGAATTTACCACAGGTGGACTCCAATTAAGCTGCAGAAACATCTCAAGGATGATCAGGGGAAACAGGATGCACCTGAGCTCAATTTTGAGCTTCATGGCAAAGGCTGTGAATACTTATGTACATGTGTGTTCTCATTTTTTTTATTTTTTAATAAATTTGCAAAAATCTCAAGTAAACTTTTTCACATTGTCATTATGGGGTGTTGTGTGTAGAATTCTGAGGAAAAAAAATGAATTTAATCCATTTTGGAATAAGGCTGTAACATAACAAAATGTGGAAAAAGTGATGCGCTGTGAATACTTTCCGAATGCACTGTATATATGTATGTGTATATATATATATATATATATATATATATATATATATATATATATATATTATATATATATATATATATATACATACTGTAGGCATAGTTTTATTTACTTTTCCATGACAGTTTAATAGCACAAGGAAAGGATGAGGAACTCCAAGAAGGACTCACAGAAGTGATAGAGTCTAACGGGAGGTGCTTCACTTCCAGTTATGTGCACTAAAGACTATATAAAAGAGAGGCCATGCCTAAAAGAGACAGTTCACTCCTGTCTGTTACAAAGGAAGGAAGTCCACCATCTAAAACCTAAGGCAATATGACTACAGAGGTCCCTAAACCTGGATCTTGGGGAGGAGTAACGCCTATTCACTTTACTGAGCACATTAATCTTGGAGAAGATTTTTATTTGTGGTATATAAAAGACACCAGCTGCATTAATTGCTTTCTATTCTAATTGAGAAAACTATCTTTGTTGAATTTTCTTTGCAAAAGCAAATGCATCTCACAAATCATGGATTGCAACCATATTAAATAAGTGGGTGTCATGGCTTATCATAAGCCCCCCCACCTTGTCACAATATATAGTATTTACAGTGCCTATAAGAATTACAGGAAGTTTTCACATTTTATTCTTACACAACATTTAATCACATTGGACTTGATTTGGCATTGTTTTCATTGTCCAACAAAAAAGAGACTTATGGCCATGACACGGACTCACCACAACTTGGACGTCCACAATAAGATACATTTATACTACAATCAATTGAGATCCCTCATCTACAGACATGTAATTTCCATTTAATTAATTATGGGACTTCTAAAACTAGTTGGCTGCACAAGTGATAATTTAGGTGTGTCACATTAACACTAGGGGCGGCACAGTGGCATAGTGGTAGCGCTGCTGCCTCGCAGTAAGGAGACCCGGGTTCGGCTTCCCGGGTCCTTCCTGCGTGGAGTTTGCATGTTCTCCCCGTGTGTTTCATCCGTGTGCTCCGGTTTCCTCCCACAATCCAAAGACATGCAGGTTAGGTCGATTGGCGATTCTAAATTGGCCCTAGTGTGTGCTTGGTGTGTGGGTGTGTTTGTGTGTGTCTCGCGGTGGGTTGGCACCCTGCCCGGGATTGGTTCCTGCCTTGTGCCCTGTGTTGACTGGGATTGGCTCCAGCAGACCCCCGTGACCATGTGTTCGGATTCAGCGGGTTGGACAATGAATGGATGGACATTAACACTAAAATCCCTGAAGCCTATGAAAAAACTCGTAGTGTTTATTTGATATTTGGACTTCAGTCTTCACACATTATACATTTCAAGTCAAAATTTTGTCATTAGTACTATAACATGAAAAATGTTCTGTTTTAGGTATGTGTGCAACATTTCCTGTCATCCTACACATAGATTGTTGTAGACACGAAACACACGTGTTCCAAATAACAATATACTCCAGTCACCTCACACGCAGATAAAGAGCCTTGAGGTGGGAGAACTTTTTGTCCGAGTTGGGCTGCGGCGGTGGGGGTGTGGGATAGCAGGCTGCTTGCCGCTTGGGCTTATTGACACATTTACAAAACAAAAGACACTGATGAGCAGAGGTATGAAGGAATTTAAGGTGGCCCGGTATTACAAGCTTTTTCGTAGGCTTCAGGGATTCTAGTGTTAAAGAGAGTGAATGCTTATGCATTCAGTTATTTTGTGTTTTATATTTTGTCACCCATGGGCGTCAGAGAGTCACTGGGCTCATCTAAGGTATGTAATACTATCCCGGGATGAGAGTTGCTGCTGACTGTAATTATGTCCTCTCATTTTCCCTCCCCAGTGCCAAGAAGGTGCCCAGTGATGGCAGCTGACTCCACCACTTCCTGTCCTCAGCCTAGAAAGGAGGCGTCATAATCAGAGCATCTTGCAGTATGGAGCTTCTAACACTGTGATCTATCAACATAACAAGCCTTCTCTTAAGCCCTAAGAGGCGATCTACTTTTGTTTTGATTTCATTATCTCCACAGAGTGCCTGTTTACTTTGTATCTACGCAGGAGCCTTTAAGAATTCATCAGAGACAACCGGGTTGGTGCCCCAACATTAATTCTCTCCAGCATGTCATTCCTCACTTGACAACAATCTGTGATCAATTTAGACCACTTTGCAGATATCTGTTTTCACTTTGACATGAAAGAGTTTTTTTTTCTGTTGAACAGTGTCAAAAAATCCAAATGAAATCCACTGACATTCAGTGTTGTACAGCAATAAAATGTGAAAACATATTTGTTTTTCAAGCCAACTAAATACTGTAAGTTAACCATATAGCCATCAAAATTTCTCAACAAAGTAAAATGTGTAAAAATTATGAATGCAGTGTTACTTTCATATACAAAAAGTTACTAAGGATCATAATAATTATTCTAAGACTCCATTTTGCACTTGTAACTAAATAGTAAATATGACAAATTCATTTTTGTTCTGTTTATTTATAGAGTACAAAAAAATGAAATGGCATAATTTACTGTAGTGAAAATATGAATTTCTGTTAGGTATGGCTTATTTTGTTTTTATAAAAATGGAAACTGGATTTTGGAGAAGCTTTTCTTGTGGTTTCTGCCTTTGTTGTGGTGTTTGTTTTAGGCTTTCATTGCTTTGTACTTCTGCTGTGACATTCATAGCATCGTGCATTCATGATGTAATCGGTACAATTACCTGCACAGTCATACCACATATAGTACGTCATGGATGCTATTTTTTTAGTTTTGTCTTAGTTTAGGGCCTGGACCAAGCACCGCACGACAGGCTTAGGTTCTTTGTTTTGTTTTTGCCCTTTGGTTAAGGCCATGTCATATTGCACAACTTTTCCAGTGATTTTCAGTCATAGCCTTCATTTACAAACTTTTAGAGAGTTGAAGGCACCAGTGTGTAATTTGACATGTCCGGTGACTCTCTCCAACTTGTCTGCAACTTCCTCTGATAATCTCAAACAGGTTTGATTTCATCTTTTAGTTGTAAGAGTGGATCTGTGTGCATGGAAGCGGACAACCAAGGAGTACTCAATCCAGAAGTACAATTCATATAATGCAGTGACATGAAGTAATGTCTTTTGGACCTCACAAACAAAAGAGAAGCTCACCCTGTCTGATATCTTGTGTTTTACATATCATGACAGATTCAAAAAAGAAAAAAAGGGTCAGAGATTGCAGCTGAACTCACTGTACCTGTTACCTGTATCTGGCTGTCAGATAAAGGGGCACGGAAGGCTGGTATTCAGGTGGTAAATGTGATATAGCCAGCAATTTCCAGTTGTTTAAACTGACATGTTTCAGTGATGAGATAAGCAGCTTTTGTCAGTAAGTGTGACATACCTCACAACTAGCAGTTGCGTAATGTGACATTAGCTTTAGGTGCCTGTCCCACTGGGTGACGACTGTTTTGGTGGACTTTCTTGCTGTGCAGTACTTTTTTGGCTGAGTAGATAGTGTTGTTCATGAGCAGAAGTTTATAGCTTTTTTCATATTTTTCTCCTTGCAATGTGATTGGTTACCTGTCCAGTCCCAATGGGTTTCTCAGTGGCTATTAAGTTAAACCTACTTAGTTCTTTCAGTTGGCCAACCGGCTTTCTGTTGACGGTTTTGGTTTTGTTCTGTTGCTTACCCAGTGACCTACTTTTGTCCAACTTCTTTGTCTGCCTTCTGCTTTAGTCTATTCATGTGCATCAGCAGCTCCTCTGTATCTCGCCTCAGCCGTCTGATGTCCACCAAACAAAAGCTCACATTTTATTGTTGGGACAATGAACCCTTTGCCAGCCTGGATTATAGTGTCCTAGTGCCTACTTTTCGTCACAGCTAATCAAGTCCTAACCAATTAGCGACTACCTTTTCCTATTTGTCTGCACCATTAGCCAGTTCTACTTATGGGTGGCTATTTAGATGGCTCCCCTAATGTGTCAGTTCCCCCTCGGGTGTGCTGTCTGTCTGCTTGCTTTTGTGGTGCCATCTATTCCTTTCACAAGTCAGTGTTGCAGTTAGCATCTTGTTTTTGTTAAAGTTTACTTGAATCTGATGCCTGCTGTCTCCAATTAAGTCCCCCCCCGCCCACCCCCTCTGGTCTGACATGACCTAATTCCTAGTGCATTCTCCTGGTTTTTTAACTTTGTGTCCATTGACCCTGAGCTCTGCTTGCTTTCCTGATTAATGTGCATTGTTTCTAAAAGATTTACTGATTACGACCTCTGCTTTAAAAGTGACCATTGTTTTGTCTGGTTCTTACTTGTTTGACCTCTGCCATCAAGCATCACATCAGTGGATATCAATGAAAAAAGGGCATGTGCTGGCTGACACAAAAACATGAAGTTACTAAAAAAATGGACCTTCTGCACAGAAGTTCTGCAGGTCACTCACACTGTAGTTGATTTCAGCCTAACAGAGTTCTTTTTCCTCAGTGAGCATAAGAGGGCCTGGGCTGGTATTTTTTTCTTAGAATTGGCAGCTGGTCTTATGTTTGCTACGATGCTGTATTCGGCTGAACAAAATGCTATGTTTTCAATGTTTTTTTTTTTTTTTTTTAATAATCAAAATGTAAGTGTTGCATTGGTGAATGTTTTCAAATATGAATGTGTGCTGTATTTTATAGTTTTCTGACCAATTAACTTGTTGAGCTAGGAACATAAATTACAAAACCCAGACAGTGCAGTGCAGCAGTATGTAGAGTCAATGGGTTTAACACAGAAAGACAAAAATTAAGTATACTGTATTGAAGTAAACAATTTCATTACACAGTTTGGGTCACTGCTTCATGCATTTGGCAAAATGGGCACGTAGTTTCTGATAAGCATACACTGATTTTCTGAATGTGGTGGCTTGCCTATTCCATCAGAAAATGTTAACATATGGCACAATGTTATTAAACACGTGCTGTTATCTGGCAGGAAAGTTTTAAACATGCTGAGAATGCAAATGCCTGAACGACTTATTATACAACCTATTCAAGTGTTTAAAGTTTAAAATTTTAAAGTGCAGTAAACCAATCAGGTCAGGTTGGGGAGCATGCACTGGTACAGAACATTGTTGTACCCACCACACAACAAAACAGCTCAGGATCCTGGTTGGCAAACCCCCAGGCAGACACGCGATCCAGTCCCACCCTCTGGAAATGACCATCTATATGCAGCAACCAGGTGTTACGTGGGCCTCTCCTTGGCCTGGTCCATCTGCTCGGGTCCTCAACAATGAGGATCCTGCAAGCTGGATCACCCTCTAGGAATCGCGCCCCAAGACCGTAGTGCCATAACTGATGCTCCCTCACAACGCAGGTAATGTGCTTCCTTTGGGACTCTGTGAGCAACCGCTTGTTGGACACAAAGTCAAACCAGCGGTACCCAAGGACTATCCGAAGATACACAGTACTGAAGGAGTACAGTCTTCGTCTCAGGTCACTGGATAGCGTTCATGTCTCTCAACCATATAGAAAAGATATTGAGAACGCCACACACCCCTTTCCAGGGACCTCATGACCCTTCATTCGTCTACTGACTTAGGAGGAGTCACCAGAGACATGTATGTCTCTTAACAGACAAACACACTGCTGATGGCTGTGCCCAAGAGATCATTAAACACTGATGTACCACATATTTTTCAAGATTATGATTTGATTAAAATTTTACAGCAGCTACCATGCAATTAAATTACACTAGCATATATTTTAAGGCAAGTTCAAAACCTGATACCAAGGAAGTACTGTAAAATGAAAACAGCTTATCAAATTCATTCATTTTCCACTGCTTATCTGAAGCCAGGTCACAGGGCAACAGTCCTAGCAGTGAGGCCTAAATGTCCTTTACCCCAGCCACACTTGCCAACTCATACTATGGGATCCCAAGGCATTTCCAGGCCATCTAGGAGATATAATCCTCCCAGGAAGCCCTGGGTCTTCCCAGAGGTCTCGTCCCAGATGGTCGAGCCTGTAAATGTCCACAGGGAGGCAACCAAGGAGGCATCCATATCAGATGCCTGAACCACCTCAATTAGCTCTTCTCGATGTGGAGGATCAGCAACTCTAATCTGAGGCTCTCTTGGATGTCTGCGCTTCTCATACTCTCTCTTAAGGGAGAGTACAGCCACCCAGCTGAGAAAGCTCATTTTGGTAACTTGTATCCACAGACTCATTCTTTCATTACCCAAAGCTCATGACCATAGGTAAGGGTAGGGACTTAGATTGACTCGTAAATCAAGAGATTTGCTTTCTGGCTCAGCTCCTTCTTCCCCACTACAAATCGGTATAGCACCGCATAACTGCGCTCACCACCCCAATGCATCTGTCAATCTCACCTTCCCTTTTCCCCTCTCTCATGAACAAGACCCTGAGGTATTTAAACTCTTCCACTTAAGACAGCAACTCATCTCCCACTCGGAGGGGACAGTCCACCTTTTTGCTACTGGGGTTCCATAACCTCAGATTTGAAGGTGCTGAACCTCATCCCTGCTGCTTCACACTTGGTCACAAACTGTCTCAATGCATGCTGGAGTTTGCTGCCCGATGAAGCCAATAGGACAACAACATCTGCAAAAAGCAGTGACACGATTCTAAGGTTAACAAATATGACCCCCTTCCCCTTTGCGACTGCACCTTCATATTTTGTCCCTGCAAATCAAAAACAGGAATAGGACACAAACACAGCCCTTGTGGAGTCCCACACCCACTGATATTTTACCAAGTATGCATACACAGCTCTCACTGTGATATTACAAGAACCGAAGAGCCCTTATTAGGTGCCCTGGAACCTCATACTATTCCAGCACCCACCACACCATCTCTCGAGGAACACGGTCAAACACCTTCTCTAAATCCACAAAAATACATGTAGACCAATTGGGAGTACTCCCATGCCCCCTTCAGAATCCTTATGAAGGTAAAGAGCTGGTTCACCATTCCAATGTTTGGAATTCACAAATTGCTCTTCCTGGACCTGAGGTTCCATGACTGAATGGAGTCTCTTTTCTAGTACTCTGACATAAGTTTTCCCAGGGAGGCTGAGGAGTGTGATTCTCGATAAGTGGAGTACACCCACCTGTCTCCCTTTTTAAAAATGGGGACCATCACTGCCACTCCAGAGGTACAGCTCCTGGTGACCACGCAACATTGAACAGGCGTGTCCAACAATTTCCAGAGCCTTCAGTATTTTTGGGTGGATCTCATCCACCCACTGGGCTTTGCCACTGTGGAGTTGCTTAAGTACCTCTGTGACATCCCTCAAGGAAATGGGCATTGATCCCCAATCATCTTGTGGCTTTACCTCCTCCAGATAGGGCATGTACATTGGGTTCAGGCGCTCCTCAAAGTGTTCCCTTCCTCCACCAGAAAAGTCATCAGTTTGGGTCAGCACTTTTCCACCCTTGGGTTAATCCCTGCCCTCCCTTTCTTAGTTGCATGATGGTTTACCAGAACCTCTTTAAGTCCGATCAATAATCCATTTCCATGGTCTCTCTGAACTCCTCTCACCCCACAAACAAGGAACATTAATTAATTTTATATAGCACCTTTCTACAGCAAACATCACCCCAAAGCACTTTACATTGTATTTGGGACAGTTGGAGCTCAGGGGAGTCAAACGTCTTATTCGGGATCACAGAGTAGGTTGGTGGCAGGAATTGAACTCAGCTTTGAGGTACAAGTCCATTTCTTCTGCCTGGCCTCAAAACATAAACGTTACATTGTGCCACAATGTCAAAGAGGTCACGCTGAGGATAAAGATACAGTAATTACATTTAAATAGGGTATGTGTGACTAATAACACTGCTTAAAACCTTACGTGGGACAATAACATCACATGTACTGTATTATTAAGAAAGCCCATCAGAGTCAGGAAATTCAATCTCCATCAAGCAATACTGGCCTAATTCTACACAGCCATCATCAGGTCCATTCTGACCTTATCTATAACTGTCTGGCTTGGTGCTGCCTCTGTTCAGGCTAAGGCCAAGCTGCAGCGCATCGTCAGAGTCTGTGAAAAGATTATAGGCTGTAATCTACATCCCATTCAAGTTCTGTATGAGTCCAGGGTAAGGAAGTGATTTGCAAAGATCATTACTGATCTGACACAGTCAGAGCATCGCCTGTTCCAAAGACTTCCTTCCAGAAAACGTCTTTGTGCAGTGAACAATCAAACAACATGTCACTTAAGCATTTTTCCCCATGCAGCTATTCTGACTAACCAGATGTGGGTTTCTACTCAGTATGTTTTGTATTCTATGTTGTCCTTGTATGTTGCACCAATACTATCATGACAAATTCATAGTACATGGTCAATAAAGTGAATTCTGATTCTGATGTCAACTGCTTGTGCAGTTTGAGCACATACATGACTGGCGACTCTTTCGTTCAGTGTGAGAAATCGCACAAAATTCTACTTAGGTGCATACAGGTAAGCAACAATAACAACATTTATTTATATAGCACATTTTCATTTAAATAATGTAGCTCAAAGTGCTTTACATAATGAAGAAAGAGAAAAAAAAGACAAAATAAGAATTAAAATAAGAGAACACTAATTAACATAGAATAAAAGTAAGGCCCGATGGCCAGGGAGGACAAAAATAGCAAAAAAAATTCCAGACGGCTGGAGAAAAAATAAAATCTGCAGGGTTTCCAGGCCATGAGACCGCCCAGCTCCCTCTAGGCATTCTACCTAACATAAATGACCTCAATTAGTCCTCATTGTATTCAGATGTTCTCATGGAAGGACTTGATGATGATGCACAACGATAGCCATGGAGAACAACCCTTGTATATCTACTATGTTGGAATATGTTGACCAAACAGGGAGTGACACATTGTAATGAACAGGATCCAATCAGAGAAGAGCCTCGTAAATAAGCACAAAC
Organism: Erpetoichthys calabaricus; assembly: GCF_900747795.2. Classification (NCBI taxonomy): domain Eukaryota; kingdom Metazoa; phylum Chordata; class Cladistia; order Polypteriformes; family Polypteridae; genus Erpetoichthys; species Erpetoichthys calabaricus. The sequence continues at coordinate 88,507,030 of NC_041403.2, forward strand.
TAACAAGAGTGTGACGGAGACAGTGTTTTCAGAAATGTTCGATTTTGTACATCCACACTAAAATGACTATTGGCATGTTTTAAATTTTCCAGGTCTGAAGACCAGGGTAGTATGGACAAAAGATGAAAATGCAAGCTTTTAAATAATAACATACTAGTGTGGATGGAGCCTCAGTCACTATTTTGACTTTTTAAAAGTTAAATAACATGCTGCCATCCCTTTTCCATTAAAACTATCGCCTCATTTTTATTTCCAATTTCCATATAAAACTTTTCAAAACAAATACCCAATATTATTCATGAGGTATAGTTAATGGCCTATCACTCCAAACAAACACAAAGATTAAGTCTTAACAACATTGCATTATTGGACTGACAGGAAGCAAATAGCCTTTAATTTATTGGCAAGGCTGGAAATGAAGCAGTCAGTCTTTTGCATTATTATGATGGTCAGGTTTTCATGGAAACACTTTGCTTATTCCTGTTTGGTTTAGTGTTCTTTACTTGTGGTGATCAATTTTGTAATCTTGTCATGTAACACTTGTTCCCAAACAGTCCCCCGGACTGATGTTTACTCGATTACGTAGAGATCTTTTAGTAAGTTGCTTTGGATAAAAGCATCCACTAAGTGAGTAAATGTAAATGAGTTTCTAAATATTACACATAGCACTACAGTCTCTCTGTATCAGGATGCCTCCGCCTGATTTATTTCTGCAAACAGCACATTTCTAATTACTATCTTCTCTTTCACTTGGGTGTACTAAAGAAGACCTAAATATGTGTCAGAAATAAATGATTACAGTATTTCTAAATCATTTATATTTTAATTTAAAATAATACAAGGATAAATAATCCAAAAAATAGTTATGTAAAATAATAATAGGTGCATTTTTCAATGTAACTATTGTAACTAATAGTTTTCTTTGTAACTAATGTAACCTTAGCTGATATTCAGTACTTACTGTTGTCACAAACTTGACAAAGAGCCATCGCAAGGTTCGGGGCAGCCACCCATATATTGTTTCCTGGCTGCAAAATTGAATGAAGTGATAACACTGATGTGCACAAATCGGAGTCCAAGACAGAACTGAGGGGTTAGGGGAGAGGTGGCGGCTTTTAAAGGCCAGTATAGGAAATGACATCAGAAGGGCAGGAACCAAAAGGGTCTTCATCCATTGGCTCAGACCCAGAAGTGACATCATCAGGGCCAGGCAGAATTTCACGTGGTCTGCAGAAAAGCGAGAAAAGGAGTCAGTGCACTCTGCCCCATCCCGGTCTGGCTCGGAATTGCCCTCATTCAGGCCCTTTAGCTGCCTCCCATGTGCATGTGTGTGACACTGTACAACTGTCAAAGTGAATGGCACTTGCACTTTGAGGAAACGGAGAATTTTATACTTACAAACCCATGGATCAAAACCTAGACTTGCTGCAATATAGTGTATCGTTGGTTTATATATGATCAAGTTCAAGTTATTTTTAGGTACAAAATCATTAGTCTCTTCCAAAACCATTTTACTTCTTATTTAGCCTCAAATAATACAGTACATAATCATTATGAGATAGTATTTTTAGCATAATGATGCGGTAATTTAGTTTCTGCCTATGGCCTGTGTGGAGCTTTTTTTTTTTTGAAGTTTTGATTTTGATATACTTTATTACCCCCAAAGGGGATTAACACACACTTTTCGCATGTTTGAATGCTCACCTGGGTTTTCTTCAGGTAGTTTGTTGAGCCCAGCAAGGGATTGGCACCCTCTGCGTAGTAGGTTCCTACCTTGCTCTCCTGAAGCTTCCGGGAATTACAGTACTCTGCCTGTTCATGACCTTGTAACAGAAAAATTAGACTAAACAGATGGATGCATTGGTGTATTTTATTTGTAACTTGACTGTTAACATCTGTAAAAAGTTAACATAAGAAGATACTAAAATTCATTACCTCGAGCTGATAATTGAGGCAGGATCATTAACTGTATTTGTTGCCGTTAGATTTTCCTGGATCAGCCTTTCTCAGTCTTACTCTCCCCTGTTCTATGCAGTTGTCAATTGGTTTGAGAATCAGGGACTGAGATCATTTTCTAAGCCCTCTCCAATATTTTCCACTTTCTGTTGACGAAATCAGTTTAGAAACTTGCCTTGCCTCTCGCTCAGCTACTTTAACATTTTTGGTCTTGTTTCACATTTTTACAGTTTCACTTGCCTCCACTACTGAATATGTTTTGTGGTGATCTTCACCATACAGTAAAGTATTTGAAGTGATTTAAATGTTTTTGTCTTATGGCCATTTTCTTTCACCACCGCATTAACTTTGTAACTCTTTCAAAGTTGTTATTATATTTAGTTCACTAATCAGTTTCCCTTTGACTAAAGTGTTCAACTTGGAGGAGAAATTCTGATCAAGGCTTTATCTTCACGCCATTGTTTGAAGTACTTCATAATGGCTGACTTCACTGAACTTTTATTCGGGTACTTTAAATTGTTTAGACACTTCTCCTTTACAACAATTTAATCCTTAAGTTGCTTTGAAAGCACCTTGGCTTTTATTGTTGAATCTTTGCTTGAAATGTCGGTAGAAGTCATTGGGTATTTACAGACACTGACATTTTTATTCTCCAATTATGTTAGCCCCTATTATTACACTTAGATAGAAGCCACTCAGTTAATTATAGTGCCTGTCTTGTCAAGGTACTTTTGGCCACCTGAGGTAATGTAACTTTGACAAATGCTAAGGGAATAAATTCCTTTTAAATACTTAGATTCTCACCAGTTATGTTTTTGTTTTTGGCATTTTGATTGCTTTGGATATATTTGTTTCTGAGAAAATGCACATGCAGTGTGTACTTTTGTTAGACTTGCATATGCATTTATGCTCATGACATTCATTTATTAAAAGTTTATCGTCCTCATACCGTTCTGATACCATCTCAGTTCCAGGCTGATTGCATTTATCTGAAATTTACTTGCTCTCTTATGTTTGCATGGGTTTCCTCAGGAGACTCTAGTTTCCACTCACAAAGCAAAATGATGCTCTTATGTTGATTGTCATCTCTAAATTGGCCCGGTGGGAATGAGTGCTCCATGAGAGTCTGTCATTGTGTCCCACATTGCATCCTGTTTGCACCCATTGCTAATGGGATTTTGAGAGAAATACTGCAGTTTATGGTCTTAAACGGAAAACTTTACATTGAACAGATGTAGTGGGTGTTCATGAAAAAGGGTCCTCTTCACTTTATATTTTGCAAAATATTGTCAGTTAGGAATTTGAAGGCCTGATGATCCAAAAACTAATAAAATACCGGGTCACGTATTCAACATACAGTAGATTCAGAAAATATTCAGACCCCTTCACTTTCTGCATACTTTTATTGTTTTGGGTAATTCATTTTAAATGGATCAATGTGCCATTTTTGGTCATCAATCTAGAATGAATAACCCATAATGACAAAGTGAAAGTATACGGAAGCTCTGAACCGCACAGTGAAAAAAAAAATTGGGACAACCCTTATCTCGTACGTACGTGAAAATATCTCGTACATACGTGAAAGTATCTTGTACGAACGTGAAAGTATCTCGTACGTACAAGATATTTTCACGTACGTATAACATGTTTTCACGTACATACAAAATACTTTCACGTACGTACGACATGTTTTCACGTACGTACGAGATAAAGTTTCATTAAAATATTACAAAAGTGCGCTTCGGGGCTACCTAATTACGCCTTTACCAAGGCTTTGGCACTTCAGTTTGACGTCACTTCCAGCTCTTGTAGCGCGGTGATATAAAAAAGCAGACGGCTGGGCTTTTATTTATTAAAGGAGCTTGCAATACCTGTGACGTATGTCAGGTACTGCCCAGAACGTCAGTCACGAAATGCCCATCGCCTACCCCATTACACTATGGTTAAGATTAGGCTTATGGGGGGGGTAAGGGTTTGGGTACGTGCTTTGTTTACATATATTTGTCTGCTCACTCGTACAGAGCACCTGAGGAGATATGGTGTTTTTTTCTTCCTGGGAAACAATTTAGTGCGTACAACTTACTATCTCATGCCCACCATGTATATACAGTATATCGTGCCCACCACTTACCATAGCCTGTGCACCAGGTGCTTTAAGGTCGCACCGGCCAATACTGCATGTGCTCCTCATACATTCAGATGAGCACCAAATGCCATCGCGTGCTACAGTACATCATTTTCTGGAAACAGGACATATCACTGAACAGTCTGATGTTTTCCTCACACAGTTACAGTCCACAGAAATGGATATTGGCAAGTTTATAAAAGCAAGCTATGCATTCAAGCCCAGATCGTTAAATCCGTGAAGGAGCACCATTAAACAATGCACTAATTTATAGTAAAAGGAAATGACATTAGTTAGCCATCTACTTACTAGCTCGCAGCTTCTTATTCACACAAGTTACGAAAGGAATTCATATTTCACGTATTGAGTACATGTGAAGTTTATGCAGTCCAATGTGGGTTCACTATTTTAATGCACTGGTAAACCTGGCACACTCGATCGCTTATCTGCACCAATGAACTGTGGGATTTAACGTGCATCTAAAGAGTTAAATCCAAAATTGGGCCACTTTAACTCTCGCTGTTTTCAGACAAAAAATATACCCTTGTTAAAATGCCAAACTTGAATATCCTAGTCAAATCCACTGGCAAACCTGGCACACTGGGTCATCCGTTGCACTGTGCAAAACGAACTGCGATATTTAAAGGCTCAGCAGTGATCTAAATCATGTTGCGGCGGATTTTTAATGTTACTTTTTTGACAAGATGGATCCCTAAGTATGTTTTCAGAAAGGTGTGCAAATTTATTAAAAATCAAATACTGAAAACTCTCCTTTATAGAAGTATTCAGACCCTTTTCTGTGGCACCCCAAATTGTGCTCAGGTGCATATAATTTGCTTTAATCATCCGTGAGATGCTTCTAGAACTTCACCGGAGTCCATCTGTGACAAATTGAATTGATTGGACATTATTTAGAAAAATGCACGTCTACAGTATGTGTCTAAAAAGTCTCACAATTCATGCCACATGTCAGGACTAAAATGAAGCCACAAAGTCCAAGGAACTCTATGTAGACCAGGGGTCCTCAATCACGGTCCTGGAGGGCCGCAGTGGCTGCAGGTTTTTACTCCAACCCAATTGCTTAATAAGAAGCACTCATTGCTCAAATAACACTTCTGCTTCATTTTAGTTGACTCACTTGTTAAGCTTTTGAACCCTTATTGCTTATTTTAATCTTTAACAGCTGTATTCTTGGTTTTTAATTGCTCCTTATTAGCAATAACATGCAAATGACAAAATTAAAGCATTTAGTTTGTTACCATTTACACCTGTGTGTATTTATCATGAACTGTTGGGTTTAATTAAATACTTGGAAGGAAAGTGAAGAAAAAAATGAAGGACTGAGAAGTATTCATCCGTTTTAGCCTTCAAATCATTTGAATAATATCCTTAGAAAGGGGAAGAAAAGGATATGAAAATGACCTGACGTAGCAGAGTTAAAACACTAACAAGCCATGAAATGAAATTATTAGAAAGAATTGTTTTCTAATTAAACAACTGGGTTAGAACAAAAACCTGTAGCAACTGCGGCACTCCAGGACTGTGATTGAGGACCCCTGATGCAGACTAATCAAAATGTGGTAAGACTTAGATCAGGTCAAGGGTATAAATCCATTTCTTGTGCTGTGAGTGTTCCCAGGAGCACAGTAGCCTCAATAATTGTGAAATGGAAGAAGGTTGAAACAACCAGGAGTCTTTCTAAAGACAGCCAGCTGGCCAAGCTGTGTAACTGGTAAAGAAGGGTTGTTGTCATCACTCTGTCGTCCTCTGCGGAGATTGGAGAACCTGTTGGAAGGATGACCATTGCAGCAGCACTCCATAATCAGTTGTTTAGGATAGAGTGGCTAGATGGATGCCTCTCTTGAGTAAAGGGCATATGACATCTGGTTTGTAGTTTGCCAAACATTTATAGGACTCTGAGCATGACGAAAAAAAATTTCTGGTCTGATGAAACAAAAATTCAGCTCTTTGGCAGAACTCCAAGCGCTATTCCTGGAAATAAAACAGACACTGCTCATTGCCTACCTAATACCATCTCTTCAGTGAAGGATGGAGGTGGTATCACGCTGCAGTAATATCACTAAGCCAGCTATTAAATTAAATAATAATGCAATTAAAACACCCACTCATCTTACCACTGTTTTATATTAAGAATGTTGTTAAATTGGCTCTTTTTGGTCACATCTGTGGGCTTTCTATTAGGGTGGATTTTAAATTTACTGTATTTGCATTCCTTTTTAACGACCACATACTGTATCTGCACAACTCTCAGTTCTGTCATGGTCCACCTGGAATGGTTGTGCTGATTCTACAGTATCTGCCATTGCACATACTTTAGTGCCATTTGCATACTTAACCTGTTTCAAATATTTAACAATAGAAAAGGAAAAGAGCCATGGATCCAACACTAATCCCAGAGGGTTCCCCAATTGGCTCTGAAAAATGTTTTGCACCGCAGCTTGTCTGCACATTGCGATTTAAGTTTCTGTTTCTTTTAATGTGATCACTAGCCTTTTATGCAGTAACTTTCTAAAGGTTTTTTTTTTCCCCAAATAAATCCTATCACAAGTGTAACTCTTAGAGATACATGGAATACATTATTATGCATTGTTGTAAATGTGGGGGCATTCAGTTGTGATGGTATTTTGAAAGAGTAATGCGAGTGGGGACTGATGAGCTCTGGTGTACTAAATAGCCTGTTCTAAAAAAACCTTTTGTTATAATATTGTGTTCCTAGAATGTATGAACAATAATCGTAATTACAGTATTGTCTTGTGTATTTCCATAAATGCTAACTTATTCTAATGAGTACTGGTATCTGTTATTAACATCTCGATAAAAAGCCTGCTTAACTTACTAGCAGGTTCAGCGTCCAATTCGTAGGAGACTGATAAGAGCTGATAACACTCTTTCATTATTGATAGCAAACAGATCTGATGAGTACAGCAAAAACTGGTTTTGTAATGTATTATTCAGTTACTTAATAACATCCAGACACAATAGGTGTTAGAGGTTTAAACATTTTTTATTAGAATCTTTATTTGGTTCACAATTAAATTTAGTTTTAAATTACAAACCGCACGCAGTCCAGGACAGCACTTATGACAAATGTGTAGAAACAGCAACGATAACTTCACTTGGAAAAGGAATAGTGATGGAGAGATAGATATGAAATGAACTATATTAGATAGATAGATAGATAGATAGATAGATAGATAGATAGATAGATAGATAGATAGATAGATAGAGCTATCTAACCGACTGAATGCTGAAAATACAAATTTAATCAATTGAGAGATCAGCAAATACTTCTGGATTAAACAATATTTTCAGACTAGTGCCAGAATTGACTGAAGTACACTCAGCTGCATGCAGGTTAAATATGGCCCTTATAATGTGTATAAATCAAATGAATCTGGCAGCAGTACTTTTTTTTTCCTTATACTTCACTGTTTGTCACTGTGTCCTTTTTTGGTTTCCTGGCTATAGTCACATTTTCCTTTGTGATGCAAGATGAAAATGCATTATAAGGAAAAGATGTTAACTGAACAATGAAAATGGCTTTCATTCTGCTAGATGGCTGGAAACTGCCAACCACAATTGACATGCTGGTCAAGTCCTTTGACATGAGAGAGAAAAAGACAGAGTTGTACATATCTGTAGAGTCATATTAGTTGTTTCTTATAGCCTTTCACACTACCACTACAGCCAGGATGGTAAATGGTTGCTGTCTTACAGACATTTCAGTTAATATATAATAATCTTTTAAAATGTATTACAAGTATAAGAAGCCATAACAGAATGAATTATTAAACACAAAGAAAAGGACTGAATGTAACTCAAAGATTAACTTAATGTAACTTAAAGCTGAAAGTGCAAGAGGTCTCTCTGCCTTGTCTGAGAAAAGTTACCAACATATGAAAAAGTTTGGAAACCCCTCTCAGCCTGCATAATAATTTACTCTACTTTCAACAAAAAAGTTCACAGTGGTATGTCTTTCATTTCCTAGGAACATCTGAGTACTGGGGTGTTTTCTGAAGAAAGATTTTTAGTGAAGCAGTATTTAGTTGTATGAAATTAAATCAAATGTGAGAAACTGGCTGTGCAAAAATTTGGGTCCCCTTGTAATTTTGCTGATTTGAATGCATGTAACTGCTCAATACTGATTACTTGCAACACCAAATTGGTTGGATTAGCTCGTTAAGCCTTGAACTTCATAGACAGGTGTGTCCAATCATGAGAAAAGGTATTTAAGGTGGTCAATTGCAAGTTGTGCTTCCCTTTGACTCTCCTCTGAAGAGTGGCAGCATGGGATCCTCAAAGCAACTCTCAAAAGATCTGAAAGAAAAGATTGTTCAGCATCACGGTTTAGGGGAAGGCTACAAAAAGCTATCTCAGAAGTTTGAACTGTCCGTTTCAACTGTAAGGAATGTAATCAGGAAATGGAAGGCCACAGGCACAGTTGCTGTTAAACTCAGGTCTGGCAGGCCAAGAAAAATATAGGAGCGGCATATGCGCAGGATTGTGAGAATGGTTACAGACAACCCACAGATCACCTCCAAAGACCTGCAAGAACATCTTGCTGCAGATGGTGTATCTGTACATCGTTCTACAATTCAGCGCAATTTGCACAAACAACATCTGTATAGCAGGGTGATGAGAAAGAAGCCCTTTCTGCACTCATGCCACAAACAGAGTCACTTGTTGTATGCAAATGCTCATTTAGACAAGCCAGATTCATTTTGGAACAAAGTGCTTTGGACTGATGAGACAAAAATTGAGTTATTTGGTCATAACAAAAAGCGCTTTGCATGGAACAAGAAGAACACCGCATTCCAAGAAAAACACCAGCTACCTACTGTCAAATTTGGTGGAGGTTCCACCATGCTGTGGGCCTGTGTGGCTAGTTCAGGGACTGGGGTCCTTGTTAAAGTCGAGGGTCAGATGAATTCAACCCAATATCAGCAAATTCTTCAAGATAATGTTCAAGCTTCAGTCACAAAGTTGAAGTTACGCAGGGGCTGGATATTCCAGCAAGACAATGACCCAAAACACAATTCGAAATCTACAAAGGCATTCAGGCAGAGGGAGAAGTACAATGTTCTAGAATGGCCGTCAAAGTCCCCTGACTTGAATGTCATTGAAAATCTATGGGATGATTTGAAGCAGGCTGTCCATGCTCGGCAGCCATCAAATTTAACTGAACTGGAGAGATTTTGTATGAAAGAATGGTCAAAAATACCTCCATCCAGAATCCAGACACTCATCAAAGGCTATAGGAGGCGTCTAGAAGCTGAAATATTTGCAAAAGGAGGCTCAACTAAGTATTGATGTAATATCACTGTTGGGGTGCCCAAATTTATGCACCTGTCTAATTTTGTTATGATGCAAATTGCATATTTTCTGTTAATCCAATAAACTTAATGTCACTGCTGAAATACTACTGTTTCCATAAGGCATGTCATATATTAAAAGGAAGTTACTTTGAAAGCTCAGCCAATGATAAACAAAAATCCAAAGAATTAAGAGGGGTTCCCAAACTTTTTCATATGACTGTATATTACAAGGTTAGAATGAGGTAAATGAGTAACAATCACCCCACCAGAAAGCAGGGATAAACTGATTGTAAAGCCCATACACACCTCCTATGAAGTGGTGCTAAGAATAGGATAATACATAAAACTTCCATCTTAATGAAGCGGTGTTCAGACAAATGGGAGAATCAACATGAGTCAGAAACTGCTGATGGTGTTAGTTTATTGGAGGACGTAATAAAGTTCTGCATATTAAGAGTCAGATGACATGATGTATTAGATGAGGTAATGGTAATTAGAAAAAGTATAAAGCAGATGAACTGTTGAATGTTTTGCTTACTCTGAGAATTGAGACATTTGTGCATAATTATGTGCAAATAAAGAAATGTTCTCCATTCTCATCTGGACTCCATGACTACCTTCTTTGAAGATGGAGGAAAGTTTGTTCCATGACACTCTTAATCAAGTCTAAGTCAGATAAGTTTTTAGACAGCATTTTACACATGTGCATTGACAGTTTTAATTAAACAATGAAAATAAATTGTTTCACACTATGCATACTCCACATGATGGTGTCCAATTACAACATATTGTATTTCAAATATAAATAATACACATTATTACACTTACCAATGCACTTTTAATAGGTCTTCACTATATGTGCTATCAGTAACAAGTTCATTGGGTGGGAAGCCACAATGTGAAAGGTAATCAAACATGTTTTCTGTCATACACCATGCAGCTTTGTGTGTCAAGTTATTTTGATTCAATCTAATTTGTTACCTGCAATATTCTGTGGAGTTACCACCCATGTTGGAGAACCTGATGGATTAAAATCTGGGTTGGACTGCTAGTGAGAAGATGGCTGTTCAAGACTTAACTTGATAACAAGGCCAGAACAGTGTTAACCCTTTATCTAATTCAATACAATATCACACCTATGCGATAAAAACTTTGGAAATAATTTCTATTTTCATTACATAGTATAACCTTCTCATATCCACTTACAGATGGAGATGGAGGCCTGGAACTAGCCCTGAAAAGGACAAATGTGCACGACATGGCCCACTCACACACATACTCACACTCACACGTATATGGGGCCAGTTCGGAATCATCGGCTAATCTAACACACACATCTCTGTGGGAATGTGAGAGGAAAACTGGAGAACCCAGAGAAAAACCTCAGAAAACGTGAAAAGCTTACAAATTATGCAGACAAGATGATCAGATCACACACAGTACATGCAGTATATAAATCCTTGACACGTATTTGGTATGGGTAAATCTTCAAGACTAGAAGCTACCAAATGTTACCCTGTTGTATAAGGGCATTGGGCTACTCCAAGTAACTACAGGCCAGTAAACTAATGTGTATCATGAGTAAAATAAAGAAACTAATTATTCAAGAAAAGATTGAGCAGCGCACATCTAGAACAGGTTTATTATCAAATAGTGTGGGTTCAGGTGAGGACGGTCGTGTTTCACTAATATGCTAGAATTCTATGAAGAAGCAACAGGAAGCCTCTTTTCTAAAAGCTCTTGATAAAGTACCACATGCAAGGTTATTGATGAAACTAAACAGAGTGGAATTTCATGGCGCGGTGTGCTGATGGGTGTAAAATTAACTTAAACATAGGAAGCAAAGGTTTATGATGAGGGGAACATATTCAGAATTGGGAAATGTTAAGCATGCTGTCTCTCAGGTGTCAGTGCTGATACATAAATAATCTTAACAAGAATATAAACAACAACATGGTTAGGTTTGCAGATGATACCAAGCTAGCTGCAAAGGTAGATAATGTAGAATTATCTATATTAATTAATTTCAAGTTAATCTGTTACAGGGGAGCATGGACAGAATACATGCTTGGGTAGATTTGTGGCAGATGAAATTTAATCTAAATAAAAGTATTACATGTAGGAAGTAAAAATGACAGATTTGGATTAGCCATGCAAAGCCTGATATTTGAAAGTACACCTTATTCTAAGGACCTAGGAGATATACTGGATTTACCACTATCTACATTAAAGCAGTGAACAGAAGCGATCAAGGAAGCTAATACGATGTTAGATTATATACACTATATATTGTGCTAGTAAGGCCTCACCTGGAGAACTGTGTGCAATTGGTGTCCACATTACAAAAACAAGGTCCAGAAAAGTGTGACTAGGCTGATTCCAGGGCTACAGGGTATGAGTTATGATGAATGATTAGAAGAGCTAAGCCTTTTCAGATTAAGCAAACACAGATTAAGAGGTGACATGTTCTAAATTTTCAAAATTATAAAAGAAATTAGAACAGTGGATCACGACTGTTACTGTAAAATAAATTCATCAAGAAAAGATAGGGCACATTTGGAAACTTGATCAGGGCAGATGCCACACAAATGCTAGATAGCTTTTCCTCATGTTAACATGCATGGAATAAATGACCAAGTAGTGTGCTGGAGCGTAGAATTTTAAGGATCTTCAGATGTACAGTAGACTTGATGTTTTTTGGAGAATCTAAGTCAATAGGATGGACAAGCTTATTGGACTGAATGGCCAGTTCACATCACAATTGTTCTAATGACCAGGCACAGGATTACAATACAGGAGTCTGGATCGGTGAAGCAGAAGTTCTAAAGATTGTGCCTTGCAATAAACTGTAATAAGATTTTTGTATACTAATTGCCAAATTCAGTATTCTACAACATTTTAATGAAGGGATTTTTATTTTAGGGAATCACCACCTCAGTGGAGTAGTGTAGAGCTTTTCCTAAAACTCTATGTAGAGAAATAGCAGTTAGTACAGTCATATACACGCATGTTCAACCTAAATAGAATGACACCACTTTTAAATGCAATTATAAACAAGAATATACTATAATACATTTTAATTTTTTTATAGAAAAAACAGAGAAGCCACAGGTGATATAAATTGAGTGAATCAGTCATATCAATTCAGTTATTGAATTTACAGCAAGTCTTTTCTGTTTGTTTTTAGTTTACTAATTATTTGTCTGTATTAATTATAATTCCATTCAGAAGACCTTACTAGAACATACAGAACTACAATAACTGTTAATATTTTGTCTCTGTTTTTCCACCACACCTTGTTACCATTATCTCAGAGTTATTGAGCTAAAGACTTTAAAGATTTGAATTAAATCAAACAAAATTTAAACTGCAGAACTGGAAGAAAAATAGAAATGGCAAAAGTATTGGCTACACAACTGATTGCTGATTAATTTTCTGAAGAATACTGTAGTTTGTTTCCTTCTGCGTCTTTTGAACTTAGAGGATGCCTATAGTAACTGTGTTACCCGCTTTCACCCAGAAGACTTTGTAAGACAATGGACCTCAGTTATAGTGCTGTTAGTTAATCTGGAGTATGAGAACTATTGTATAATTAAGTACTTTTCTGTAAACAATATTTGTAGTTTTAAAAATTTTTTTTTTTTTTTACCGAGGGCAAATATTTTTGTCAGGCAGTGTGGTGCAGTGCTTAAGGCTTTGGACATAGGACTTCAAATCCTGTTGTTGTGGGTTCAAATCCATGCTCTGACACTGTGCGCCTATGAAAAGTCATTTCACCTGCCTCTACAAGTTGTCTTGAATTAAGAGGCCAGTTTAATAATAATATTACTATGTCACTGGAGCTATTTACTACAATTGTCCACAAGTAAAACATTTCTTCTTTAGATCATTTCCTAGTTTGCTGATGGTCATTGCAAAACACAATTTTACAGGAAACTGCATTCTTCAGAATTGAAACAGGAAGTCAGTAGGAAATAATGTAAGATTTGAGTATATATTATTATCATTATTACATGTTTATAATTTTCATTTTTTTATGTTGTTCACTCAAGTAATTATTTTTGTGCCTTTCATGTATATGTAAAGCATTTTGAAGAGCGATGATGGGATTATGGGAGTCCCCTTTCTAAGTCCATAGACGCAAATGTATATTACAATGGAGTAAATGGCAGGGGATCAGATATCAGGGTCTTTGCCCCCCTCTGTGATGTTGTGCAAGGTCTTACATGTATATAAAATAGAAGAGACGGTAGGGGTATGGTGTCCCTTTGGGCTTTCATAGATGCTTATGTAATGGTGTAATATTGATCATGGGTTATATTATTTATGTTTGGACAAAAAGATCATTGGCTTGCCGCTATTGATCATCTATATAATTGAGAAAAAGATCAGGTGCTGAGTGCAACAGATCGGGGGCTACACCTCTGAAGCCTCTACTCCTACTCCCTTCAGTCCAGGCTGGTCTTGACACCGAGATCACTATTTCTCTCTCTCTCTCTCTCTCTCACTCCATCTCTTTTTGCTTCTAGTAAAGAAACACCTACACTCACCGCCACATCGCCTAGTGCTGGTATTTTAGGTTTATAGCACACTGGCTCATAACTGAGCTTTGCATCTTTCTTGAGCGTGGCCAAAGTTTTCCTTTCCATTTCACATCTGACTGTACACACCTAACATGATCACGACTTTTTCATTCCTGTCCAGGACATCACCCCTTCTTCAGTTGTTCATCCACTCTATTAGTTAGTGATGCTATTGGCCTGTCAATCGCTTCTGCCTGGTTGTGTATTTGCATAAGGCACATTTTCAGCGCAGTGCAGAGTATGTTTATTAATATTCTATTAATAAATCTTGACAAATAAATATATGATCAACAAATAAACAAACATGGATTGGCTAATTTTCTTTGTTCTCTAACGTCACCAAATTTAATTCGAATCAGGGGGCAAATATGCAATTTAGGGGTTTACCCCTAAATATTAATATATCGAAACGCTTTTAGTGAATAATTACTAGAATTAATATTTTTGTTGAAGAGTGAATGATATAAGGTGCTGACGTCCGAGGTTCATTCCCCGTAAGGGGATTCAAAAGTGTGTGCACCTGATGAGCTCCAATTAGGACTAAACACGTGCTGTGTACTCTCTGTATTATTTGGCAGGTACTGTAAAATATATATATATATATTTCAACAGGTTTCTATTATCCAAAATCCCTATTGATCATCCAAATACTGAATTCATCTCCTATACTCTGTGTAAACAGAGGGCCTTTACAGCTGAAATTGTCAATGTATAATTACACATTATAATAAAGGCAGATTTCACTGTCTAAATGAAAATTAATTAATCTGACTTAGTCTGATTTATTAATCTAAGTCAATGAATGCCATTCTTCACAACGCTGTGATGTTTTCTGCACAACCATAACAGGAACATGTTTTTAATTGGATTAAATACTTTAGTAGATTGAAATTACATCACCTGCAACAAGAATTCTGTATCTGTATCCCTAAAATATAAAATCAGCAAGCAGTTTAAGGTAACACAATTAAAAGTTAAAAATGCAACCAAAAACAGAAAAACATGAAACCCAACTTAAATAATGTCAACTGTGTGAAAGTGTAATTTAAGATACCACTACTAGATTAAGTAAAAGCTTCAGCACAAGACTTCTGGACTACTTCATTTGTGCTACACAAAGTTACAGATGTGTTGAGTGGTCCCGCAAACAGTATAATAGCTGGCAGGATAGGCTAGCTGGCACGGCCCAGGTGTAGGGCCAAGCAAGGCCACTATTAGCAAGGAAGGGCATTGCCAGGTGAATACATGATCTCTACTTGTACAGAGTACTGCGGGCTAAGGATGGAACCCTTAGATGCCCAGAATAAGAGTGGAGAGTGAGATGCTCCCTGTGGACCTGTATGCACTGTTTCCTGGGACTCTAAAATGTAGGTGATCCAGGAGTTACCTGATACAATTGACCTACCTTAAAAAAACAGAGCAAGGCCATGCAGGAAAACAGACCTCCAGGCCATCAGGGAGCAGGAGCAGATTTGATCGACACAGGAACCAACATGATTCACTCCGTTACCAACATCTTAATGATAAATCATTCTGAATGCTGAGGACTTTAAATAAGGAAACAAATGTCTATCCGTAAGTTCCAATTGTGGACACTACAAGTTGGACCTGTTCTGTTCAAATTTTGATGGCTTTAAATATAAACCTGTGGTACAATCTGTCTGAACAAGTCTGACCCCTGTGTACAACACACTATGTTGGTGTTTAAGCATAAATGTCCTCTGGGTTGGAGGTGTGCCCTGTATGGGATGAACTCTTTCTTGTCCATTGTTGTCGATAAAAACTTTGCCCTCCCTGCAGTCCTATAACAGAATTAGGTCAATTTGAAACTCAATTCATTAGAAAGTACTGAGATATGAAATGTGCGATTTATAATGTTAAGAAATACAAATTCAAAGATTTAGATTACTTGATATGTGAATTATATGTGAACGTTTATTCAGAACAGTGGCATTTTTCAAGGCTTAAGCCCCAAATGATCTATCGTGTCTAGTCCCTGATCTTTTAACCAATCACACCCCACTGTACGTAGACCAAAACTCCCCAATTTCATATACTTGTTAGACTGAATGCAACAAATCAGAGGGGTCTAAGACCCTGATACCTGTAAATCCCTGAAATGATCTAGACTCTGAGATTTCTTTAGATTCAAAGGTATCAAAGACATGTTTTGCAATAAAACAAGATATTGGTGTTAATTGTATTATTGCCTAATAATTTGAATGCAAAGAATCAGCATTTGCATTTAATCAGATAAGTCAGTCTGAAAATGAAAAGTAGCAAATACTGTATCTGCTGTTCTTATAAGTAAAACTGATGTATATATTTTAATGTGTGATGCAGTTTAAATTATATCTTAAACAGGAAATATCATAATAACATTTGCACAGGCTTTTGAGTTTTCCCAAACAACTAAAGCCTTGCTTGCAAAGGAACATTTTTCTGAATCTGCAGCCAGCCTAAATGAAAATTTTTCATTCTTTCTTATATGATCTCATATAATACATCCATAAGGTGGGTGCCATTAAACCAAAGGTCCTACAGCCCAGACCTTTATTGCACTTAAAGCAGCAAGATTAACTTGGTCAACAGGGCAGGCCACCATTTAATTAGTTTCAGACTCCTGACTAAATCCAATGAATTTAGAAAACAGGTTGTCATAGTCGATGGGTTTTTTTTTCTTTTGTGAAATAGGATGGATTTCTACACAATGACATTGAGAGAGACAAATTATATATATTTGTAGAAATGATGGTTTGAGATCAAAAGCTACTTTTATATCAGTTCTTGTGCAGTATACTCATTTACTTGCAAGTATACCACAGTGGAAGTACAATCAAATATGCTTTGCATACAGAACTATATAAATACCATGTACATAATTTCTTCATAAAATAAAAGCTGAATGCCTATTTAAATTTTATATAAAATGTGATCTTTGTATTTATATGCAACCAAATGAGGCAGTGGAGAAGACTGTTCTAAGTAAGATGTGAAGTTCAAATAGTTCTAACTGAAGCGGTTAAATTGGACTGATGGATAGTGCAGATACAACTCTTTAAGTCAAACACAAATATACACTTGTACACTATGTTTTTACAGACAGTAAAAATGTTACACACCATACTTAAAAGTGATTAAAATAAGCTAAGTACAAAAAGATTATTCTAAAGTGCAATTTATATCTAACCAACAATGACACCCTGCAATGTTTAACATAAATTGAGCAGCATTTAAAAGCAGATAACACTTTTATACAAGATATCCATAAAGCATATAAGAGCCAGTTCAGATTATAAGAACATTGTTTTCCAAACACACCATTATGTTTTACAGTAAAAGTTTTAATAAGTTACCCTAACCAGCCATCACATAATGTATCAGTAAAAAATCTATTTAAAAAAATAATTTGAATTTAAAAACAATTATTTCAATGCTTTAAAATGTGTATTTATTTTTTTATAAAGAGGCAATATATATTTTAAAAATCAGCAACCATTTCAACATCTTACTTATTAAATTTGTTTAACGTGTATTTGTTGTTACTTAAATCCTTTGTTTTTTGACATCTTCAACTTCTCATGACTATTGTTTTACAGGAGTCTTACTATTTACACATATACGTACATACTAATAAAATTATACAAGACTGCTTAATTAATTTTATTACCAAGCAAAGTCTTGCTGTTGCGGTTAGCACTGGAAGAAAACCGAGTTAGAATCTGTGGTTCCTCTAACTGTCTAATAAAGTTCTTACATGAAGGCTATTTAGATCTCTTTTATTTTACTTGCCTATCCCATTGGGGAGGTTCTTTTATTTGAGAATTGTTCATGTTTAGTGCAACTGTACAATTCTTTTAATCTAATTTGTCTTGGAGATCACCTTGTGTGTTCATTAACCAAATTTCTCACTTTAGTAAAAGTAGTTTACAAAACTGTGGGTGCCAGTATTACACAAATTAACAGGAATTAGAATGATAATTAAAATCCTATTTACTTGTGCAATTTTATACATGTATATGTTCTAACCTCCTAATTTATGTTAAGAATATTTATATCAGTCAAATTAAAGTTGGCTTCTGCACCACATATTTGGGCATCAGGTCAGGAACTACAAACATCCTAAATAAATCATTTACTTTATTTACTTTTAAAATCAATTTTATTGCCTTTTGTACATTGTCTACAGTTTCTACAAAATATTCAGTTCTTCTCTTGCTCTGTTTGTCACTACATTTCATTAAAAAAGTCAAATGTTTTAGTCAGTAAATTTTAAAAATAAATATAAAAGATGTACTTTTATACACCAAAGTAAAAATACATTTCTAAATTTGCTAATGCAAATGTAATCCTGTTTGTGACTTACAGAGAGATTGTTTAAAATTTTTGGTTTACAATCATGATTTTATTAACTACAAAAACATTGAATAAAGCACCAGAAATAAAAATTTGAAAAAGAAATCTCACATTTATTTACTGTCAAACAAGTGTTAAACTTTACATCAGCTATTAGTGATGGGAGCTTTAATAACAGGTTTACATAAAATAATGAAATGAGCATACCAGTGCCGAATTTACACATCTTGTTAGATTTATCCGGGAATAAATTAAATTGCAAAACAAAAGAAGCAGAAATATGGTAATGTCATTTCCTCTATAAAAAGAGAAAAAAACCTTGTAAATATAGAAAAAACAAATTGCTTTCAAGTGCCTAGTGCAGCCCATTGTACTCTTGTCAAGTATTTTACAGTAAAAGATATTACAAGATTACCTAATTTACACGAAATTTGTGCAAGAATTTCAAACATTGGCGTCAACTGGGCCCTCATTGTTTTAACTTTTTGGCAATATAAAACTGAGAATTAAAAAAGAAAAAAAATCATAAATTATATGTAATAAAAACACTGTTTACAAGTGGAAAAAGTGAATGTTTTTTTTTCCAAATGTACTACAATGAAAAAAGTGTAAGAAGAATAAACACATTTTATAACATATGTGCAACTTTTACACAATAGTCTTTTCAAAC